>NC_135484.1:9066820-9370526 GCF_052094955.1 Ictidomys tridecemlineatus | reverse complement strand
ACCACTCACTCTGGCTCCAGAAAACTGGAGTTGACGGCCGCTTATGCTGAAGTATTGTTAATCTAATCGACAAAACACTAAGAATTTATCTGCCTGCAAGATATATTTTGTACAGCAAATAAAGCTTTTTCTTTCCCCTGTTTGGCTCCCCCAAACAATCCCCATGAAACAACCTGCCACCATGTTTGGCTTGGCCCATGACGTTTTCAAGGGCAAAGCGCTTCATGGTCCTTACGTGCCCCTAAGACTCAGGTGCCATGGGCAGGGCAGATTGCTGCCTGAGGGCGCTGGGAGCATGGCCCGGGTGCTGAGCTGGGGAGAGAAGTCCTGGCCTCCCGTGCTCCTGGAAGCCACAATCTGGATTTCTGTGAGGGTAGGGGATTTGAGGCAGGGGATACAGCGTGAGTTTAGTAGAGAAAAAAATAATAATTTCCCCTTGTTTTGCCTCCAGATTGTGCCTGCCCATGACCTGCAGCGTGCCCGCTTGCTGGGTGCACCTTGCTAGCCTCAGGGATAAGGGAAGAAGCTTAATGCACCTGCCTTCCCTTCCCCTGTCAGCTCCTGAGGCAGCCCCTTCCACATCCCTTCCCACCACGCTGTACTTCTCTGAGCCTTAGTGATGGGCGGTAGGTCCTGAGAGAGCAGAGACTCAGGGAAGAATATGGAGCAAGCCCCTCCTCGCCACCCATAGTGGGATGTTCTTCCTGGGGCCCTGTCACTCACTAACCCTGCCCTGCAGACAGTGAAACAGCACAGAGATGCAGCGAGCAGCCCAGCACTGTCTTACCATTCTGCACATTTTGATACTGAATGTGGACCAGACTGCATCTGCTGAAGCACAGGACCCTTATCCAGCAAAGAGGAACCAGGCGTCATCCTCCAAGAGGGGACTGTCAAAAATTCCCCCAAATAGGCTTTTATTTGTAAAAGTTTGATGTCAATACATAACAACAAAAAAATGCTTCTCATCAAATGCCTGTTTGTTCAAGCTCCTAATGTTTCCTTGCACAGACAAGCTCATGTGAAAATGTCATTAACACAAAAGGATCCGTTCTACACTGCAACTTTATGACTTTGTTTACTCTGGGTGTGGAGGCGGGAGAGCTGTGTCACAGGTGGTCAAGTCTATAGGACTTCCAGGGTCAAAAGTTAACAAATTTGGGGAAAACAGAGGAGAAAAAAAATAGCATGCAGTATTCTGTCTTGCTGTTAAAATGGAGGAAACAAAGAGCAATCAGAACTGTAATTTATGGGCAAGTGTGCAGACATCCATCTGCTTTTATTGAAACAATATCCTGCAGATGTTGAGTCTAATTGTGAATCTGCCATTTTCTTGTTGAATAACTTTAGTGGAATCTCCATTTCTGATCAGTAAACTGGGTGCCGTAGCACTTACAAAATATAATTATTTAATTGATCTTTAGACACCTATAATTTTTATGTAGATGAGGGCTTGCAGCATGAGACTGCTCATTCTGGAGGTAAGTGTCTGAATACTAAACGTTGGTTTCATTCCCGCAGGTTCCCAGCAAACAGGATTCCTCAATGCCCTTAAGGACAGCCCTGCGAGATATCCTTTCTGGTGGCTCTGATGGTGCAGTGCTGATATGTTCATGTTTCACTGAATCCACACTCCTACCTCCTCATCTTTGGCCCTGGATCTTCTTCCCATAAATCTTACTCTTTTTTTGTTCTGTAAAGCAGCCAGGGACTCCCTAAGAGTCACTCGCATGATAAATAGCATCTGAACCCTTGAATCCCTAAGCAACTCATCCAGCGTCTAAATTGAAGTGCTCTTCAGTGTGAAAGCCAAGTGTCGACTCTTGCCCACCCCCTGTGTCAAGTCAGGTTGGGCTGGAAAGAAGTAGGGCTAGGAGCTCCTCCTGAGCTCGTTTTGATGGACAGGCGATCCCTAGGAACACCCGGGTGAGGGTCTGCTGCGAGGTGTTGCAGTAGCCATCTGAGACCCCGCAGGCCCTCTGGACAGATGGTGTTGGGAGGTCAGTGTGACATTCTTTGGGAAGTGAAGATGATGACCTGATAGTTTCTAGAAACAGAACTCCCTTCCACAACCCCCAAGGGACTGAGAGTGGTCAATCTCAAGTCATTTACATCAACGAGGACCATTTCCCATCCTCCCAAATAGGAAATATGGACACATCCCACAATATTTTGAATTTTGAAAGAAAAACATCCACCCATTGAGTGCTGGCTTGGGCTTCCATCTGGATAGCCCCAGGTTGACACTGGTGTGGAGATGGTCAGTTGGACCCCTGACCTGTTTCCCTGGACCCAGCTCTTTCTTCATGTAACTGGGCAAACTGTACTTGGATTCCTCATTCCTCTCACGTGTGGTATTCATTTTGTCTTAGAGAACCCTACCACCTGTTCATACCAGGTACTTTTCTCTGTGTGTGGTGCTGGGAGTTGAACCCTGGGACTTGTACTGCTAGGCAAGTGCTCCGCCCCTGGGCTACATCCCCAGCCCCTTATCATGGGCTTCTTAAAGTGGTCCATGTCCCTTAAAGTAAAGTGGTGGTGGTGGTACTTGGATCTGAAAAGTATCTTTCTGGCACCTCTGTGTTTCTGGGCCCCGTAAGGATGTTGGTTACAAGTCCAGTTTCTATAGCCAACTAATACCTTTTTAATGCACTTATATTACGGAAGGGGACTAGGGACAGACAATGTACAAAGGGGACCTGGAGGATAAATGCCGTAGATGTGGCCTGCCTTGTTAATGATGTGGGAGGCTGGAGTTTACTAGAAGTTGGCTAGAAGAAAAGGTAGCCCACGGAGTGCCTAAAAGCTCATCAGTGTGAGTAAGAACAAATCCAATGAGAAACGTCGTCCTACCCAGGGTGACCATCTTCCTACCACATTACCTCCCTGGACCCTCCTATTTCCAGGGGCGTTGCCTTGCTACATCTTAAAGCCTCCTTTGCCAAAAGAAGACAGGCTCGTCTCTCAGGGAATCAGTGGCATCACGAACCCTGGTCATTGAGGCATGATGGATGAGGCCAATTGCGACATCACACCTCCACAAAAATCTGTCCTTTTGACGGACAGCAGTGCTGCTCACAGCTGGTCTCCTCTGGAGCAGAGATCTGTGAAGTCCTGAGCTCTTAACATTAGAGGAGTTTTCTAGACGACATTGCCTGAGCACAGGACTGCAGTCTAAGGCCACCTTCCCAAGTGCACAGTGCTCTCGAGCAAGAAAACAACCTGTGTTTTCACGCTTTCAGTGGCCTCACACCTGATCTCCTGACCATGGTATAAAAATATTGTCCTGAGAAATCAGAGCACAGGCAAAGGCCTCTCATATCCAAGTAAAAACAATGTTGTTGAGGAAGTGACAGAGAATAGAAATGGCTAATTAACAAACATGGCTAATTAACAACCAACCAAGCCACCTTCTCAGAAGTATCAGTGTAAATGACGTGCACCTTGATCAACGACCAGCACCTTGCAGCCCTTGGAAAACCGGCAGCTCTGAAGGATAAGAACCTGCCTGCCATCACAATAGGGACACCTAGCAGGTGCTGTGTCCAACCTGCAGTGTGGCCAGCTGGGAGGCTGGGAGGTGGGGGATCACAGGAGCAGGCCCTCCCCGTCTGTGCCCCCAGCCCTGGCCTGCTGAGCCTCCCTGCCTCCCTTCTCCTCTTCCCTCCCACCTTCCATTGCCTGCCCATGGACTCCCCTTTGCTCTTTGCATCCAAGAAGCTGAAGCCTTGGGGAGGGGGCCTCTCAGGGCCAGTGGGCAGTGAGGTGCTGCTGGCCTTCCCCAGGGAAAGAGATGAAGGAGAATCTTCTCCAAAAACATGGGAGGGGCCCTCGGTCTAGCCAGCCAAACCACTTGAGATCCAGTTGGCAGCTCTTTCCTACAGATCCCTTTCCTGAACGTTGCCAGACCTGCAGTGACAAGGTCTAGAACAGCCCGCCCTGGCCTTGGGAGCACGTTCAGTCCAAAGGGCAGAGGGGGCGGGGGGGGGGGGATGAGCCAGATCACAAACACGCTGGCTCCTTCTCCTCCTCAAACTCCTGCCAATGCCCGGGTCGGGGCTGTAAGGGCACGTCTTAAAGCACACTGAGTTTTAGGCACCATAAAAAGACACAGACCGCACTTGGCATGGGAGTCAGGAGAAGCTGCACGTGTTACACAGAAAGGCAGAGGCTGAGGGCGTCTGGTTTTGGAAATGGAGAGTGGGGTTCTAGCAGGGGCCTCAGGGAGGGGCACCAGGGAGCCTGAGCCAGGCCTGGAGGCAGGTGCAAGGGTGTGTTGGGGTGGATCCCAAGCCTGGCATTGGGTCCGCTCTCTTAAGGACCCAGAGAGTTCCCGGCAGGTTGTTGGGCATCTGGAAGGGCAGGGCACTCAGCCTGCCTTTGCTCACACTCAGGTCCTGGGGAAGCAGGGAGGCACTGTGACAGCTAAGTCCTGGTGGGGGGAGGGTGTGTGACAGCGTGAAGCCTGAAGGCGGTGGGGTCCTTTCACCCCCTGAATGCTGGGGAACCAGGCATAATTTTTGGAGTGCATGGCATCATCAGAGCTGGCTTGTCATTTTATTTCTCAAGAATATTCATCTTACAGCAGGGAGCATGACAGAGTGAAGTGGCAAGTGGAATAATGTGCACAGGAAAGACCCCCAGATGGAAATCAGTGACGAGGGGACACTCAGTGGGAACCAGTGGACATGGGAGCCTGACGGTCCTTCTCAGGGTGCCCTGGAGAAAGAGGGTCACAGTAGAAGGGGAGAGCTAGCACTGGATTGGGAGAAGCCACGAGTTCTGAGATATGTGTAAGAAGAACACTGGAGACCACACACAGGTGGCCCTCCACATCGGCCTCAGCAACCTTAGGGTCCTCGGTAGCTCCTGCCTGTAAAATGGAAGGAGGGAAAAGATAAGTGCCTGAGAAGGTCCCAGCCTCTTAGGAAACTACCAGTCAGGCCGGCTGGGAGCCACGTGGTAACACCTGCTCGCGCACGGTGACATCTGCCTGCAGACTCCCCAGGTCCTCAGAGCCAGGGGTCCCCGGGCATCCTCCAGGAAGACCCCAGAGAGGGGAACCCTGCCATCCACAATCACAGCAGTGTAGCCTGACATTATGGCCCCACTAAAGGGATTGTGGTCACTCTTAATCATGACTTACTGTCCAGTTCTCCCCAAATGACGGGATTTTCTGTGGCTGATAATCCAATGGTAATTGATTCTGCATCTGTGGAAGCTCTCCACAGGAAGCCTTCTGGCCGCTAATCTGCACTCACTGGGACACTTCCCCATCTGGAGGGCACCATGGCCTCATGGGCATTGTCCGTTTTTATTGTCCGTCTTAATGGAATTTAGTGGCGGGCTCAGAGCTGGCCCGAGTGCATCACGTGGCACCTTCCCTGGCCTGTCCATCCTGATAGCTGTTGACGTCCAGAGGGACCCCAGAAAATGGAAGAACTGTGCTCCTGCTCACTGCGACACCTGGGCACCTGGGCTGAGAAGTTGAGTGACGTCCCCAGTGAAGGTTCCACAGGGACCAAAGCCACAACCTGGTTCTCCTAACTCCAGCCTTGCTCCCCTCAGGGAAGGAGATGCTCCTCTCTCCCACAAACAGTCAGATTGGGGGAGTTTCATGAAGAATAAGCATCAGATTGTATCTCATAAGATTCCAAAGTGGGGGAGGTTGTTCAGGTTTTAAAATCACCCCAGTGAAACATGAGTGCATTCTGATTGTAAAAATGTTTCTAATAGCCAGAAAAATAAGAGTGAAAAAGGAAATGTTGACCCTTGCTCCATTCCTTGGTAGGAAGCCTGGCCAGTTTCTGTATGTCCTTCCAGAGTCTCCACAGAGCTGGACACACACATGTGCTTTCATATATCTGTATCGGACCAGGGGATTGTTAGTACCTGAAAAGGGTCCCACCGTTTGCCTTGTTTTATAATCTGATTAATTATTTCCTGGAGATATTTCTGCATCAATATATAAATCTACTTCATTCTTTTTTGCACTGTTTTATAAAATTCCAAGTGTACATAGGATAGTTCATTCTTCAATAGATGGATAATTAGATCTCTTAGTTTTTTAACTGGTCAAAAAAAATGAGATAGTGAGTTTTCTTCTATGTGGATCTTTGTGCACAAGGTTGGCATTCATCTGGGATTGATAACCAGTTGTGGAATCTCTGAGTTGAAAGTTAAGCACATTGTAAATGTAGACCTGACAAAGCAAATGGTCCTCTAAAGAGATTGCACCAACTTATCACCGCCACCTCTAACAGCCTCACCAGCACTTGGTATCAGTCTTGGCATTTTTGCCAATTTGAAGGGGAGAAAAATATCTCATTGTTCTAATTTCTATTTTCTGTATGATAATCATGTTACACATGTTGGTTTTTTCTCTCTTATCACAAGGCACCAACTCATACCCGTGGTCCATTTTTTTCATGGGGTTATTTGTTTCTTTTCTGTTTACACATAGGAGTTCTTTATGTATTCTCAACAATAATAACCTCTTAAATCTCTTAAATATCTTCTGCCAATTTGTGCCTCCTAGTCTGTTACTTACCTTTTAGTTTTACCCTTTTATGAAACAATGTTTATTCAGGAACTCAGTCTACAAATCTTACACTAGCTGGCTCCTAGATTTTGCCTTTGAAATTTACCCCCAAATTTATTTATTTTATTTCCATCTAATATTTTTATATGCTGTTTATGTTAAACACAGTAATTTGTCAGTTATATAATTTTGTCCCTGTGATGTGAGCTGAAATCCTTTCTCTCTCCCAAGTGTTTAGTGACATGTCCCAATAGTTCTTTCTATTCTGTTCCCATAGTTTGAGAACTTTTGGGTCTCAGTGTTCCTTTACACTGTTAAAAATTGAGGACCTCAAAGAGCTTTTGTGTGCGTGTATTGTGTGCGTGTGCGTGTGTGTGTGTGTGTGTGTGCATGTTGGTTATTTATAGTGTTTGAAAATAAAACTGAGAAAATTTTAAAATACAGTACCCGCCCAGTGCATCATGGGCAAGGGCACCTCCCAGGGGTAGCCCTGGAGGACACCCTCACACTGCAGGAGGGAGGGAGAGGGAAACTGACAAAGGCTGTTTGGAGATTGATGGGAATGTGGCTTTGACCTGGAGCGACCTTGAACACTTACTTTCTGGGGACTCTGAGGGTCCGTGGGCCACATTTTGAGAACCACAGGTCTGTTCCTTCACCCCCGTCCCACAAGCCTGTGTCTGGCCTCTGTCCTGTCCCGTTGCTGCCCCTGCTGTTGCTGCCCCTTGTTTTACTGATTGGAAGTCTTCTCTTGCCTGCTGTTGGGGTCACCCAGCAGATGCAGAAAGCTGAACCTGGATATCTACAAGTGAGGCCGAGGCCAGCTCTGCCCAGAGGACCGCGGAGCCCCTGCCCCCGTCTGCTCTGCCGTCTGATTCCTTCTTATTATTTCTGAGAAGACGTAAAGACAGGTGACGATTCTTTTTCAGAATCTCTCACCTGTTTTCGGACCTTTTATCACCTAGATGAAGTTTACAGTCTGTTAGTCAAATTCCATCTTTCAAAACACCAGTTGGGATTTTGACTGGGATCCTAGTGACTTCTCACATTAATTCTGGTGATCTGGCACATCCACATGCCTTCATTGCCCCATGTCCAAGCACGCAGGTGAAGAGGATGTGAGAGAAAGGATGTGGTCAAATGACCCTCAGGGTCTGTCCTTCATACAGATTGCCACAGTCCCTTCCCCAGACAGAGTAGCAGGCTTGTAGGTGACAGTGCACAGCTGTGATTTCCTGCCCCGTCTGGGGTCATCCAACAAATGAGGAAAGCTTGCCAGACCTGAATCTAAAAGTGCCAAACGCTGGTGTCGACTCTGCCCAGAGGACAGCGGAGCCCCTGCAGCCATCTGCTCGGCCATCAGAGCCTTCCTCCTGGAGGCGTTGCTATTTCACAGTCGTCGTTAGGGGAAAGAAACGATCTCAAGCAACACGTTCTCTTCTATTTTACACACCAGAACACTTTATGTGTCCAGTTCCCTCACAGGACAGAGAACCTGGAGCAGAATGACATGCGTGAGGACCCGGGGGCACACACTAGGGCACATCGAGAAACACCCCCTAAGGCGGGATGGCCCCAGGACCTCAACAGCCAAGTGCCAGGAAGGAGAGGGCTAGTGGCCAAGCCCTGGACGTCAGCAGTCCCCACCATTCTGGAATCCCACAAAATCAGGTAAATAAGAAAACTCACACAACACAGGCATGCACAGGCTTTTTAAAGGATTGCCTGGATTTGGCACTTGGTGAAAAATACTGTCCCCGGGAGACAGGTGAGGATGGTGTGTTGGCAGAGATGGGCTGTCCATGAAGGATTGGCACTAAGCCCATAGGACTGAGGACCAAGGCTCAGTGGCAGTCTCTGCCTTGACATTGTGAGTGCCGAGGCCCACCAAGTCACAGGTGATGAGTGCCAAGGCCCACCAAGTCACTGCCACTGTGGGGAGCCTTGGGATGGGTTCCCTGTCTCCTAGAAGTCTAGAGACCAGGTTCAGTTCTGTTCTGCCATGGACTGCTCTGACAAACGCAGAGGCCCTCTGGGCCTCAGCCTCCTATCTAACAGTGGAGGGATTTGAATAAATAGGGGCATCTTACCTCCTGGTCAGTGTGTGAAAATTTGGTTTTATGTGCATTTTTCTAAGACTAAGGCAGGAAGCCAAAGTTAAAGATATGGAGTCCCTGATGTCTCACCACTTGATTCTCCAATCCTGGGCCTCCCAGGCGACCTTCCCACAGCGTCTCCACGTCCATGCATGGCCTCTCCTCTGCTTACCTTCTCACTGCACAGAGAGCCTCTGTTCCCTCAGGGGAGGGAGCTGGTCCTTCCCACCCTCACCTGAGCCCTGTGCAGAGCTCCGTGCCCAGCGGGCACTTCTGGGGTTCTGAGGACTCAAGGGAGGGGCATCTGCAGGTCAGCACTGTTGAAGTCACTGTCAACACCCTCAACATCTAGTGCATTAACCAGAGGGCAACCTGTGGGATTGGGGCCATGGGGAATTGGTAGCCATCCCCCAGCCTCAGAGGGGCTCACTGTCTTAGTGAGGCTGGAGGAGCTGGCAGAGGCTGACAGTGGTGACTGCTCTAATTCAAAACCCATCTCGGCAGTAAACACACTTATTAAATTGGCTCCCAGCGGAATTGGCTTGTTTCCTCTCATCTCTATTTTTTTTAATATTTATTTTTTAGTTGTAATTGAACACAATATCTCTACTTTATTTATTTATGTGGTGCTGAGGATGGAACCCAGGGCCTCTCAACGTGCAAGGCAAGCGCTCTACTGCTGAGCCACAACCCCAGCCCATCCTCTCATCTCTCTTTAAAAGAAAAGAAAAAATTCAGTAAATGGGTTTTGATACACACAAGAGAATTTCTATTTCTCGATCTTATTATGCTGTAGATATTTTCAACATCTAGGGGTGGTGAGATGAGTTGTTTGGGTATTTGTGCCTCTGTGGATGTGAGGGGAATGAACTCCTTCAGCTGCCCCAGCGTCACAAATCCCTCACAGGGAGTGTCGCTATGTCCCCCAGCAGGGGAGATGGGAAAAGGAACCAGCCCTAGGCTCAGCGGTCTCACTGGCAGGGCTCATTTCCAGCACTTGACTCCCAGCTCTGCTAGTTCCTAAGCCCAATTCTTCACGGCTTCCCGCCTCGGTTTCCCTCTCTGCTACTGGGAATGCCCTCGCCTTGCATTGCTCTGAGGGGTGGTGAGTTGGTCCATGTGAAGTCTTTGGAACGGTGCCTGACACATGGCCAGTGATGCCAGCCATTGTTCTGAGGGACAGCGATGATTTATTTCTCAAGACACCCTGACTGAGGGGCTGTCAGCTGGGGACAGGGCAGCAGAAGTGGGCTGCGTCTTGTGTCCTCCCTTGGATCCATGTCATTTTGACCCAGGGGCAGCCTAACAGCAGCACTGCCTTCTGTTATGAATGAAATGTTCCTGAAGAACGTGAGATAGGAATGTAGGAAGTTGTATTTTTTCTTGTTGCTGTAAACCTTTAAGAGTCCCCAGCCATGGGTCACATTGCGCACTAATGGGGACAGTGATTGTAGGTGGTTTGCAAAGGGAGCAGCAGCCAGCAGATGGGCAGGAGCCCCTCTGCCTGCTGTGACTCTTACCACGTTACACTCCGGTTTTTATATGGTTCACACATGTGAACGTTGTGTCTATTTTTGACTCACTGTGGTTACACCTGGATTGTCAACTTTTGTTGACACATGGTATTTCTGAGATTGAGGCTCAGCTCTCTGCATGTTATTCAGTAAATATATCCTTTGGTTCCGTTCTTCATTCTCTCCCTTTACCTTTGGCCTTGTCTGGTTCTGGCCTCACATATCACCTCCTGTTTACCTCCCTGTGTCTTCTCCTTCCAGCTGAGACTCAGACTCATTACTGGTGTCATTGCCTCTTGCATCTCCTGGTTTTCCTGACTCAGTCTCCCCTCTGGTTCCCTCATCCTTTTCCTTGGATTCCCCTTCTGCTTTCCAGCCAGTGTGGGGAGTGAATCCCACCTGGCTGCCTCCCCAGGCTGTCCCTTCTTAGATGGAGCACCTCTGAGTCTTGGTCTGTTGGAAGGCTATAGAGAACAAGGTCACCCATGCTCCATGGTCCACCATCTGTGTGTCCCATGTGCACACCAGGCTCCCAGCATGGTAACCCTGGAGAAGCAGAAGGCTCACCCAGCCCAGTGGCAGCCCTGGGGGGAGGATGCTTCCTTGCACCTCCCTTATCCCCTCCGGGTCCTCAGACCAACTTCACTGAGAACACCCCGCCCTCTCCCCCATTGGCTTTCAGCCCACAGCGGGAAGCCCGTCCATTCCTCCTGTTTTGAGCACAGCCCCACGGGCTGGACAATGGTGTCTGTTGATCGTGCTCTGACAGATTGTGGCACTGCACTGGGTTATGTATTCAGTTCTTCAAAAGATGAATTCTCTCCGACCTGGAAAAATCGATAGTGACGCATCAGCATGATCTCTACAACTTGCATCCTGGGAAGCCTGAGGAAAGTGCAAGGGCTTCCTTCCCCAGCCCGAAATTCATTGCCAGTGAATGCAAGATATATATTTAACCCCCAGACCAGCCCCATGATGAATGGGGTCTTTCCTGAGAAACATCTGTATCTTGTAAATAGAATTTTATAAACACTTGTAGGAGAAGAAAATTCTCTCATCCTTACAAATTGCCGCACTCTCAGTTGCTTGCTCTCATCTGTTGAAGAAGGCCAAGCTGTTTCTCGGACGGCTAACACATTCCTGGCTGTCCTGTGAGGAGGAAGTCCTGTCTCCAGCAGCTGAGCACAGCCTTTTATGTCAGGGACAGGCTGAGGGACTGGGAAGAGCCCCTAAGTAAGAGCAACCCCCTCCCCAGGGCCACTCTGAGAAACGCCCCTGCCAGTTCAGAGGTATGGACCCTTCTCTCAGTGGGTGGCCCACTGAACAGAAGGTTCTGGACCTCAGAGGCAGTCCTGGGGGAGACACCTGTTGGCTGCAGTCCTCAGCTTTGGAAAGGCGAGCATGCTCTCTACTCAATGTTTAGTCCTCCATCAAAGGCCTGCACCACTGCCAACCCAGACCCCTGGGCTTTCTGACCTGGGTGCCCCAGTCCTTGACTCCACCAGGAGTCACAGGAGAAGGTCAAGGTCCAGTGGGGAGGACAGCCCACTGAAGGAGGCACAGCTGTAAATAGTGAGTGATGCTCAGGGAGCCTGCCAGAGCCACAAGTGCCCCCCTGAACCAAGGGGACGAGGGGACAGGAGAATGTGACATGGCTCCTGCCCAGCAGGAGGTCTCCCTCTGGTTAGAGGAAGACAGGCCGGCAAGGAGGGAGCCTGAGGAGCAGGGGGTGTCTGTCTCCCTACCCGCTCCTCCCTGCCCCTGGGTGGCCGTGGAAGCTCGCCGCCTCTCCCTGTGCTCCTTGACTCGTGCACCGTGCTGGAGGCCGTGGTGTGCTTCTTCTCTGTGTGGTCCATCGTCGGCCTCTCGGGTTTCCACACGTACTTGATCAGCTCCAACCAGACGACAAATGAAGACGTAAGTGCCTGACCGCACGGGACGCGGCGCGGCTGGGTTGAGCGGTGGAGGGGGGAAGGAAAGGAAGAGGTCGGGGCCAGCTTCTCCCACACCCCACTCCAGATGGGAGCCTTGGAAACAGAGGACACGCTGGGGAAGCCCTTCCGGGTGTTGTCCTGTCTCTGTTGGGCAGCTTTGCATTCTCCTGGCCTTTCCTGACCATGTCGGTTGGATACTAAGAATGGCCAAACGGCACCCGGTTCTGGCCCTGAGGAGAAGGTTCTTTCTATTCCTCTTAAATAATTCTGGAAGCAACTCATTGCCCTTCCCCTAATAGACAGAGACCAAGGCAGCCTGACATCTTGAGTCTCCCTTTCATGTTAAATGTCTGTTTAGCCCCTGAATTTAACTTTTTACCTGGGATCACCTGTCTGTTTACGTATACAGGCCAAAAGGGGGAACAGAACAGGAATCGTAATGATGGGTATGTTTTTTGATGAGCGTGGTCCTCGCTGCTCTTAATACTAAGATTTTGACAGAAGTCTCTATCCATACATGAATCAAATGTCTCAGAATTGGTCAGGCTACTTTAAACAAGAACTTGAGAAAAAATTGGTGGTGATAGAATACATGAGATAGAAGACTACTAAAAGAGCTGATTAGGTAACTGTGAATATTACAATCTGCCAAACAGACACTTTAGCAAGACTGGGAGGCTGAATTCTTACGTCTAAATTGGCAATTCGGGGACCACATTAGCTTTTCCAGCATCCATTCCTCTAATTGTCATTAGGGTAGTAAATGTGAATATGAAAATATCTCCACTGGCTTGTGTAAGAGGACCTTTTAGTTCCATGTGGTATAAATAGAGATGGTTGTCCCCAAAGAATATCACTCTCTCCCTATCTAAGCTGCTGCTTGGGAGATTTGCAGTAAACGCCAGTTTTCCTTTGGAAAAGCACATCTCCTGGTGAAGACATGAATAAAGATTATTTGCATTCCTCATGGGTTTCCCGTGATCCAGTTTGCCTAAACTTTGGCATCAGCGTGAAGGATGCTGTATGTTATTGATTTTCCTTGTCTTTCAGATTAAAGGATCTTGGTCAAATAAAAGAGGTAAAGAAAATTACAATCCCTACAGCTACGGAAATATCTTTACAAATTGCTGTGTGGCCCTGTGTGGGCCCATCTCTCCAAGGTAAGATTCAGAAACTGCGATGCTCTTCACAGATGTTGAAAGAGCAAATTTCTATGTGGTGGTAGCCCAAGGCCTTCAGAGGCAGAGGCCGGGCTGTGCCTGGTGGAAACCTGGTGCAGCTGGTCACACTTACCAATGACCACCGGCTCAGCTCTCCCCTTTGTGTCAGACAGACACAATCTTAATGATAAACAGATCTGGCTTCCTTTGGTCACACTTCACATCATATTTGGTCTTGAGCTGAATGTATCGGATTTGGGGAAGATTCCCTAAAGCTCAAGAAAGGAAAAAGGATGTCTCTGGCAAACAGGGAGCCAATGTAGGAAGCAGTTAGAAAACTGTAGAGACAAGTGCTAGAGCTGAGTTGTAGAGGATATAATGCTGAAATAGTTCCTCGAGGGCGATCCATGTGGCCTGGAGAGTTGAGATTGCAGGCTATTAACGATGACGATATCAATCATGGCAGCGGCTGACACTTATGAGATTCATATGCAGCCTTGCTGTGAGTGGGTTACAGGTAAGAGCTTTTTAAAAGCTCACTCTGTATGTGCGGGGAAGGTACCATTATCTCTCATTTTATAGATGAGGGAATTCAGGGACAGGATTTAAATCATGTGCCCAAGATCACAGTTAGTGAATGCCAGCTAGTCAGGACGCCTGCCAACAGAAGCAGTGTATGTCCCCAGGGGCAGGTGACATCTGGATCAGAATGGTGCAGGGTCAAAGTACAGCCAGGGTTTGGGGATTTGTGAGTTGGGCCCCAGGAGATGATTCTCTACCGATCAACCAACCAGTCATCAACAAGAAATGGACAAAACAGAGAAACCACAAAGGCCACTGGATTGTCTCCAAGGCAGTCCCCCTGAGCACCTAGACCTCACCAGAGTGAGCTCTGGGGACACACACATCTTCTTGTTTGTGTCAGCCTCAGTGAACACTCATTAGTGAAGTAAAAGTAATGCAAAGGAGAAAAGGAAAGAAAGCAAGCCCAGGATATGTCCACCACCATTCTCCAGCAGTTCTGGGCCATGGCTGATCAAAGTCATCATGGTGCCATTGGGTCACTGGAAATGAATCCTTTTATGCCTTTGACCTGGGAACTTGGGAGGCCAGCATACCTTTCTCCTTAACGGAGACCTCCACTGACCCCCAGAACAGCTGCTCAGAGGATTCCTGCAGAGGTGGGGGGCTGGGGGGAGGCAGGAGCTGCCAGGGCCTCTGGGATAGGGGCCACCCAGGTGAGGCTTTGACCAGTTTGGTGGGGGTCAGCCCCTCGTGGAGACAGCTCCAGATTCTCCTCGACCTCCTTCTCAGGGCTCCTGAGGTCAGCTCAGCAGCTCTCTCAGGAAGTCCTTGAGCCATTTTAGGTTGTTCCTAATAAAGGGGTGTTGGAAAGGTATAAGAGCAAACTGAGCATCTTTTCCCTTGTCTGAATATACATTTGAGTCCAGGAAAGGGATTGAAAACTCTGTCCAAGTCTCTTCTCTAGTTCCTGAGTCCTGGATTTGCACATGGCACTACTCTCTCTCTATAAATCGAATTGTGTCATAACCAAAATGATTTCTTTCACAAGTGGATTAAATGTGCTGTTTTGGCTGGGTTGGGCCATATTCTTTCCAAAATCCAAGTTTTTGGGGTGGGCCATCTCTCCAGGATGGCTCTCCCCTTCAAACTGCTTGAATTGCTTGTTAGAAGGTAAACTGAGGCATAGTCGAATGTTATAGAAATGATTTGGGCAGGTAGTGGTTGGTGAATCAAGCAGCTCCAGGCTGTAGGTGGTTTGGGGAGACTTTATGTAGGGTGATATTCATTCCAGTGGATCATTCCCGGGGAAAGCCTCTGGTCCTTGAGGCTGATCCTCTCCTGGGGCTTCTTCTAAGAGCCTCCAATGGCAGCTCCCTGACACAGGGAGGGTTTGTTCCCCCAGTGGTCACTTAACCTGCCACTCCAGCCCCAGCCTACAGCCCTTTGTGCCTTCTTGGGCTAAGTCCTGTAGCTTCCCATAGCAAAGTGCCATAAAACAGGGGACGGAGCTTAAAACCACAGAAAGGGTCAGGCTGCTTGGTGGGTGTTGGCCCCTCGTGACAACAGCTTGAGACTCACCCAGAAACACCTTCTCGGGGTTCCTGAGGCCAGGAACTTTCTCAGGAAGCCCTTGAAAACTATTTTTTTACCTTTTGGAGGATGAAACCAAGGTGCAGGCAGGGCTGTTCCCCCTGAGACTGGAGCAGGGCGCTTCCTTGCCTCCGTCTGCTCCTAGTGGCTGCGAGCCTTGGCCAGCAGATACGTCCTCCATTCTCTGCCTCCGGGTTACACAGCCTCCTCCCCGTGTGCCTCCGTGTTTCTTCCCTATTGTCTTCCCCTCTTTGTGAGGACACTGGTCACATTGGATTAAGGGTCACCCAATTAAGTATGAACTCAACGTAGATACATCTGCAAGGACCTTGTTTCAAACTAAGTTCATCCTCACAGACACCAGGGTTGGAGCTTCCACTTATCTTTTTGTGTAATTCAACCCAGGACATTCCCCTTGCCACCAACACCAGTGGGCAGTGGAGCAGGAGGGAACAAAGGACGGGGGTAGGGGCTTGAGCAGAAAAACAGGTGGCAAGGCACAGGAGTGTATAAGGCCAAGCCGTGGCTCTGGTCCCCTACAGTACACTGGAACGTGGCAGGTGCTGGGGACAGGTTTGCTGAATGAATGTGATAAGGAAACGTGGAGTTAGGTCTGCAGAGAGAAATGGTGGCAGATTGTGGCAGGATGAGGTGAGACCAACTAGGAGTATCCCACGGTGAGGGGTCCAACAGAGGGATGTGGGGTCTCCTGCAGGGGTCAGGCATCTAGACAGGCAAGGAAGCAGTGACCCAGGCCTTTTAAAGGTAGACGGGATCCCAGACCCACACTCCAGTCCTGTTGCTGGCATCTCTGGGTTTTCTTCTCTTCTCTCTTGCAGCTTAATTGACAGAAGAGGGTACATCCAGCCTGACACTCCACAGCCAGCAGCGCCCTCCAACGGGATCACCATGTATGGGGCCATGCAGTCACAGAGCGACATGGTAGGGGCCGCCTGCACTGGGGGTCACTGCTCCCTGCTTCTGCTTACACATTCTCTAACCCAGTAAAAATCCAGGTGCCGAGCCCCTGGCAGGAGGGGCAGCCAGGACACCCACGTGACTGTTGGGCTGGCAGTAGGGAATGAAATGGCAAACAAGGGCAATGTCCAATAAGGGACCGTGGCCACTGAGCCTGGCTCATTGTGCAGGGGAAGCACACACACACACACAAGATCTCTTTGTCCAAACAGCATGTGGCACACTGATGGGAAACCCCTTCTACGAAATCAGGGAATTCCCTGTCCCAGCAGGGCTGGCTGGCTGGATACCCTCTACTTCCTGTGCTGTCCACTGCCCCCACGGCTAAGTTTGCAGGGATGATCTGCCCCTTCTCCCTCCTTCAGCCTGAACCTGAGACCAGCCCCTCATCACAAATAACTAGACCAGGTCTTCATTCACAGCAAATCCTGAGAATCCCCCCTGACCCCGTGCAAAGTGCCACCACAGTACAGGCACACTATAGTGGGAAGCCTGAAGCATCTGCAGGTGGACATTGGGGGCAGGCAGGAGTCTCCCCATGGACACCAGCAATCACAGCATACCCAGGCCCCAGCACTCAGTGCCTTAAATTCCTTAGGTGTCTTGAAGGCAATGGCCTCCCTTATTTCCCTAAAGAAGTTTCCCGTTTCTGCCAAGAAGTCCATGCTATGCCAGCTGCCCCAGTGCTGTTTGGTCTTTGTAGAACCGAATCACCCCCAGTTTGTGTGCTTGCAAATCTAAGAGCTAAATTTAAGGGTACACAGGGAATGGCAGCTCCTGGGGTGTGTGGAGAGCTCAAGGTGAAGGTCAGCAGCCCCAAGCTGTCTCCATGAGCTGTGCTGAGGAAACCACTTCATTCCTGGTCACCCAGTGGCTCAGAAGGATGCCGGGCTTATTTGTGGCTAGTGCAGGTGTCTCATCCAGGCTGCTTTGCTTCGCTGGTAACTAGTCTCCTTTAAAATTGAGTATGTGTACGTCACGGTCCTTGCCACTTCCCTCTGTGAGCAATCAGGAAGCCTCTTGTTCTGTCCACCCAAGTGACCCAGAAGGTCACACCCCGTATCCTTCAGAGAAGGAAAACGAGGGCAGAGAGAATAAGAGACAGGCTCACAAAGAAAGGGGACTGCGTTTATGGAGCACCAACTGTGTTCAAGGTGCTTGATGATCTCATTTAATCCTAAATCAACAGTGAGAAATTGTTGTTCACATTTTCTGTTAAGTTGGGAAAGGTTGTCACCTACCTGACAGCACACAGACTCTGGTTTGTGGATCCAAAGCCCATCCGAGGACTCCAAAGCCCACCTTCACTTTGTAGACTATACTCCTTCAAGGGCACAACCTTAAAGACAAGTATGCCCAAGTATGCCCTTGGTCACTTTCAGGTGCACAAGCAATGTCCTATAAGGACGGCCACCAGAACTGTGACCAGGGTATACACTGATCACTTCCCTGGCCTGAGCATGTGCTCATATGTGCCTACCCTCCCACTCATCAGGAGACTCATCGGGGTTCCTGGGATGTGCTGAGGACAACCTAAGAGCTGGGGCTATAAGACTATAGGGTACAACTCCCCTCATCTTTAAGGGCTCCACAGCCAGGTGAAGGAAACATTAGGAACCTTCATAGAAGAGACCATGGATGGCGACAGGTGTTATGGACCCCGATGGACTTGGGTTAGTCTCGCTCAGTTAGCACTGACCCAACCCATGCTGTGCATCTTCTCTAGATTTAAAAAATAAACAAAGGCTCTCTTGAAGGTTCTGCTGTCACCAGCAAGCATCTTGAGGTCAAGAGGGGATGGAGCCTAATTCGTGAACTCAACAAACATTTTTATGGATCCCCTGCTGCATGCCTCTGTGATAGAGTAGCCGAAGAAAGAAATGGGGTGGTCGCTTCTCTCCGCGTGGTTGTCAGAGTCCCCACTGGATCCATCAGGCTGGAGCTGTGCTGTGACTCTGGTTAAGGGCACATCACTGCAGGTGTGGGCCTGGAGCAAGTGGACAGAGTGTTGTACTGGTCTTTTCCTGGGGGACAGTTACCTCCCAAGCAACCAGCCACCCTGAGGGCTGAACCCCGATGCCAGAGCACCATGTGAGGACCCGCAGAGGGGAAGAGCCTTGTCACAGTTTCCTACTGTGATTCCACTCAATGCTGGGCTCGTTTTTATGACACGGACTCATCTGTGGGCCAGGGCGGCCCATCAGGAAACAAGAGGACATTAAACCCAGACTCCTCACTCTCCAGCCCTCTGCTGCGTCTCCAGATGAGAACAGGAGGGAGCCAGGTGTGGCGACCACATGGCACCGAGCACCAGGCTGATCAGGCCACCCGACAGAGCTCCGGAGCCTCTTCAGCGCTGACCAAGGGACCAGCGGTGGTGTGAGTCACGATGGAGCCTGAATGTGGACCTATGGTCCTGGGTCACCTGCCTCATGAGGTCTGTCAGACCTCATGACCCTGCGCCCCGCACACCTGGGTATAGGTGCACACACACCACCTCCCATGGCCCTGCTCAACACCTGCACACACACAGGGGAGGAGCTTGGTGGGCCCTGTTTAGGTCTAACTGAAGAGCTAGGAAGAGGCCCTGAAAGTCCATGGTGTGAAGGAACAAGCAAGGCCACGCAGAGCCACAGCCCTGGTGAGTTCTGCTCCCCTGTGAGCTCAGACACATGGCGTTTCGCGTGCAATATCAGGACACGTTCCCCCCCGGGAAGCCTATGGGCTCCAAGGTAAAGAAGCCCTCCTTTGGTGAGTCCCACCATCTCCCTTCTCCCTATCAGAGATGAGACTTTTAGAAATCTAAGAATTCTGGAAGGCAGACCCCCGTGAGCATGGCTCCAGATCTGTAATGCACAGAACTGCCAATCAAGCCCGGAGCCGGGATCTTCCAGCCAGTGACGGAAGCTGGACACAGACATCTTCCACCTGGTGAGCACTCCAGAGTCCTTCGCCCAGGCTCTTAGCCTTCTCTTGGAGAAGATTCCAAGAAGATTTCTTGGAGAAGAAAGAGGGGATGGAGACTCAATGTCAGAGACAGGGTTGCTGCTCACTCACCAGATGAGTGACCTTGATGGTTGCTTAACCTCACTCTGCCTCAGTGTTTTTACCCACAAAATGGGAACATTGGTGTCCCCACTGGTAGCTTTTCTATGAGGAGTGGGCTAATACCTATGCAAGCACTTGGCACCTAGCCTAGCACAAGGTATGTGCCATATAAGGGTTAGCTATGGACATTGTCATCAACTCCCTGATGTCCCTGGGACATGATGGACAACAGCAATTGTGTCCACTTGGAGCAGCTGAACAGCAGACATGACTCCAGGGTGTAAGGCAGGACAGGAAGTGCAGGGGCCTTGGTGCCTTGGCTCCATCTTGGGTTTTGTTCTGTAGATGGTAAGAAAACCTCACGGTAATAGCTTCAGATTTTCATGTAGATGAGGGTGGCAATGGTGCAGGAGACCTGGGTGGAGGCTCTGTGGGGTGGAAGGGACACATGCCACTGAGAAGCCAAGGTGAATAGCGGAGGCCTTGCGGGAGACCTGGTGACCAGCAGGCTGGTCGGGTCAGCAGAGGCAGGTCAGAAAAGCTGCAGCACAGAGTAGGGGCTGAGAATTAAGATAATGCTGGGGGCTGGGGGAGGTCAACCAGGAGGCCGCCAGCTGGGTGAGCGATGGAAGTTCAAGGGGAGATGTGAGCAGGGAGCTCACTTGGGCATGTGGAATCTGTTGGCCCAGAATTCTGATTCCTGGCGCCATTGGGGAAACCCCCATTAGGCAGCTGAATGGAAACCCTGGGAAGGTTTGCTTTCTGGTGTTGATGAGGAATGATATGGTTGGGAGAAATTCATCCTGAATTCATTGATTTTACTGATCCTTCTAAAAGGACCTGTCATGTTGGCGTTGAAAAAACAAACCATAAGACTTGCTCAAGCTGCTCATCTAAGATATTAATCCAAGTTCATCTCACATGCTGGGAGATTATTTTTTAATTAGCACTTACTAGATCTCCCTCTTTCGCCATCCACCTCTGCCAGCGCTCTCCCCGCTAAGGCAATCAAGTGTCTTGGTCTGATTGGGTACGAGAGAGGTAGAGAGCAGGGTGCGGATCAGAGACCCCGTTCAACACTTTGGGGCTGTGTGGTCTTGGAGGAGTCACTTAACCCCCAGACTCTACATGCACATGTGTAAACTAAGGGAACAAGGACACCCAGGTCCTGCACTGTGATTAGAACTGCCTGAGACCTTGCCTGTCACACCTTCTTATTGCCAGTCTATAGCATAGGGCTGGGCACCCAGTAAAGGCTGTTAACTGCTCACTGGAATTAATGTGAAAATTCCTCTCGCAGGATCTGACCCATGGAGGGTCTTCTTTTCCTCATTATTCCCATCTTCCAATTTTGCCACATCTGCAAAAAGCTCCATCCATCCTGTATGTTGAACGAGCCACTGGAGAGGAGTTTTCTTTAGTGCAGTGACACATCAAGATGGCTTCATGAAGCAGTGGCCTCTCTAGGTTCAAGATAAATCCACGAGAGGCAGAGTCTGTGGTTGTTTTACCCATTAGACGCGGTAGGCCAGTGTCTGCGCACTCTCCACAGACTTCTAGGAAAAGTTTAAGATCTGGGAAAAAGATTATGTGCTTTAAAACATGAAAGTGACAAAATCAAAATCAAAATTAATAAATGTTTAATGTCTAGAGACACATGAATATATCAAATTCATTGTTAAATTTAGCATTCATGAATATTTCATGACATTTGAAGAATGAGTTGTAGCTTGAGTTTTTCTCACTTCGTAAGAATTCCCAAGCACACATGATGACCTAGAAACCAGCACCAATTATAAATTGAGCAAAAAACAAGTTGCTCATAGACAGGTGCTTGAAAAAGTCTAAGTGACTTGGAGCTCCATGCCCTTCTTTTTTATTTATTAATTAATTTATTTTTAGTTGTAGATAGACACAATACCTTTATTTTATTTATTTATTTTTATGTGGTACTGAGGATCAAACCCAGGGCCGCATACATGACAGGCAAGCCCTCTACCGCTGAGCCACAACCACAGCTCTCTCCCCTACCCCCACCCCATCCCACCCCGTGCCCTTCTCATCCCACCAGGTGCCTTCACCACGAGGAACCCAGGTTGGCTCTCTGCTCAAAGATAGAGAAATGCTTTGGGTCCCAAGGTTCCTACTCACAGCTAGGAATGCCCCGAGTACAGGAGCACATCTTCAGGAGAGGACGAGGTGTGGTCTTTGTGGCCCCAACAAAGTTAGCGCTAGGACCAGATGGCAGGCTTGGGATTCAGCTCTTCTCAATCCGAGAGGGAAATGCCAACACCCAGAGGTCATGGAGATTGGGAGTCCCCCCTCCAGAGATGCCAGCCTGAGAGAGCAGAGCTCCTCCCAGCCATGGTGGACAGAGGACTTCAACACTGGCTTTCAGCTGCCCATCGACCTTCGGGGTCCCTTCCGGTGTAGTCAGACACCACTTCTGCTCATTCCGCCTTGTCACCATGCCAACAGCACTCCACTCTGTGGTCCATTTCTAGGTCCCCGAGGTACCTCGAGTGGGCCTTTTCATGGTTTCCATCTCTCCTTATGGGCTCCTGTAGTGTAGGTTCCAGGCTGACAGGTTCATAAAGAGCCATGGAGCAGGGCTGGCCCTGAGCAGAAGTCCCACCCCACTCTCCTCTCCCCAAGTCCTTGGTGTTCATACCACACGGTGCTCACCCATCCCCGTGCCAGAACAGCCCGTGACCATGCCATCCCAGGCCTGCGTCATGGAGATCTCCTTCTAACCATCGCCACAGCCTAGGAGGCACCAAGAGCTCCATTCCACAGATCACCAAGCAGTCACAGAGAGCTTAAGTAATTTGCCTAAGGAAGGTTTTGCAGTCTGATGGCAGAGTCTCTGCTCTACACCATGCTCTTCTGCCTCAGTGAAGAAGCACTTCCAGAGAGCTCGCCCACCGACCATGCAGGAAGGAATTTCCTGCCCCACTCTTTCAGTCCCATCAACCCATTATCCTCACCCTCTCTCCCTGTGAAAATCTACTCTTAGGAAGAGATCTATTATGAATCATTTACACACCTAGAGGGAAATTTAACCCGAATTTCATGAATATATGAATTTCAATTATCCATGAATATTTTACCCTCTATTAAAAGCACTTGTCTTTGATAATAACAACAACAATGATAATCTAGTGTTTCAAGGCTGTTTGTTCAGTACTATATCCCCAGCAGCATCTAGAAGAGTCCCTGGGATGGTTGATTTCAGCAAATGTTCATGAAGAGAGACGGGGAGAAGGAGAAAACAGGGAGATTTAGATCAACTACAGTGTGCCCAAGCCTGGGATAAATGTTTTACATGCATTATTGACTCCCTTAATCCTCACTGCGCCCTCTGATGTGGGTATTTTAATTGCCCCTTGGAGGAGACAGGGCTCGAGGATGTTAAGTATGTGACCTAGCTAACGAGTGGTAGATCTGCCATTTCTTTCTTGGCAGTCTGAAGCCATGAAAACTGCTCTTTGTGACCACTGTATCTAAAGTCTCCCATGGGGAAGGTCTTCTTATGAGAGCAGGGGTACAGAGCTCCTCTCAGGGCTGAGGAAACCATGCCACACAGGCTTCCTCTATAGAAGGATGATGAGCTTCCTACAGTCAGTCACGAAACCAGACCATGGGACTAAATGTGGAATGTCTCCATCATCTGACCTACACCTTGACAGTTTCTACTCTATTACAAATGGCAGGGTTAATCCATGGCAAGTAAAGTCAACTATTTTTTTTTCTCTACTTGCTTCCCTGAGTCCAAACCATCTGCAACACTTCAGACTAGTGGAAATCAGAAACTCATTCACCGAGTGAATTATTGACCTGTTCTATTATTACACTGCTTGGAGTTTATCTAATTCTGGGGGCTCTGAAATTTATTGTTTTTCATCAAATTGTGACACTTTGGGCCATGCTTTTTTGTTTTATTTTCCCTTCTTATTTCATTCTCTTTCTTCCTGGACCTCCAATTATACCTGTGTTAGGCCATGTGATATTGGCCCCGAGGATAGGGCTTGAGGCTCTGTGTGTTTTTCTAAACTCTGTCTCTCCTTCAGGTTGTGTGATTTCTTTTGCTACATCTTGATGTTCACTGATTCTTTCTGCTGCTATCTCCTATCTCTGTTAAGCTTATCCAGAAAAGTTTTCATTTTAGTAATTATACTTTTTATTTCTAGAATTTTCATTTGGTTCTATCATATTTTCTTATTGATTTATATGCCTATTGATACTTTATTGAAACTGGACATTTTTATAATAATGTAGATGTTGTTATCTTCCTCTGAAGAGTTCAATTACTGGCTCATCACCTTGAATTTGTGTAGGCCTGTATTATATTTAGCTAATGTAGACCTATGAGAACTTCAAGAAGTTTCTCAGAACCCTCTAAGTGTAGCTTCTCTGAATGTCTTGTTAGGATTTTTTTTTGGGGGGGGGGTGTTAGGATGGGTCTAGGATCTTTCTTTAGGGCATTCTTCTTTCTCCTAAGGCATAACCCTTCTTATGTCTTGGTTGGAGGCAAGGTATTAGTGGTGTTAATGATATTCGTGTCCCCAGTACTACTTTTCTCAGCCTCAGGCTTTCTGTTCCACTCTCAACCCCACTGCAACTTCTGTCTTGTAAGCCTTGGGGTAGAGGGTTCTCATGTGCCCAGCAGAGCCCTTTGCTACAGACACGCGGGGACTCCACTAGAACTTGGGGTCCACCTTCTTCACAGCATCCTCGTATCCAATGCTACAAACCAAGTCACTTTAACTTCTTCATATTCCAATCTGTTTTCTTCACTCAGCAGAACTTCCATGACCTTTTCAGACTTAGCTCTATGCCAGGTTGGGAAATTGTCCCCTAAGACAAGAACTGGTTGGTCACGGGCTTGCTTGGTGAGTTTGCCTCCCCTCAGGGTTTGTGGTCTTGCATTGTTCATTGTGTGCTATTTTGGCACCATTTGCTTCCAGTATTTTGGGCAGGTCTGTCTAGTCCTTATATGCAGAGTAAAGACCAGTCTACTGTTTTTCTTCATTTCTGGGAGTAGAAGTCTTGTCTCTACAACTACAGGACATGTTGCAGCTGATGTCACCATCTGCCCCAGACACATATTTTTGCTAAACTCCACCAATAATAAATACTGAATTAGCTATGGGATATGATTACTCTGACCCAAAACCAGTTCCAGTGCTTACCTGAAGGATGAGCACTTATTGACACTCAAGATCAAAGGATCAAATTTTGGTCTATCATTTTATTTTAGGACCAATATCCAGAACAAGAAGCCATTTAATGTATGATAGGAAAAGTGCTCCTAGGGAAATACACACTCTACATTTTAGAAATTAGAGATATTTTCTAATTCATTATAAGTCTTAGACAAATGCTGTGACATTGCAGGTCAGAAAAATTCAATGAATATTGATAGACAACTGGCACCTAAGTACACTGTGCCTTAGTCATTGTCTCAGAAATGGAAAACAATCACCAGTAACTCACCATCTCATGCAAGTTGGGGTGGTGGTAGTTACCTAGTGGCTAAGTGAGCTTCCTTCTAACAGATTCTCAAGGAAGAAAATGATAGAGGCACGAAATCACACTTAAAGCATCATGTTGGCATGCGTAACTGCAGATGTGGCCTCTGCCATCCAACTCATGAAATTCTGAGGAGCCGAGCTGGGAGAGTGGGCAAATAACCCTAGTACTAAGGGTCATATTTTCAGTTTTCCTACGTTCTCCTTTATTGGTTTTTATTATGACCCAACATGGAAGTTCTTTCTATGACAAGGTATGTGTGAGTATCCGTGACATCCAGTTATGGCCCAGGTTTTAGCATTTTTATTTTATTTAATTGCCAAATAATTCAAATTCTAGATACCATTAGACTCATAGTTTATGTTGATATCTGACACATATAGCTTCAAAGAGTAACAAAGTGCATAGTTGTTGGAACTTAAAAAAAAAACTTACTATATTTACTGAACCTAATATTTTACATCCCCCTTACTAAAGCCTGGACCTGAAAAGTTCCCCCAAAGGCCCAGGTGTGGAAGACTTGGTCCCAAACTGGCAGATTAATAGTGGAACCTTCAATAAGAGGTGGAGGCTACTGTTAGGTCATTGGGGGAATGCCCCTGACGGGAATGTTGGGACCCCGGCCCCTTTCTCTCTGTGTGCATTCTGGTTGCCATGAGGTGAGCAATCCTCCTCTATTGTGCACTTTCATCGTGACATATTGTGCCACAAGAGTCCAAAGCAACAGAGCCAAGTAACTGAGCCAGAATAAACCTTCCCTCCTTTTAACTTGATTATCTCAGATATTTCGTCACAGTAATGGAAAACTGTCTTAACACACTCCTTATCCAATATCAAAACAAGAATAACCCAGCAGATGTATCATTTATTAAATAAGAATTGTGTAATCTTAAAAGTCAAATACAGTAAAAAAAAATTACTTCAACAAACTTAATAAGTAATTAATATTGAGTAAAATAACTTTAAAAAGCTCTCCTCCTAACCAGTATATGTATTTTAGGTGAACTTCAAAAGTTTATGCCTTCTAGCATCTATAAGAGAGCTTTTTAAGACTCTAGGACAGGGCTTCACAGCCCAACAAAGACAAACCATGCCTAGCTCTAATATTTTGACAGAATTGGAGCAAAAGAAAGAATTAATTTCATTCATTATTAAATTGTATACAGATCACCTAGAAAACTCCTAGCTTTGTTTTTAGTAGCATTTAATGTGCACACTAGGTTTACTTCAAACAAGAAGTCATCCAGGATAAATAAGATCAAATGTATTCCAAGAGGGGCAACTTTATTTGAAAATCTAAAGAAACAAAAAGGAAATGGTCTTTTTGGCATTTAAAATTGTATCATTGAGCAGTAATGTGTGTGACATCCAAATGTCGCAAACCATAAGCTTCTTTGTCTGTTAAATGCTGAAGCTCCATGGGGCAGTAATCGGCCCTCAGGGTGACTTACCACAGTGCTCCTACAGTATAGCATAGATCCTCACACTGTCCACAGAAAGGACTGTTCACAGACATTCCTACTAGAGAGTAAGATTCTATCCTGTTCCTATTCACCATTTGATTGATTTTTGACCTAAAAAAAAAAAAGATAGTAATTCCATATGATTCAACCTCTTAGTCCATAAATACAAATCTTTAAAGGATTGTTTATCAATTCGCTGTTCCTAGTAGATGGATTGTTCTTGGCAAGAATCTGGGTGCTTAAATGTTTTTCTTCAAGATTATGTAACTGCTGAGATAAATACTATAGCTTCTTGGCGTTAGCTGGAATAGTCATAGCCACCGAATTTTAAGAGGAAAAAAAAAGCAAGCGGGGATGTCTCCCTCTACTGGTGGAAGGTGAAAGGTTCCTCAGATGAGAAGCCAGGGGGAAAAAATAGGAGGGAAATTGATGAGGGGGAAAGAGAATGGGTAAGCACAGAGAGAAAGAAAGTTAAGTAGAAAAACCAATAAACAGGTACAGAAGAATTAGAATGAAGGATTTTAAATTTTAAAAAAGGAGGGTCATTTCCATAGTAACCCAGAAGATACTATTTTTCTCCATGAGGTTTTTTTAAAAACCACATAGAATTTTGACCATGAAGGCTTATCAACTCATTGTTCTTGGAACTTTGGCACAGTACAAAATATGAAGAAGCACTGATTTTTTAAAATATCATATATCCCTGGGTCATTTGATATCTGAGTTTTTTTCTAAGGAGGCGATGTTCAAAACTGGCAAAATTAATATTATGGGAATTATAATTCCAATGGATGGTGTCATTGCTCACTTTGGTTGGAATCTGATAAAATCCCACGGTCTCCACTATTATGAGCCAACAGCAGGTCTATATGGGCCATACACTGCAAACAGAGCCTGATCTATGCTTGCCCCCCAGTGGGGATGCTCTTCCCAAGGGAAGTCTGTCTGAATGTAGCACGCTATCTTCCCAGGCATAGGATTCAGAAGGATTTAGACCCTTGGGTTTGTAGTCCCAGGACCTGCGCCCACTGGGACCAGGCAAACTGAGGATAGTGAAGATCAGATTAGCTAGACATGTGAAAGTAGTCCCTCCAGCACTGTGTCTCAAGGACAACTTTTTAACCTGTCAAGACCAAGGTTAAACCAGGCCTTCCACTGTCAAGCTTTACTTGGAGAGAGTCACCTTTAAGGCATTTCAACAAATCTATGTAGAACAGGTGCTGAAAGTCAGAGAAGTCTGAGTTACAATACTCATTTGGAAAAGATTTCTGAATGATTTGCAGTAGTTTTTTTTTTTTTTTTTAATTCAATGGTTTAGGCTCAACTTTTTCTTTCCTAACTTTTTTCGCCGTCCTTCCATCAGTGTCCTCCAACCTTACACATAAGAGACAGGAGAGCAGTTTCAACAGGGTCCGGGCCACAGAGGCTGACATAGGATCTGACTTGAAAGGTTCTCAGCAAGTGGCCTGACCAAGGTAAAGCACTGGGTGTGCGCAGGAGTGGATCCCGGTCTCAAGAGGCCTGCGTCATGCCATGGGGGGTTAAGGAAAGGAAACAGGTATGCCAGACCAAGGCCTTGGAAGGGGCTAAGTCAGCAAGATGCCCTGAGCTTCCACTTCCTTAGCTGCATAGTGACTGCCCCTCTTGGTCTGGGCTGTTTAAGTCAGCAAGTGAGGATCATGGCTGAAAATCTGAGAAGGTGCCTCAGACTCAACATTGACTTTTCCTGTGACCTTCCCTGCCCACTGTCAGCAGCCACCTTATTACCAGAAGGTTCTGGTGGGTGTCCATGAACTCTGTTATCAGGCTTGAACTGGAGAAAAGGGTCAGGGAGGCAGGAAAGGGCAATTGATGGGGGGGCCACAAAGTAGGAAAATGGACAAGAGAGGGCTGGGGTGGTGGCTCAGTGGCAGAGCACTCGCCTCGCGTGTGTGAGGCACTGGGTTCCATCCTCAGCACCACATAAAAATAAGTAAAATAAAAGTATTATGTCCTTCTACAACTAAAATGTGTGTGTGTGTGTGTGTGTGTGTGTGTGTGTGTGTATGGACAAGAGAGGGAGGAACAGAGGGGGAGAGAGATAGGGTCAGAGAACGAGGCAGGGAGAAAGAGGTAGAGGGAAAAAGACACTTGGGTGGCCTCCCTTGTGCTCCTACCACATGGCTTTGAAAACCCCTTCCATCTCTAGTCACAAAGTACTTGGGCTGATCCCTAAAACAGAATTTGCCAATTGGTTTTCAATAAAAAGGTCGAAAGACCGGAGCAAATCTAATTTGGAATTTCCTCGTTCCTTGGGCCTGGGGAGGGGGATGTGAACAGAAAGCACAGGATGATGAGTGAGGGCTGAGAGGGGAAGGTTGACACGGAGAAAGACACAGTCATCCAGGAAGGGCCTTGGATTGTGCACTGGAGGCCCCTGTCCCGTCTCCACCCTGATTTCATATGCAGGGCCACCTGCAAATCAGAGCTGCCCAATAGGAAGCAGGAGCCTTGGCAGCTCAGTCTCTACCACAGAGAATATTCCTGAACTGGTCTTGCAAAGCGCAGCTGCTGGGTGCTAGCACTGAGTCTCAAGGACAACTGTTTAACCTGTCAAGACCAAGGTTAAACTAGGCCTTCCACTGTCAAGACCAAGCCCCTGCCCTGAACAGGGCTGGAGCCAGCCTGCTGACCAGCACTGTCCACAGGCAGACAGCCGTCACCAAGAGTCAACACCTGGGTCCAGAGTCCCTGTAAGAGCAAAGAAAGCTCCTCAGCTGCCCACCTGACACTAGGGAAAGCGACACTGGCCTACGGGAAAGGAGCACCCTGTTTGACAGTCAGCCCATGTCAAGTACTTTCAACGGCCTTGTCATCTCCTCTGAATAGTCCCCATTCCCCAGCCCCTTCCCACCCTCCCAGGCCCTTCCCCAAATCGCTGTTTTGTTGGAATCCCACTGGCCAGGAGGAAGCATGAGAGAAAAGCAAGTCTTGCCTTCAGACTGGCTTTCCCTCCTCAAGAATTTCCTGCTCCTCTTGCCTGGAACCACGGGTTTTGAACTTCTAAAATGTTCCAATTTCTGAGAGTCTGCAGCTCCCCAGCCTTTTTAAGTAGGCTCAGGGCCAGGATCGGAGGCAACCTACACTTGTGACTTCAAAAAGAAAGCCATACATGGCTGATGGGCATATTCTGCAGCAAATGAAATGAATACCTGAGGATTTGCAAGTTCAGGTGAACTCTGCCCCCTTAAGGCTCCTCTGTGCACACATTTTGTATTGCTGCTGGGCTATGGGTCAAGGTGAGTGGCAGTTCTGGGTGCACCCTGGCAGGCAGAGGTGGTAGCACCTCAGCCACCAGGATATTACTACCTGGTTCTTTAGAACACTCCAGTTCTGAAAAGGAACAAGAGGTAATAAGCCGGGCTGGGGATGTGGCTCAAGCGGTAGCGCGCTGGCCTGGCATGCATTCGGCCCGGTTTGATCCTCAGCACCACATACAAACAAAGATGTTGTATCTGCCAAAAACTAAATAAATAAATAAATATTTTTTAAAAATTTTTTTAAAAAAGAGGTAATAAGCCAAGTGACATGTAATTAACTATCTACTGTATGTCAAAAGTCTGGATGGTTTGCAGTCGAAGGATTCAAGCTTCTAATGCTGGATCTACCCTTTGCTTTCATCTTTGAGGTCTCAAGCTCAGGCCCAACCCACCTAAGCCTTGGTCCCCATCCAGCACACAAAGAGCAGAAACATGATTGTTAGGAGAACTTAAAGAAACAGAGCAGGGCATCCAGCTAATCGCTGGAACAGTCATAGGGTGCTCACCTAATACCCACACCCACTCTTCCTGCTGTAAAAAAAGCTGCTTCCAAATTTCACTAACAAGGAACCACAGAGGGTCAAGTTTAGGATTTCCAAATTCTGGGAAGTGGATTCTAGCTCAAGTGTGTTATAGGTCAAGAAGAGAGTTTGCTGAGCAACCCGGGATTTATGCTGTTTTCTTTGCCAGTGATTAAAGTGAAACAAAGGACGTGATGTGATGTGACTTCAGAACCCTTGGAAGAAAGGGAGCTGTCTTCTCAAATATTGGCATCATCATGCCCCAGGAGACCCCTTCATGGTTCCTGAGGCTGATGAAAACCCAGCAGGAATTCTAGGCCTTTGCAGAACAGTCTGATTCAAACCCCAGGGCTTCTGTGACCCTTGTATCTTTCTATTCTTCTTTTGGTCAAATAGACAGAGCCATTTTTAAGTATAGCTCAGCGGGATCCGGTCACTATGATATTGCTCTGCAGCCATCACCACCCTCCATGTCCAGAACTTTTCATCTTTACAAACTGAAACTCTGTCCCCATTAAACATGCCCCTCCCAGCCCGCTCCCCCAGCCACTCCATCCTGCCTTCTCACTGTGGACCTGACTGCTCCAGGTACCGGTGTTGGTGGAATCAATTGTCTTTGTGTATCTGGTTCATTTTACATAGAGTGCCACCCTCCAGCTTCGTCCCTGTTGTAATGTGTAAGAATCCCCTTTCTTGTTAAGAACTAAGAATATTCTTTTGTGCAAATAGACCATGTTTTGTGTATGCGCTCAGCCATCAATCCATGCCGGATTGCTTTTGCCTCTTGACCTATTATGAACAATACTGTGAACGTGGGTGTATTTTTAGAACAATACGTTTTTTTTTAAAAAAATGATTTTCAGCACGTAAAAAGCAGCTGCCTCAGACTGCTTGAGGTGGTAAAAAGCCTAGTCCATGGGGTTGTTTTAAAATCACATCCCTAAGTTGGGGACAGAGGCCCTGGGCATCACAGCCTGTGACTACATGTTACTTCCTGGACCTCCACCCTGGGGGGGCACCTGGGGTGCCTCTTCCATTGAGCAGTTTATTCCATGCAGATGTTGGTCCTTACCATGGGGGCGGGGGCGGGGCCGGGGATCTCCAGATGCACCTGGGCTACTGTGCACGCTCCCTGCACCCACCCGAGGTGTCGCTAACCATTTTCTCTCTTCTTACACCCTCCCTCCCCGCCCTGCTCTCCCTTCCCCCATTTATCTCCGCCTTCTCTCTGCTGGCTCCTGCTGCGCTCCAGTGCGACCAAGACCAGTGCATTCAGAGCACCAAATTCGTTTTGCAGGCCGCAGCCACTCCCCTGCTGCAGAGCGAGCCCAGCCTCACCAGCGACGAGATGCACCTACCAGGGAAGCCCGGCCTGGGCACGCCGTGCACCAGCCTGACGCTGGGCCAGCCCACGCCGCCCTCCTCCATGCCCAACCTCGCCGCCGAGGCCGCGCTCTCGGACATTATGCCCCTGAAGGACGAGCACGGGGGCCACCAGTTCCTGACCCCCGATGAGGCGCCCTCGCCCCCGCGGATGCTGGGGGCCGGCAGCCCGCTGGCGCACAGCCGCACCATGCACGTGCTGGGCCTGGCCAGCCAGGACTCTCTGCACGAAGACTCCGTGCGGGGCCTGGTGAAGCTCAGCTCCGTGTGACCCCTGTGGCCGACCCCAGGACCGACCGCAGGGCTCCTCCACAGGCGGTGGGAGCGAGCAGAGGGATGCACCCCGCAGCGTGGAGATGACAGCCCCAGGCCTGGGGTACAGAGACCCGCTTAGAAAGCCAGGGGAGCCCCGTCTCATGGCAAAGGGCCCGCAGGCTCCAGAAACTCGGAGCTTGGTTTTATCTGAATTTTCTTCCCCACCCTGAGCGCTTTGACAATAATGAATATAGAGAAGTGGCTGTTTTCCGGCATTCGGAACCTGCAGGTTGGGCCTGGGGAGGGAGGACCCTCGGGGTGGGATCTAGCCAGGGAAGAAAAGGCGCTGCCCTGTCTGCTGCTCGGGACAGACACACGGAAGGTTTCTGACACGTGGCCAGACTGAAATCGCACTTAAGTGTTATGCTACTAATATCTGAAATAGACACGCCGTTCCATTTGTTAATTTAAAAACTACAGAAGTTCTAAAGGCAGAAGACAGACGGGGTGTGGATTTGCATGCCAGCTACCGTCTGCATTCCAGTGGTGTTGGTATTCCAAAGGAAATGCTGCTCTCTTTCCTTCTTCTTTTCTTCCTTTTTTTATTTTTGTGAATTTTCAAGTGCTGTTTTGTTGGCAGACGGCCCAACGGATGCAGCCCAATGGACAAGGCTATGGGTGGCTGATTAGTCCACTTGGTTCTGTGTGGATCGGGAGCATCTGGGCTGCGGAGGGCTGCTGGGGGTTTATCCAGTGCCATTTAACCTTCTGTCTAGGGGTCCCATGGGGTGTTGCCTTGCGCTGCCCCCTGCAGTCTTCACCTCCTTGTATGATGAACTCCCCGTGGACAGCCAATAAAATGACATCCTCTGTTATTTTGGATCTGCGTACAGTCGTCCTTAACAGCTTAGGTGAGAACAAAACCATCCAAAGGACCTGCAGAGAGTGTGTATTTTTTTTTTTAAGTGCCCCTAGCATGGAATGATTTAAAAACAACCAAAACTCAGAGCTGTGGGTTGTGGGGTATCAGATGGTGATTGAATGATTTCTTAGTTAAGGGACATGCTGTCCATACCACCCCCAACCTTGGATCATCGCTGTTTGACACCATATTGAGGGAATTTGCTCTGCGATTAGATTGCCATGCAGCAGATGATCTGCCACAGGTAGAGGGAGGGGATGCTCAGGGAACAGGGGTGTTACCTGACCATCTTCCTGGTTCCATGTTGTGTTCATTGTCACCAAATCTCACAAGCGCCACTTGAGGTCCTGGTAAAGGTATCCAAAAAAATGAGGAGGAGAAACTGGCTCCAAGTTTAGGCTGAGATCTCAGAGATCATATTCTAAGCTACACACTAGTTCAAATGGAATTAAGGAAATTACCACTTCATTTTCATTTATCAGCCAAGGGAACTGGCTTTGTACTTGGGAGGAAGTCACTTTGGAGGCAGCCTCAGGGAACTCAGCAACTTCTCTCCTGGCTTCTCTCCAACAGCCAAATCCACTCAAGTTCAAAATCATATTCATGCTATTTACAACCAAATGAAAGCAAGTACGTCGTTCATTAATACAAGTAACCACAAATGATGTGCATTGGTAAGAAAAGGCTATTTCTCCTAGAAAGAATTGCCATTTTATATAAAACAAAAGGGAAGTAGAAAAAAGAAGAAGCACAATTTTAAATATTACTTGGGATAAAACCAATTCTATTTGAGTCAAAAATCAATTGTGTTGAAAATCCTGCAGATTTTTGCTTCATGATATCTTGGAGCCATCTTTATTTTTCATACTGAATGCAAGTATAGAAAATGGAAAGATAAATTATGTGTGGCCATTTTTTTTTTTTTTTTTTTTTACTTCCTAGACTACCTGACTGCTTGTACCCACTGGGGATTTAGGCCACGGCCCTCCTTACAAAACACATACTCTCACCCCATGTTCTTTGAAGGTTCTCTGAGCATTGTGAGCATTCTGGACACTCTCTTCCTCTGGCCTCCTCCTACCTGCTCCCTGGAGACCCCAGGAGAGAACTGGCCCTGATGAGAAGGGCCAGCTCAGCCTTCTTTCAGGGATCAGGAATGGGCGGTTCCCTTCCCAGTCTCTGCTTCTGGAAGACAAAGACAGTTGTCTTTAGAGCCCTTTCATCCCAGACAGTCTTTAACCCAGAGGTTGCTCATTTCCCATGACCAGCTCTCCTCCTCTTATTATGAAAAAATCCAAGAAGTGAGGACCACATGATGACTGGTTACCTGAATCCGCCAGCCCTCTGAATCCTCTGGTTCTACATCTGTGGATTCAACCACATGGATTGAAAATATTTGGAAAAAAAAAATGTACTTGACCACGTAGACGTTTTCCCTTAGCATTGTTCCCTAAACATCACACCACTGCATAGCACTGACACTATGTATTCAGTATTGTAAGTAATCTAGAGACGTTTTGAAGTATCCTGGAGAATGTGCTAGGTTAGGTACCAATACTCTGCCTTGTTATGTAAGGGACTTGAGCCTCCAAGAATTTTGCATCCAAGGTGGCCCTGAAACCAATTCTCTGAGGGCACTGAGAGACAACTGTATTTATTATCAATCATCCCACCCCATATCAACCCCAATCCTATCCCCTGAATGCATTTGGCATCTTTTATCAAAAGGGTTTGAGAATCTTGGTGAAATGAATCAAAGTTATTCAGGGTCAAGAAAGAGATTAACTTGATTAATTTGCAATTAACATCTCAAAAACCCAAAGCACAAAGATGTCCATAGCCCTTTCCTCTGTGGTTTTTGAAGAAGAAGCAGCTATGCTCCCAGAGTCTCCCTCCCCTGTGGGGCAGAAGAGATGGTCTGGAGGGTAACTGGCCTGGTGAGGTCAGGCTTTTGCATTTCCCATTAACTAATATATATCTGTTGAGTGAGCCCCCAAAGTGGCTAGGTAGACCTTGATATTTCTAAATGCTTCCAATGAGTTATCGATTGATTGCATATTAGCTAGAAAAAAGTAAGATAAATATTTTACCATGCTATTAAGGCTTGGACCATTATCAGACACACATACACACACATATACACACTATACACACACACACACACACACACACACACACACACACACACACACACACACACACACACACACATACTCATTCTGTTGTTTAAAATTTCATCTGCTTTCATTCTCCCGGGAATGCTCTGGGGACAACAGAACTCCCAGACACTCAAAGGCTGAATTCAGCATGAGCACCCTGGCCTCTAGACTGGATGGAGGTGAGGATGGCAGTCAGCCTGCAGCTGAGAGGGCATGCTGACCTGTCACTCTGCCTGCAGTAGTCAGCCCAGCCTTTGTGCAGCTCTCTCTTGAAAAATGCTCATCCCAGACTCCACATGTGATTGTTCAGCCTGTGAGATGATGCATACCCCCACCCTGAGCCAGCAAAATGCCAGAGAGCTGTTCTGGTCCACAGTAACTCAGGGAAGGGTTTTCAGATCCCCCTTCCCATGGCTACATGGGCTTCTCCAGGGTTGCTGGCTGGGCTTCAGAACCAGGGCAAACTCCTTTCTGTGAACCACAGAGACCTGGGTGGGTCAGCCTTAAGGGCTGCTCCCTGAAGGTCTCAAGCCTCCTGCCCCTGCCCCAGCACACACTCCTGTTCAGAGCTGAGCTCACGTCCATCCTCTTCAAGCCAGGAGCCACCTGCTTCTCAGCCTTGGCACCAGGGTTTGGAGTTTGTTGGGAGGTGGCAGGAGAATGCTGGCTGTCCCGTGGATCTCTCCAAAGGGAGTTGTCTTCTGCCCACTGCAAAGAGCACATTGCTTATCCCACTCAGTGCAAGAAGAAGAGAATGAGGAGCAAATGTTAAATATATTTTCTAATTAATGCCTTATAACTGATCTGAAGCTGAGCCTAATCAAATTGATGTTTACATATTTTATTAAATGCATATGAGTTGTGGAAATCTAGTGTATTTGTTTCCAAAAGAGAGAGTCTCAAATGAATTGTTATTCCTCCTGGTCTCCTCCACCTCTTCTGGAGGTCTGTGCATGGCACTGTATACTCTTTTCCATATTACCTCATTAAAAAATTGCCTCTCAGCTGTTCCCTTTTCCATATTACCTCATTAAAAAATTGCCTCTCAGCTCTTCCCCTATCCCCCCCCCCTCTCTCTCTCAGAATAAGCTATTATTGAAATAATAAATGAGCTAAAGTGTCATTTTCTTTCAAATAAATGTCAAAGATACTAATAGTTTTGTAAATCAGTAAATCCGCTGTCTATTGCCCATTGTATATGATCCTGATAGTACCGCCAAGGTGGATTTTCAAATGTAACTGTTTAGTCCATTCATCCAGCCATTAAAAATAATTGGGAGATGGAAGATTAGATTGTTTCCAAAGCATCTGTGTTTTCAGCTGCCACAAAACTAGATAAATGGCTTTGACTGGAATTATCTTTCGATCTCATAAGCCCCAGGAATTATTCCCAGAATGAACTGGAAGACAGATGAATAGCTGGTGCTACTGCAAGGTATTTTTTTTCCATCAATTGTTGAATTTTGAAAGGAAACTCAGTTTTTTGATAATGAAGATATGAGAGGACCATTCTCTCTTAACTGACCCAAATATCTCAAGATTTGAGGTTGAACCAAGAGGTCACATGGAATAGGAAAGGAGGCATGTTTGGGGTTCCATAAGAATGGAGATGGTTTTAGCCTACAGCAAGAAAAAAAAAAAAAGTTGAAGCCTTGCTAACCTTTTGCCAGAGCATTCTAGATTGGCATTTTATAAGAATCAAACATTTTGACATGAAAAAAAAAGGAAGGAAGGAAGGCAAACATTTTAAATTCTAAGTGGATTCAAAACCCTGAATCTGAACAATGGTGAACACATAAAATATAACATTTCATGTTTTCAGAGAGATGTATTAAGTGCCTTTCACGTTTCATCAGTGTTTGCGGAACTGATCCTAAACCTGGAATGGACTGGGAAAGCATTTTTCTCCTTCAATGAAAACTGTTAACAACATGAAATGTAAACCTCAGTCTGTGTGAGACATGCTGCTCAAGACAAGAAGGAGCAGGGAGGAACAGAATCACCTTGCACTGAAAGAAGGTGCCCTCTATAGATGCCCATCCAAGAAGAGTGTGGGTGTTCCAATCAATCATATTCAGACTGATTTCCTACGGTGGTTCTCAGATTTTTCAATTCATAAGCAACTTTAGAGCAACTTAAAAATTCAAACACCTAATACATTTGCATACACACACACACACACAAAAATACATGCACACACGAACTCCCAACAAAATGAGCTAGGAGTCTTATTTGGCTACGGGAAACACAATTCCCAAATAATGATGACTTAGAAAAACAGCTGTCCTTTCTGTCAAGCGAAATGAGTGCAGATGCAGTCAATCCAGGGTTAATGATGGCTCTACAATGTCACTCATCAATCACAAAATAGCTGCTACAGCCCCAACCATCAAAGCCATCTAGGAAAGAAAGAGGAGAATGAGGAAAGAACAAATGAGACTACTCCCTTTGAGAAACATTCCCATCCATCCTGTGAATTTTTCCACAATAGATGTCAAGTCACGTGACCACTCCCGGCCAAACCAGATCCTGAGAAATATGATGTTTTAACTAGACACCTTGCTGCCCCGATGATACTGGGTTCTGTCAGGGAGGAGGAAGAGAGAAATGAGTGTTCACTAGGTAAAACAATAGATGACCTCACCTCCTTCTTTACTGAAAAAAATGAGACACTCTAACTTGATGTCGCCCATTCTCCTCTCTTCCAAAAACTGCTATCTTCACCTGCCAACTTTTCTCTCCCTCTTTTAGAAAGAATTCCTGAGTCCTTGGGACATAGATTGAGAAGGAGCTGGGTGCAGGGGTCATGGAGAGTGAGAGGTCAGGGTCCTGGGGTCATGGAGGAAACAGGGGCTGGAGGAGACAGGGTCAAGCCTACTTTAGCAAGTAGGAATTCACTGAAATCCTGGTGAATCGGGAAACTGAGGCAGGAGGATCCCAAGTTCAAGGCCAGCCTCAGCAACTTGGCAAGATCCTGTCTCCAGATAAAGATAAAAAGGGCTGGGGATGTAGCTCCATGGTAGAGCGCCTCTGGGTTCAACCCCCAGTACTAAGAAAAAAAAAAAAGCAAGAGTACTCTGGGGCCACCATGTTATCACTGGCCCAGTGCTTGGCTTAGATGTCCTCTCAGTAGCCCAAACCCCAAATGTCCTTATTGCACTTGATGCTTTCTGAGTTCTGGGCTGACGACCCCAAAGTGTCTCAATGCTTCCTTCTTCTGCACACCTACTCAGGATCCAGGTGATCTCCATCCTCCCTTTGCTTCACCCATCACACCTGTCCTCCCTTCCCTTTATGTCACATTCACCCTCTTACCCAGATGCCAGAGGGCTGCGGACAGCCTTCCTCCTCTCGGTTTCCCCAGGCCTGTCCATCCCACAGGACTCAGGCAATAATGTCCCCCAGCCATATTTTGGCCGGGTCAGATGCCAGGAGTAGGACTGGCAGAGGCTTTTGCTTCCCGTTTGCTGCTGGGAGCAGTGTCTCACGCCTGCATAACCTGGCCCCGTGGTGCCTCCCGCCTTCTCTTCCTCTCTCGCTGGGCTTCTCTCTCTGCTGACCAGCCCACTCTCTGGCTGGCACACGGTGTGCTTCCATCCTTCCCCTGCCTCACCCTCTTCTCTAAGTCCTTCCTGTCTTCAAGAACTGACACCTGGGCTAGGGTTGGAGCTCAGATGGTAGAGAGCTTGCCTCCCATGCACAAGGCTCTGGGTTCCATCCCCAGCACCACAAAAAAACAATCAAGAACTGACCGTCTCAACCTTCTCCTTAGCCTGAGGCACTCCCTTTCCTCTGAATTCCTAAATACTCAATCCTCACGCTGTCTCCTATAACTGGAATCGAGGGTCAAGACACCAAGATCTGGAAGCCACACTTTATTAGTGGTGCCATGTCCCAGAGGGATAATTCACAAAGTCTGAGTCCTGAGCATAGCGGAGCCTTTACTTGTATACATAAGCAAGTCTGGGGTACCTCGAGGCAAGGGAGTCGGTGCATTTCTATTGGAGGGTGCATTCCACAGGCCCGATATAGAGACAAGCTCCTCAACAGCCCGGGGACTTACTGCACCAAGCCTGAAGGGGGTCGTTCTGTTCCCTTGCTCTGTTTCCTGCTTCTGCTGCTCTTGTGCTACTGCGGTGGTCTGTAGGCACCCGTTAACCACTGCAGACCCCTGTGGTTCAATGTCACTGTGCAGGGCTCTGTGGGTCAGTGTGCAAAGCCACAGCTTGTCAGCTCCTGAACTGCTAAAGTTTCCCTTTTGCTCTACGGCACTCCAAGGAAAGCCTGGGAGCACCGCTAGAGCCCTGAGTTATGTGTGCCTGGCTGGCTGTGACAGTGCAGGATTCTGGGGCAGCTGCCAGAGACATCTAACAAAGCTGAGGATGGGGCGGAGGTGACTGGTGATAGAACAACAATGACGACACTTCAAGAACTGGGGAAGGACCTCATTCTGAGACCTAGGGGCCGCAGAGAAAAGCCACCTTCCCTCAGCTTGGATAAGGAGCAGATGCTCCTCTGATGAGAGGGGCTCAGCCCTGCACGTCCTGCTGAGGTGGCTCCTGTGGCAAGACCAGAATTCTGACTCGTGGCAAAATTGGGGTCTTAAGTCAGTTATTTCATGTAATTCCAATAAAAAAGACAGAAATGACCGAATTTCAAGAAATGTAATCTGTGATCCATAGTAGGAATACTTGGATTATTTGAGAATTGCATAAATTTTTTTCTAAGTAAAAATCCATTATCCAGTTCCATTAACAAACACTTGCTGAGCCCCCAACACAGGAATAGTCGTGAATAACCGGGTGCACTTATACCATAGACTGTCATACGTATCCTACATATTAGTACAGACCACATATAGTCATTTAAACTATGTGTCAGTTTACCAACAGATTATATTCCATAAATTGATTTAAAGTTTGGAATATTTTCCCATGGAAATAAAAATCATGAATGCTGTTGGGACTCTGGGCCAATCCACAAGTAGTCCATGCTGGACCTGAAATAATATTGAGAGGCCTACAACTCTGAGCATTGCTGAGCTCCTACATTGCTTTCAGTTCTGAGCCCTGAGTGTGCTTCTAAGACCCTCTGACTCCAGCCCCCACTCCCCAAGGTGAATGGAACTCCCAGAGGCTGGTCTGTGTCCCTCACTGCCAAATAAAGTAAATCTAAAGAAAGAAAGAGCTCTTCGGATTTCTTGAAAATCTCTACTGGAAACAAACAAAGCCTGAAAAAAATCTTTAAATTTTTCCAATTCTTTTTGTTTGTTTGTTTTGGTCCTGGAGACTAAACCCAGGGGCACCTAACCACTGAGCCAAATCCCCAGCTCTTTTTAGTTTTCATTTTGAGACAGGATCTTAATAAGTTGCTTAAGGCCTCACTAAGTTGCTGAGGCTGCTCTTGAACTTGTGATCCTCCTTCCTCAACCTCCCAAGCTGCAAGGATTACAAGCAGGTGCCACAGCACCTGGCAAATTTTTCAAATTCTTGAGATTTCAAAATAGGTAAAATCTCCTTTACGGTGTATTTTCCCATGGAAATAAACTTACTTGCTCTTGAAAAATGAACTTTTCCTTTCTTGTGAGAGCCTCCAGGAAGTCCAGCTGAGACAATTTCCTGGCACAAATTCTAGATAACTCAGCAGCTAGATTTAATTGGGACAAACATGAACAACTCGTTGGGGACCGAAGATTGATTTATCTATTTATCGTTAATATCCTGAACCAAATCATGCACTGTGCTTTGAGCACGGCTGCCGGACACTGAGCGTTGTGTTGAAAACATATCGGTCACTTCACGAAGCCTTCCGGAGAGTCTCCTGGACCCCATCCACGTCTCTGGAAAGGAAGATGGCAGCAGAGTGGTTCTCTAGGTCCTGTTTTGAAACATGGGGTCAGCAAACATTTCTGTTTGTGGCATCTGTGTTTTCTGGTTGCGATCTAGCCTGACGATTGAAATTTAATTAATTTGTTAGGTCAGCCTGGCAGCTGCTCTAGAAAACAATGGTTTCAGAGGCCACCAAAGATTGTTCCAGCCTCTTTCTCCTGGAAATACCAAACAGGACATTTAAATAACAGCCACAGATCAGCTGTGTGGAGGCCACAGACACCCTGCCAACTGAGGCTGTTCCCTGAGTAGAAACATGACGCACCTTGTCTTGTGTAGCCGTCCTCGTCAGGTTTAGGTCAAACTTAACTCCCTGCAAGAAAACCCAACCCCAGAAGAGGCAGGAAACTAACTGACAGCCCTGCAGGGCTCCTTGAGGATGCTCGTAACCCTGCCTCGCTGGTTTAGATCTCCCTACCTGCCCCCTTCTTCCAAGGACGCCCCCTCCCTCCTGTACTGCACAGGACATGAGCTAGGGACTCGTGAAAGGAGCCTGGTCACCTCTGGGTGTGTCGGCTCCCTGTGGTTCACACTTCCTCATGACCCACAGAGTTCTAAATGTTGTCAAGAACCAAAGTCCAGCTTCCAGAAGATGTGCTGATCCATCTTTAGTTTTTGTGTGGTTGCTGCTGCTGTCGTTCTGTGGTACTGGGAGTTGACCCAGGGCCTAAACTAAACAAACGTTGAATTCTACATTATCAAAAAAAAAAAAAGAGGGCCAGCATTTGTTTCTGCTAAACACCTCCTTGACGTCCCCTGGAGGTGGCATCTGGGGCTGAGACGCACTCCCCGGGCGCCGTTCTTCAGCACCCTGAAGGAGACCGAGTTGCGTGGAGAAGTGCAGGGACCAGGCTTTTTCTAGGGGAGAAACGGGTCTTTTTCATTTTTCCTTTTATTTCCTTTTCTAAAGAGCACAGTGTTCTCCCTTTTTTGTAACCATGGTAACCAGGGGAACCACAGCCCGTGCTCCGTGGCTTATATAAACACCAGTGAGCGTACCCAGGACCAGGGACATCAGGAGGGATTTGCTCTGGACCGCATGCTGAGCTGATCTGCAGAGTAAGCAACAGTGACAGTGCCCTTGAGAGGAGGTGAGTGGCCTGCAGAGCTAGGCCTGGGCCCTGGCTGACCCCTGGTTGAGCACACTCGTGGACACACCGGGGAAGAGGTAAGCATCAGGAGTTTCTGCTGACTCACACGCCTGCGACGTCGTTGGCACAGATACATGCTGATGAGCAGTGACGCTCTCACATGAAAAATTTTATAAGCAACAAAAGGGGAAAGTTCCCTGCCTAGCCTCTCATAAGAAAGAGCGTCATTGGTCACGAGCAAGTCAGTCATCTGTGGACCTCAACAGCAGCCAGCAGCTGGAGTCTTGTTTACGGTTCTTGGCTCACCCTGGCCCTAGGCGCAGACATGGAGGAACCTTGTTCAAGGTCCTGCCAATGGCGAGAATCGCTTTCAAGACGCCCTCCAGTGTTTCCCACACCAGGCCAGGCGCCTGGTCCCTGGTACCATGACATTGGTTTAGTGGGGTCCAGATTCACATATTCTTTTCAGATGGAATGGATAAGAATACAGGGATTGGAATAGGAAATGCCAGATTGATTTCCCTGTAACAAGGGTAGCCATGCACTAGGTCTGATATGAGCATATTTCTTTGGCCAGGCAGGGTGCCCACTTATAATCACAGCTACTCGAGAAGCTGAGACAGAATTGTAAGCTCAAGGGCAGCCTGGGCAACTGGTAAGACCTTGTCTCAAAATAACAATTTAAAAAGAGCTGGGGACATAGCTCAATGGCAGAGCACTTACCTAGTATCCCCAGTTTCATACACATACATAATCTTTCATCTCTCTATCTATGTATGCATATATATTTTTCCTTACCATTCTCTAAAAGAAAGCTTGAAAAAATTCTGATCCCATCTGCCCATTCCTGCCTCATCTTATAAAAGTGAACACTGGAAATTAGTGTATCAGTCAGTTTTCTATCACTGTGACAAAATATCTGAGTTAAACAACTTATAAGGTAGAAAGGTTATTTTGACTCATGGTTTCGGAGTCTTTAGTCCTTGATTGGCTGGCCCCATTGCTCTCGGGCCTGGGTGAAGCAGAACATCATGGTGGGGAGTGTGTGGTAGAGCATCCCAAAACCCCCTTCAAGGGTAAACCCCAGTGACCTAACTTCCTTCCATTAGATCCTACATCCTAAAAGTTCCACATCTCCCAGTGAGGCCACAGGCTGGTGACTAAGCCTTCAACACATCATCTTTGCAAGACATTCAAGATCCAAACCATGGCAACAAGAAATCTGAACTGTCACATCCAAGATCACACAACTGGTCAGGACAGAGTTTGCACAGGACAGAGTTTGCACAGTACAGAGGTGACGGCTCCTCTAACCATCAACAATAAACAGTTTTGACTTTGTCCTATGTACTGCACATGAAAACTTCTATAAATCATGAGTCAAAGGGATAATAGAAAAATGAAGTTTAAAATGCAAAAGCCCCAAATACTTCATCATTAGATTCAATAGGCATAAAACACCCTACTAAATTGTTACAGAAGTTTCTAAAAGGAATGTTGGTTTCCGTATGTATCTCATCATGGACCAGAAACAAAGAGCTCATTGATGGCACCGGTGTGCACACCACACTTTGAATAGCCTGTGTCCACCAAAAGATGGGCCCTGCCCAAAGCCAGATCTGGCCTCTTCCCTAGGCTACTGGAAGGTAATGTCGAAGCCCTTGGAATGTTCTCCTGTGTTATGGTTTGGATGTGAGGTGTCCCCCAAAAGCTCACGTGTGAGACAAGGCAGGAAAGTTCAGAAAAGAAATGATTGGATTATGGCAGCCTTAACCTAACATTAATCCCCTGATGGGACTGAGTGGTGACCGAAGGCAGGTGGGGCAGGTTGGACAAGTGGGGCATGAGGGGCGTGGCTTTGGGTATATATTTGTATCTGGAGCATGGAGTCTCTCTCTTTCTGATTTTGGATCATCAAGTGAGCTGCTTCCCTCTGCCACACTCCTCTGCCATGATTTCCTGATCACCTCCAGCCCCATGGAATGGAGTCTGCTGTCTATGGACTGAGACCTCGGAAACCGTGAGTCCCCAAATAAACTGTTCCTCCTCTACAATTGTTCTGGTCAGGTATTTTAGTGACAGCAGTGAAAAAGCCGACTAAAACAGCCTGGTAAGAGTATCTTGGCTTACGTGGGGGCCTGGGGCCTGGGGTCATGCCACATCATCCAGGCTAGCAGTGTGGTTTATGGTCACTCAGTCTCTGGAGGGAATAGGGACTAAGGTCAGCAGATGCTCAATATACCTGCATGACTGACATCCAGTCAAAGCTCTGGGCTCAGGCCTGGCCAGCTTCCCTGGTCAGCAGCACTTCCTGTGCACTGCCACCCTCGTGGCTGGGAGAGACGGGAAGTTCTGTGCTGGTGTCTCCAGACCCCGCCCTACACACCTCCTCACTCTGGTGACTTTAATTTTGATCTTTTCACTGCAATAAAAACCATTCCAATGACTTTTCTGAGTTCTGTGAGGCCTTCTAGGAAACATTCAAACCTGAGGGTGGTCTTGGGGATCGACGACCTGACAGTGGTGTCAGTATCGAGGGTGGCCTCGGAGATGCTGCAGTTTTGCCCACAGCATAGGCAGCAACCCATGCTGTGTTCAGAGGTGTCCCATTATGACTCCCCAATTCTACCAGCTTCACCCCTCCAAATACCAGGAACCCTCAAATACTGTGGCCGCTGAAGGCCCCTCCGTAGAGCCATGTGTTATCCAAGGGCCAGAGGAGGCACAAGGCAGTTCGGGCTTAGCAGACTTCCTGCAAAAACAGTATTTAACTGGCAAAGAGCAAGAAGAAGAGAGAAAGTAGGTTGTAATAGGAAAATGGAGAGGAACTGGCAGGATGTCATTGTAAACATAAGGCTAATCCTCTTAAGAGCCATTATAGACCCAGACTAATTAGCTTTAAGAAAAAAAAAAGAAAATATATTGAATATACTCTGACTTGCTCTTACTGGTGTCAAGTTTAACCTACTTAGAAATATAAAAGAATAGGATGAATGAAGGGGATTGTTTGAGGGGAGGAGTTCCTTCCTAATTTTCTGGAGAAAATGATAAAACACTTAAAGAAACATTTGTTGTTAGACCTGGTTGTGGTGGCACAAGCCTATAATCCCAGCTACTCAGGAGGCTGAGGTAGGAGGATCACAAGTTCCTCAAAATAAATAAATAAATAAATAAAAGGAGGCTGGGGATGTGGCTCAGTAGTTAAGTACCCCTGGGTTCAATGCCCAACTGCACCAAAATTAAGAAAAGAAGAAAAAACATGTCAAGAGGTGTCCCAGACTGTGGCATGTTAAGATGTCACCAAGAGGAAGGACCAATCTCAGGTGGGTCCAAGGGTCAGGAGGAAGGAAATCCTGCAGGCTGCTGGGCCACTCAGCCACTCTCTTCCTGCCATTTTTAAGAACAGTGCCTGTCTTCTTCCCCTTGTTTCAAAACCTGGTGGGGCTGTGTTGGCTCTGAACTAAGCCACGCCCAGAGGATGGAGATGCAGAACCTTGCCGCCAGGATACTCACTGGAAGGCCTGTGTGGGCAGCCCTGAGAGGTTCTTCAGAAACTGGAAACCACTGTTGTGAAGGTCACAGGCCAGTAAGAAATGGGACATACTGAAGGTGGGGGTGAGTGAGGCAGGACTGCTGGGTGCCTCAGAACCCCCTGTGGGGGGAGGAAGCAGCCTCAGGCCCCCTATCCACAATCCCTGGCCCTCCTGACCCGTGCAACAGGCATTGCGGGAGGTGTCCAGCAGGACTTCGGAGCAGTCCTCCTGGACTTTAGGGGCCTCAGAATCCCCTGGGGGACTGCAGGCTTGGGATGGAACCCCAGACTGCATTTCTAAGAAGTATCCCTGCAAGGTTGGGGCCTCACTTGGAGAACCCCTGTTCTGAAGAATGGCAGGTTGGCCTGTTTCTGTGGAAGGGGAGGGACATGCCAGGTGATTAAGTGTCCAAGGCAAGAGCAGGGGCACAGGGGACAGACCCCAGAACCACGACGTCACTGCTTTCTCCCAGGTCCTCCATGGGGAGGCCCCTTCCCTTTAAATGGAATAAAACCGCAGGGTGGTCCACGTGCTAGCCAGATGCCAAGAATCCTCTAGGTTCTGGGTGGACCTAGCCCAGTCCCTGACTCCTCACTTCCTCAAGAAGCTGAGCAGCCTCAAACTCTAAAGCTTTGAGCCAGCAGTTGGCTGGTGCAATGGATGGTGATCACCATGAGTCTCAGCCCATCACCGAGGGTTGGGTGAGCAGCGTTCACACTGCGGCTGCTGTATTCATGCCCCTGGCCCCAGGAAGGTGTGCATCACGGCCAAGATGACCTACAGGCTGGGGAACGGGCCTTTGCTCTCCTTCGTCTCACTGAGTCTCTGGCACAGCTCAGAATTACCAGCCAGTGCTCATCCCAGAGCTTCCACGTGAGCTTTGGTGGAGCCAGAGCAGAGACGAAGGCCTGAAGACAGGGGCTTCTCAGCCCAGGTACAAAGACCTGGAAGATGCCAGCTGCCGTTTCTTTTCCCCACGGGAGAAGGGGCGAGGATTTGTCAGAACCTAGGGAGGGGTGTTTCCCAGTGTCGAGCAACCACAGGGACCGTCCCTGCCCTGTCTGGGTGTGTGGGGAGTCTGTGAACAGAGGGACAGGGCCTGGCTTCCTGGGTCAAGTCCAAGGAAAGGGCAGGTCTCCCAGGGCTAAGAGCTGCTGCTGGAAAACAGCAGAGAGACAGAGCCAGCCAGGCACCTGCCGCGCCCCAGACCTCAGCCACACCTGGAGGAGCACCCATGGGCACATCAGAATGAGGGTCCCTGTTTCTTCCTTCTACCAGGAAACGTCATCGTAGACTGACTTTGTAAGCAGGTGGCACTTTGCAGCCATACACATAAAATATTCTGAGTAAATACATGGATCGATGGTGTGTTCCAAGTAGCAGCGCTCTGGGGGCCGTAGGAAGTACAGCGTTACAGAAGCCACTGAGCAGGGACATAATCCAGGACCCACAGTATCCTCCCAGAGGACACCATGACAAACACCACACACGATTCAGAGAAAACCCCAGCGAGAGGGAAACGCTAACACAACCGAGTCTACCTAGGAGTGCCTGGGCTCGTTCTTTCCTCACAGCTTGGAGCTCCGAGTTGGAAATACAGTAGTTATCACGACACACTCTACACCCAGGTTTGTGACTGCGATATTTCTGCCTGCCACCAAGAGGTGCTTGGCCCCTGGCCACCTCAGTAGGACTCAGGGATGAAACTGGCTCCTGACCAGGGCAGCTGCACGGACCACCTCTCTCCTTATCCTCACTTGTGGTCCCCAGGAGCCCTTCAGCCTGGCCATGTCCCCTCTGGAAGTTCCTTACCTCTAGGCTTTACCTGGCTTTGTTTATTTATTTTTTTATTCTTCCAGCAGTTTTTTTTTTTTTTCCGACAGCATATTACGTACGATGGTAAAGTCATCTACAGTCTGTCCCCACTCATAGAATATAAATTCCACTTAAAGAAGTGACTTCGACTTGGATACGGCAGTGATAGCGCATCCTGGTGTCCAGAGCAAACCTGGCACAGAGTAGGTCCTCAGCGTTTTCAGAATGGATGAAAGATCATTTGAGGAAACCACACTACAGGGAGTCACCTCTGCGCCCTCCTGTCACTCCCGCCCCAGCAAGCCCATCACTCACGTCCCTGCTGAGCACACACTGGCCCCGGAAACCCCTGCGTCCTGTGTCTGTGGGAAGACCTGCCTTCTTAACTGCGTGAATTGGATTTTCATAATTGCTAAGACTTAATGGTGTGTAAAAGCTGCTGGTTTGAGTTCCTTAGAAAGAGAGACACAGAGAGAGAAAGAGAGAGAGAGAGAGAGAGAGAGACAGAGACAGAGAGAGAGAGAGACAGAGAGAGAGAGAGAAACAAGAATCCAGTGGGGAAATAAGAAGAAATGCAGCCAGGCTCCTGAGGATGCTGCGTGGACTCCGCAGTCTCCTTGGGGTCGTCACTCCCTGGCATTTGCCAGGGACGGGGTGGTGACAGTACTCGTGGGCTCTCCTAGCCCTTGGGTCCCCCCAGTCCAGCCCCATGCCCTGATTTCCATGGGCTGTCATGGCCATCTCGTGACCTTGACCCTTCCCTGGAGCGCGAGTCAAGGAGAGGGAAATGAACAGCCCTCTATCAGCCTTTGAAAATGAGCGTGTCAGCAGCTCCAGCTCAGCTCTGAGAAGTAAAGAGGGGAAATTCTCTCTGAAGTGAGATTTTGGATAATCCGCGGCTGGGATCTGTGCTGTGTCAGCTCAGCAGAACCGCTGAGGGAGGGGTGCCCCCACCTGCAGCTCCCCCCCCCACCCCCACCAGCTCCCACCCTGCCGTCCCTTCCCCCATGCATCCTCCCACCCTGGTAAGTGCCCCTCCTTCCTGGCTGACTCCTGAGCTCTTCCTCAAACCCTAGACTCACCCCCTGCCTTCCTGTTCCAGAACCGCCTGCCCTCTCCATGCCCACCCCCTGGGACTACCAGGCCTCTGCTGTTCAGCCAGCCCTTCACCTCCCCCAGAGGCCGTGGGCATCTGGAGGCAGCCCTTCCAAGCCCCTTTCTTCCTGGGGTAACCCCCTTGGAGGCCTCCCCCTTCCCACCTCTCTCCTGCCTCGCCCCCTGGGCACACCCTCCGCTCTAGGCTCTGAGCTGGTTGAGGGCCAAGAGCACCTTTATCTGAGAATTCCCCAGTGTCTGGCATGGAGCAGCCACTCAAAAGCCATTGATTACTGAATCAAGAAGGAATGTACGAGTTGTTCTATTCCATTTCTCTTTTATTCAAGATGACAGACTGTTAGCATTCAAAGTCAGCATTTGAAATAATGTCCAAAATATAGTTCTGAAGGAAACACTGAAATTAAACACCTAAGAGCGTGGCTAAAATCCAAATGCCAACAGCACCAAATTCAGGTGAAGGGATCCAGCAATCCAGTCTTTCATGTTGCTGGTGGGAATGCAAAGGGTACAGCCACTTTGGAAGACAACTTGACCATGTCCTATAAAGCCCAGCGTCACCTTACCTAGGGTCCATCAATCACCCTCCTTGGTATTTACCCAAATTAGCTGAGAGCTTATGTCCACACAAAACATGCACACAGATGTGGAGCAACTCTTCATAATTGCCCAATGGGACGCAGCCAAGATATCCTTCAGTAGCTGATGGATAAACACACTGCAGTACATGACTCAGTGCTCAAAAGAAATGAGGTGGCGCGCCATGAAAAGACAGAGAGGACCCGTAAGTGCAGATTGCTAGGTGAGAGAAGCCGGTCTGGGAAGACTGCACACTATCAAGCCCAACTATGCAGTATTCTGGAAAAGGCAGAATTGTCAATGGTTGCCCTGGTCTTGGGTCGGGGAGGAATGAATAGATGGAGCACAGGATTTTTTAGGGCAGTGAAATTACCCTACAGGCAACTACAATGGACCCATGTCATCATATGTCTGTCCAAACCCCAAAAATGTACCACAGTAGGCATCGATGTGAACTGTGCACCCTGGAGATCACACTGTGTCAGGGTAGGCTCATCAGTGTTGGCAAAGGTGCCACTTGGTGAGGGAGGCTGTGCATGTATTGGGTGGGGGGTACATGGGCACTGTCTGTTCTCTGCTCAACCTCTCTGTACACCTAAAACCATTCTAAAAAATCAAACTCTTTTAATAAGGAAGGAAGGAAATAAAGGAGGGAGGGGGAAAAAAGGAAATAAAAGATCACATCTTTAAGACAACAATGATATAATATTAATGATAAAAGTACGCACATGCGCGCGCACACACACACACACACAAGAGGGAATGGATCACGAAGCCAACAAAGGACTCCCATGCAAAGTCACAGCAAATGTGAAGGTGCCTTCGGCATAAGGTGGGCCTGGGCAGTACCAGCAGGCTCTTTCCCAAGGCTCAGGCCCGGTTTGTTCATGTCCACTGCTGTCTAGAGACAGGGACAGTGGAATGGGAGTTGAAGTCCACTCCTGGGGTGGGAATGCTGGCAAGAATCAGCCAGGGCAGTCACAGAAATCCACTCAGGGCTTCCTGGGTTGGGGTGCTCCGGGCTCCCTCTCCATAGCTGGGCAGAGTGGGAGCCCTAGTGGGACTTGCATCCCATAGCCTGGTTTACAGGGACCTCAGGGGACCTTAGACAGAAAATGTGTTGAAGAAGGTAAAAGCCTTGGGGCTAGGGATATAGCTCAGTTGGTAGAGTGCTTGCCTCACATGCACAAGGCCCTGGGTTCAATCCCCAGCATCACACACACACACACAATAGGAACCTTTTTTCTACATTACACCCTGAGGCTGATACCCTTTGTATCTGAGGCCCTCAGAAGACTAAGTAAGAAGACAGGGTCCTCCTGCCTCTTTGTAATGTGTGTCTCCCTAGAATCACTTTCTAGAATCTTAATAGTTACCGAAATCCAATGTCTCCACAAATGACTATGGTTTCTTATATCCCTAGCCAGACTAAGGATTAGTGTGGGCTGGGTGTGGTGGTGCATGCCTATAATCCTAACGGCTCAGGAGGCTGAGATCCCAACTTCAAAAGCCAACCTCAGCAACTTAGCAAGGCCCTAAACAACACAGTGAGACTCAGTCTCTTAATAAGGTATAAAAAAGGGCTGGGGATGTGGCTTAGTGGTTAAGAGCCCCTGGGTTCAATACTCAGCATCAACAAAATTTTTTAAAATTAGTGTGGACTACTTCCCCTACCCTGGGAGTCCCTGCTCTAGACCAGAGAGTACAAGGCCCAGGCACCTTGCCTCCCTCTCACCACCACCCCACCAAGTATCGAGGGACATTTATCCTGTAGCCTCAATTTCCAACCCTAAAAGAAGATAAAATGGTTCTGTAGAGTAACAGAAAATTTGTGGTGCAGAAACTAGGTCTTCAAAAGGTAACTCATGATTCCAGGAAATTCCTCTGCGCTAACCCTACCCCAAGACAAGGCAATTCTAGGAACAGAAAAGGAACCAAAGAGCTGTGCTGAGCGTGTTCCCCAGAATTTGCAATTCCTCTTTCCAGTTCATTAGCACAGGAAGTTCCCCCAGGAAGGTTAATATATTAGTCAGGACATTTGTCAGGGCTCATTTGGTTACAACCCAACTTAAAGAAGCTTGATTTTAACAAAGGAGGAGTCCCTGCTTCACAGGGACCATCTAGCCTCAGACCCAATTTAGCCTGAGCGCTCAGTTCATCTCATGGAATTGATCTTTGCCGCGACAGAAGCTGGTTCCCCTGCGTGGAATGAGCTGGTTGAGAAATAGGGTGAAAAATCACATGACACAGAAGATGGTTTGAAAGAGCAGGGGCAGGATGGCTCTTTGACCTTAAGGGTGGAGCGTCCACGCTGGAAAGAGAGCGTGAGAGCCCACGTTGGTTTTATGTATGTGGGGAACTTCAAAGGCTCTCTACAGCATGTTCTTAGCTAATTGAGGTAAGAGGTGGGCTGTCCAGTTCCCAGTGGGTCACGCCCAACTCCGGAGCTACAGACCAGTCTTCCTAACCCATTAAGAACAGAAGTCATGTGCATTGCACAATCCGTTAAGTGGGAGGAGCCACAGAATAGATGGCAATGCCAAACCAAAATCTCCTTGGCTCCCAGGCCCGTGAAGACACTCAAACAGCTCAGGGGTGGCTGTCCACATTGATCCCCCATCTCTCTCCCCCTCTCAGCTCTGCTCTCATCTAGTTCGACTTCACACCCAGATAGTCTGGCCCCTCAGAGTAACAAACGCTCACTGATGGCTCAGGTGCCCGACCTCCTGGTAGCAACCCAGTGAAGGAGAGTAGAACAGATCCTCCATCTATGGCTGCCACCATCTCTTGAGATGCACTGGGGTCACATGCCCGGTCCTTGACCAATCACAGAGCTTGGAGGATGCAGGGGTGAGGGGGGTCTGCTGCCCTGAAGAAACCATCCACCCCTGCAGCAGGGCAGGGGTCACCCCCCCTCAGACCTCATGGACAGAGAGTAGGGCAGGGATGGCCTGTCCACGGGGCAGATGAAACGACTGTCCACTGTGCTTCCCTTGGACACAGCCACAGCAGTGTGACACCAGTGAGCAGCAAAATCAGGTGGCTGACAAGAGCTGACCAAGACTAGCAGGGCTGACTGAAGAGGAACAGGGGGCCCCAGGCCTGGGCGGTGGCCTGAGAGCTCCCCCACTCTTCTCCCTCGGTTCTTTCAAACTGGCAAAGCCCTGCAGGGTGACCTTCCTCCTTGCTGCCTGAACAAGTGTCCTGGGGATGCTGTCACAAAGTGTTACAAATTTAGCTGAAGGACAGCAGTAGTTCTCCTCCCAGCACGGGAGACCAGAAGTCAAGAATCAAGGTCAAGAATCAAGGCGCACACAGAGCCGGGCTCCCTCTGAGATTCCAGGTAGGGGCCCTCCTCGCCTCACCCCGGTTTCTGGTGGTGGCTGGCCACTCTGGGTGTTCCTTGCAGCTGCATCCCTCCAGTCCCTGCCCCATGTCACACAGTGTTCTCCCCGTGTCTGTCCCCACATGGCCTCTTCCTCTTCATATAAGGACCAAGTGGGGTTGGATGGGGCCCATCCCAATGGCTTCGTCCTAACTAGGTCACCTCTGCAAAGACGCTCTTTCCAAATAAGGTCATCTTTCACAGGTCCCAAGGTTAGAGAGTCCCATGAATGTCTGGGCACACCATTCAACCCATGGCATCACCTCGGCCTAGGCCTCTGGGTGGTCCTTTCTTATTCTCTCCAACTTAGTCTCCAAAACCAGCTGGATCATTCTCCTGGAATACAATTCCAACCCTGTTGCTTCCCCCCACAAGCCTTCCATGACTCCTGTGGAATCCACGGGTCCCAATCCAGACTCCTCAGCATAACCCTCAGGGATCCTGTCACCTCTGTTCACAGGCATGGCTTCTCTATCACCGAATGCTGTCCCCTTCCCCTGCAGCGAGTTTCAGCAAGGCTGTGATCTGCTGCGACCACCATAGGGGAGCACAAGGGCTGCAGGTCTGATCCCAGCCTGGACTTGTGCATCTGAACTGATCCCCAGAACCCGAGGACTTATTGTCAGGGTCCCCAGGATTTGTTTTAATCAGATTTAAACAGAAATGACAACATAGAAATGACCTCCCTAAGGGGGGGAAGTTTTAACTCCTGGTTTCCTAGATGCAGTGCCCAGGGCCACCTAGGGAACACCAGGGTCAGGAGGAAATCCCAGCAAGAGCTTTGGTGGTGGCTTCTGCAGAAGGAGGGATGAGGCAGGGTACGCAGGCTGGTGGGGGGCGATATCTTGAAACAATGTCACCAGGCTCTGGGACATGGGGGTGGCCCCTCGTTGTCTGCTACCTAGCCCTGGGGTGATTCTAGCAGGTGGATAGTGACCCAAAGTGTGAGAGTCCAGTGAAGAGGGGGACTGGTGGTGTGGACTCCGGATTGGTTTATTTGCACATGAAAGGGGCGCTTGGGATGGCTGGTTATGATCTGGGAGAATTGGCTAGCCCTGGGCGGGACAATATCTCCTGGACCAGCAAGACCCAAGATGTGACAACACAGGAAAGACGAGGGTAACACGGGGTTACACAAACGCTGCATTCTGGGACTTGGCGGGCAGAGCCCTTGGCCTGTTTATTCCTGGCTGTGGTTATTTTAGAACCTATCCTTCCACATCTGTGACATGAAGCAAAACAGGCACCCTGGACAGAGTCTTTCCTGGGGCCATTAAATATGCCAAATCTGGTTAATCAAGAGGCTGCTCTGGAAGACCCCAGCATGCCCTCCACGTAGAAGGCACTAAAGGAATGTGTCATTACAAGAATCCTAAATTCTGTGTGGAGCGTAGTCTGCTGCCCAGCAATGGAGTGGCATGCTCCCCAGGTGCTGAGGCTGTGGCAGATCCCTGTGGCAGCCGTAGCAAGGCGCTCACCAGCCTGAGGTCACAAGAACACATGGTGGCAGGTGTGAGGAGCTCATCCAAGGCTTTCACAGGCTCTTTCATCCTTGGTTTTAGGTGAATCAGAACAGTGTAGCTGAGGAGTATCATATGTTTACGTCATTATTAATACGTAAATAGTCCTTGAACGTGACAGTGTACGTGTTATAAACTTACTTGTTCATAAAATTTCCAGGAAAAATACCCACAACTATTGGAGCAATTTCCAGCAGGGTCCCTCCCCTTTTCAACCAGTCGGATGCCTTTTCTTCTTTCTTTTATTGTTTTCCTCCCTATGGATCCTGTGGGGTCCATGATGAGATAATAATTATTCTATATTCCTATTTTCTTATAAATCTATTGAACTCATCTGAAGATAATCAGGGTTTTCACAGTGACTTTGTTTAATTCTATCCAAAAGCAAGGGGACATAATGTGTTGGCTGGCCTGGGAGTTGTCATCGCAGGCAAGTGGGTGACTACAGAAAGCAGGTATGCAGTCCCCAGGGGCTTACCCTGGACACCTGAGGGTCAAGGGATCTGTGCTTGGGAAGCGCAGGACTATAGCCAAAGACACCCAGAGCAAGTGAGCCCAAGTCTCCTTGACCAGCCACAGATGCCATCACCTGCTCCTGCAGAGGGAAGATGGCTTCGTGGGAACAGTAGCAACATCCTTCTGACCCCCGCACATGGTGAGCCCTTCCTGTGTGTCCCTGCAGTCTGTGCTCCTGTCAGACCCAGGGTCAGCTGCAGGGAACCAGGTGCCATTGCAGATCCCAGACCGCAGCGCCCCTGGGGGCTGGGATCTCATGCTAGGGATTCGGGATTTGGGTTTTTCTCTGAATAAGATTAGTCTGCTCAGGCTGCCATAACTAAATCCCACAGGCTGGGAGGCTTGAGGAGAATCACGTTCTCACAGTCACGGGGACTGGACGTCTAAGATCAAGGTCTCTCCACCTGCCTGTCTACAGCTGCCTCTTCACTGTGGGAGAGGGACTCACAAGTACTGTCTCTTTTTATGAGGACACAGTCCTACTGGGGTTAAAGCCTCACCCTAATGACCTCATGTAACCTTGTTTACTTTCTTAAAGGCCTGTCCCCAAATATAATCACAGTGGGGAGATTCAACCCAAATGTTGGGGGCTGGAGGGTATGGAATAATTCAGTCCAATACAAAAACCATTTCTTTTTTGGTGGGGGGTATTGGAGGCTGAACCCAAGGACACTCCACCACTGAGCTACACTCCCAGCCCTTTTCATTTTTTTTATTTTGAGGGAGGATTTCATCAAGTCAACCAAGCTGGCCTTTGACTTGCAATCCTCCTGCCTCCGCCTCCTGATTCACTGGGATTACAAGCATCCACCACTGCACCCAGCTGCCATTGTGATCTCTGTGGATCCACTAAACTGTTATTACCCTGGGGAAGCAGGTGAGGGATCTAAGTGCGTCTTCCTCCAGGTGGAGTCACACTGAACGCCAATGAAAAACTGATGTGACTCCATTTTTGAGAAACCAGTTTCTATCTCAAGGCTTGCCAGGGAGAGGCATGACCCTTGTCCTTGGAAAAACCCTCAGAGTGCTCCACTCTGAATTGCTGAACCACTGCTGAATTGCTTGTCTGTAAATAACAGGAGAGATCTACACAGGCTAGGTGAGGACCCATAGCAACCCCTTAGCAACCACCAATCACCATGAGACAGGGAAAATACCTGAAATGCCAGGTGACCCTCCCAGTAGTTTCAGTGATTGACAACAGGAAACCGTGTACTTTAGCAGGTACAGCCCTTGTGGCTTAAATGGAACAGTTCAAATGTATCCACCTCTTGAACTCACCAATCACCAACTTGTTTCTGCCAGTGAATGTGCTAATCAATGTTAAGAGTTGTTGTTTGATTTTCCCGAAGTATGAAATGACTTGTTGTGTGATGTTGTGACACATAGAGTATCCCCCAAAAAACCTATAAAATCTCACTGAACAAAGGACCGGGACTCACTCCTTGGGACCACTGCGTAGGAAACAGTTGTGAGTCCAGGCTCGAGCTTGCAATAAAGACTCTTGTGTGACTGTATCAGATTCCGCTCCTGGAAGTCTATTGGGGTCCCACGAATCTGGCATTTCACCAAGACCAGGGCACCTTATCCCCAAGCTTATCAATATGGAAAAAGGTGACTTTCTAATCATCCTTTGGATTTTTCTAGGTAGTCTTCTTTGTTTTGGTTTCCAAAAAAAAAAAGAAAGAAAGAAAAAATGAGTTTGCAAGCAATAAGGAATCTGAACAAATGATGAGAAAGTGGGTTTTGGTTTTTCAGAAACTCTGAATCAAAGGCCACTCAGTTGCCTATAGGACACATGGCCTTGGACAAGTTACTCAATCTTCCTGAGCTTCACATTTCCTATCTTTAAAATGGCACCACCAGCCTCTCCCTCACAGGTTTGTTGGGACAGAGGCATAGATGAGAAGCTTAGATAATTCTCCAGACTCTAAAAAAGAATTCCAAAAATGTCAGGCATGTGCTAGGTTGTTTGTTGTACCTTTCGCCTAAACACTCAAACCTTTTCTGAGGGCAAATCTCCCCTCACCTGGCCAAGTGCTTAGGTAATGTTCAATAGCATCTCTGAGCCCCTGTAAGGCTTCACCCAAGGCATCTACAAACACACACCTGCCCTGCAGGGCATGGGCAGGCCCTGAACTGATCAAACTGGTCTGAGAGCCAGCAAGGTCTCCAGGGAAGGAGCAGAAGGTCTTTCTGTTTTTGCTGTGCTGGGAATGGAACCTGGGGCCTTTCCATGCTAGTCAAAGGCTCTACTGCTGAGCCACATCCCCAGCCCAGGAGCAGAAGGCCTGAGTTGAATGATGGGTCCTGCCAAACTGACCATTTCCATCTCTGAGCTTCTGTTTCACCTGCATAAAAATGGCCAAGGTCCCAGAGGTGGAGTTCAAGAGAAGCTTAAGACACTCTCCCCCATTCTTCAGGGAACTGCTAGGTGATCTGTGTCAGCTCCAGGCCAGACCCCAGAGAAGAGCCACAGCTCGAGGTGAGCTGGCTGGCAAGTGTGGGCAGAGCAACAGGGAGAGTCATTGCTGCTTCCCTGCTTCCTGGTCCCACACAGCCTTGGAGAGAAGGGACTTTGCAGCATCCTAAGCTCCCTGTGATTTTCCTTCTCTAGAACCAACCACAGTTATGCTGTGGGAGGAGAGAAGGGAGACTAGGGTGTTTCTCTTACACATTCCTTCCTCACTCCTGGACTCCAGGAATGTTCCTTTAACTCCTGCAGGTCTAAAAGACTAAAGGAACCTTGTGATCTGGGGACTTGCCCCAACCACAGTGGGGAAGGGCAGACAGGTTGGCTGGTGGCTGTTTCCTGCTCATGGGTGGAGGGAGAACTGGCTAGGCCTACTGGAGTCCTCCTCTGAAACTGGATTCTGCTAGGAAGGAGGAAGGATGTTGTCAGGAGATTGACAGTGTTCGCTGAAGCTGAAGAGCTCGTGATGGCCAGAAGAGAGCTTTTGTGCAGGGTGGTCCATGCTAGAAGTACAGCCAGTTCCAGTTATTTGCACCCACGGAGGAGAATGCAAGTTTGGGGAGGTCCTGGAAGGTTCTTAGGGCTAAGCCCATCGTCACCACCCCTAGCTGCCATGGTACCACAAAACCTGCTCTACCAATGAAAAACCAGCCTCTACCTCAGAGCAAAGCCTGTCCAAGGAAGGGCCATGACCTTTGTCCTTGGAAAGACCCACAGAGCACTCCTAGGCACATTCCCACCCTGCTAAGTTGTTTATCTACAAATAACAGGAGAGATCTGCTGCGCCAGGTGTCCCTGACTCAGTCAGGCTAGTGGGGACCCATAGCAACCCCCTAGCAGCCACCAATCAGCATGAGACAGGGAAATACCTGGGATGCCAGATGACCCTCCCAGTAGTTTATGGTGGTTGATAACATGTTGGGAAACCATGTAGCTCAGCTCGAACACCCCTCTTGGCTTAAACCAATCAGTTCAAATGATACCCCTTTTGTACTGACCAATCACCCCTACCCAACTTGTTCCCGCCAGTGACTGTGCTAATCATGTTTTAGAGTTGTTATTTGATTTTCCCGCAGTGTGTGATGATTTGCTAAGAGAGGTATGATGTATGTGGGGGTCCCTGCCTTCTCCAAAGAATGTATAAAACTGCTGCAAACCCTGGGCTGGGGGCCTCTCAGCGTCACCAGTTGCTGTGTGTTCGCTGAGGACCGAGCTAGCTCGCAATAAACACCTCTTTGCTGCTTACTTCGATCTTGGTCTCTGGTGGTCTTTTGGGGGTCCCAAATTCGAGCATAACACCAGGAGGAGCAGGGGAGTCCATCAGGCCTGGACATCCAACATCCCCTGGGTCTTATCCTCTGGTCCTCACCCTTCATGTCTCCTCTCATTTCTTTTTCTTTTTTAGTTGTAGTTGGACACAATACCTTTATTTTATTTATTTATTTGTATGTGGTGCTGAGGACGAACCCAGGGCCCTGCACGTGCTAGGTGAGCGTTCCACCGCTGAACCACAGCCCCAGCCCTCAGCTCCTCTCATGGCTTAAGGAAGCTCACAGCAAGCTTTGCCTGCCAGGGGCTGCGCTGGATCATCCTCCATCTGGTAAAGGTCCATAAGGGCCCTTAACAACCTTCACCCCAAGGGACAGCAGATGCCTGTTTCCCACCGGAATGAGTTCTGCTCAGCCCGGAAGAGCAATTCCTCACGGTCCCGCATTCCCTTTGGAATCACGGTGGCCCAGCTAGGAACACAGGACTTCAGGAAACAAGTTCATCACCCACTGCCTCCAAAACAACTCTGGGCCCACGACTCTGGGAGAAGCAGCTGACAGTTTGTGCTTTAGAAGAGACCAGGCCAGTCACTCTCCACCCCAAGGTAACTGACCCATCTCATAAGCCCAGGTTCACGTGCAGTCTGACCCCCAGGAGGACAACTTATTACGGTTTAGATACAGAGTGTCCCCTAAAATCTCATGTGGGAGCTAGTGCAAGACAGTCAAGAGGTGAAATGATTGGGTTATGAGAGCCCCAACCCAAACAGTGCATTGATGCCCAGATAGGATCTAACTAGGTGGTAACTGTAGGCAGGTGGGGTGACTAGAGAAAGCAAGTCGGTGGGTGCTCGGCTTTGGGGTTTATATTATTTTCCCTGCTTCCTCCCCCATGCTCGGCCACCATGATGTTCTGCCTCACCTAGGCCCAGAGCAATGGAGTCAGCCGCCTATGGACCGAGACCTCTGAAACTGTGAGCCCTAAATAAACTTTTCCTCCTGTCATGGTTTTTGTTGGGTCTTTGGGGTGAAAAGGCTGACTAAAATAACAGCTAAAATCATTCCTTCAGCCTGTGCTGATGCCTTGTGGGTGGCTCTCTAGAGTACTGGCTTGAGGAGGATTCTGAGGCTGCGTAAGGAAGAGCTCTCTGTGCCACTCACAGTGTCTGCCACACTTGAAGGCTAGGAATGGCACAAATACCCAAGTCTGACCTCCATGGTCTGCTCTGGTCCCAGTGAGCCTCTGTGGCAGAGTCCACGGTGAAGAAAGCAGGCGTTGCTATTCCACCTGGACGTGACTGGTCTAGGCACCACCCTGACCCTGCTGACGGAATTGAGGCCATGAGCAAGTGTCCTCCCTTCCTCATGCTTTTCCTCCATCCAGTGACAGGATCAAGAATGCTTTTCCAGGGGCTGGGGATGCAGCTCGGTGGCAGACCACTCACTAGCAGGAGTGAGGCCGGGATCCCACCCCCAGCACCACCAAATGAAGAAGACAAAGAATGCTTTTCTCAACTCAGCTTCCTTTTAAGCCCCAGGGTGTCGATGGCATAAAGCATATTAGTTTTATCTGTATCTGTTTTTATTATTCCCTCTTACGAAGACTTGGCATCCATGGTCTATAAACAGAGGAAAAACATAAAGTCTAAACACAGGAGTCTGGCTGAGTCTGGTCAACTGCTCTGTGTGCTTGCCCTGTGACATCCCTTTGAGAAAAGCTCAAATTACATTGAATCTATGAGTAAGTTGATGGCATGCAAACCAAGGAATGAAGAAATCTTGCAAGACAGTCCTGTTTTCCAGGGCCACGTTTCCCAAACAGTGGGAAGAGCAAGCCTCGTGACCAGATGGGTGGGCCTGGAATGCTGGCTGCCCTGACCAGGCCCTGCAGGGAGAATCCTGGTCTCAGAGCAGTGAGGGCCAGACTGCTCTCTCTCTGGAAAACAACCCCACCCAGTGAACAAAACAGCCAGCCATCCCCCCCCAAAAAAGGAGCCCGGTACATTGGGCCCCTCTCCCCAGTCAGAAGTTGAACTGGAACCAGAGCTGGGTGGACCCTCGCCCCTTCAGGAATATCTCTGTGGTGGCAGTCATCACGGGTTTGGCTACTGAGTGAAGCAGAGACATTTCTTCCTGGGTTTTGTTCCTGTCACAGACACAAAGCAGGGACACTGCATCTGTTCTCTCATCCAGACCCCAGGAAGCAGTGGGTAAGGGAGCCGGGGATGGGAATTTAAAACCGAGGCTCTGGATGACCCCCATGTTGCAAGCAGCTGCTAACAGGCAGAGGCTGTCTGAAGTCCTGATGACCTTTCCCATCAACAATCACAAGAACCCAAGTGTCGGCAGGATGGAGGAGAAGGCAGTGGCTCAAAACCTGATCTTGGTGACCCGAGGCCCCACAGCAGGAGTTCCAGGGCTGAGTTCATGCCTGCCTTCTTTCTGCTGCCCTCGGAGACAAGCTGTGAGTCTGTGATGGAGTGACCAGCAAGAAAGAAGTAGCCAGCCATGGCCTGGCACCAAAAAGGAAGGAAAGCTTTTAGTGTGACGGATTTTGATTTGAAAACGTTCAAGCTGGTGTGATTTGCCGGAGAGGTTTCTTTTTTTTTTTTTTTTCCCTTAATGCATTACATTCTGAATTCAGTGCCCTGGAAGATATTGAATAGACAGGACAAAATCCATTAGGCTTGTTGATTTATAGCTTTTCAGCATTTAGAAGGAGCCACTCTCCATGTGAAACTGGTCGCACGCCGCAGCCCTTTTAAGAAATTTATTCTCGTATTGCCAGTGATTTATGCTATGCTTCCATGATTGCCTCTTTTTTATTGGAAAGAGGGAGGAAAATATTAACACAAAGCAAATTCAATGTCCAGTGTCATCATGAATCACGTCCAAGGCCCCCAGCCCATCAGCTGCGCACCTACCGGGCTGCATTTTATCCACTGACCTGCAAAGGCTATGGTTTCTGGTTAACCAGAGGCTGCAAGTTGGGATCCATCTACTAAGGTGCAGTCTCTGTAGCTGACAGGAGGGGAGCTGCTGGGGTGAAACAGGAGACAGCTGGAATCACTCCTTATTATCCGTTGCTCTGGCAGCAGGCCTTCCTGGGTTGTTAGATTAGGCCCTGCTCCTACCTCCCAGACCAAGCAGGAGAAGCCCCCCACCCACCCTGCCATTTCCCAGAGCAGTTACCCCATCCCTGCATTATCCCTGCTGCCCAGTGCTCCCCAATGGGAAGCATTTAGAAGAAATCAAGAGTATAACAAACAGCCTTCCTAACACATATACAGCAGGTGTTCCATAAATGCTTTCTTGAAATGATAGTTCACATGCAAGTAACCGGATGAGCAGGGCCTGGTTCAGGATGGAGCCTTGAGCCATGGCCGGAGAAACACCTTTAGAGTTGTGTGGATCAAGTCCTATGTTCCTCTTACTCCACATGTGCTAGAACGACATTCTGGCCTGGAAGATTTAAGACACTTCATAAAGAAATTCTGCACGAATGGGTTTAGAAATCCTGAGTTTAATCATAAGAGCCAGACTGCTTTAGCATAACTCTTCCTAAACACATGGAGCTAACTGCTTTACCGAACAATCAACAAACACAAAATTGCTTTATTTTGCTCATCAATGTCCAACTCCTTAAACGTCCTATTCTGATTCTGTGTCTCTTTGGCCACTCAGGATTATTTTTAAGAATGAAATCAGTCTTGTCTAATCCACATGGATCCGCTTCATTTCGTGCCCTGATGTCCTGCCTGCAGCGCCAGGGCTCCAGCCTCAGAGGTGGCGAGGGGAACTGCCCTCTGCTCTCTCTGCTCTCTCTGCCTTCTCCTGCTGGCCCCTCCTCCAGCGAGCTCTGAAGGGGAAGAACTCAGAGGAGGCAAACTTCTTCACCCAGCCAGGGCTGCTGCAGCCATCTCTGCTGGTGGGGGCTTCTCTGGAAGCTTCTGCAGGGGCTCCCACCCACAACGTCCAGTGCAGCAGGGCGCTGGGCCTGGCCCACTCAGTCCCCACCTCATGTCTTCCTCCCAGGGTCTGTTCACAGCCTCTGGCTTCTGAGACAGACAAAAGGACTGGAATACAGCCACCTCCTAGTGAGTCCCTCGACCCACCAGAAACACTCAGTTCTTGGTCAGAGAGCAGGGACTCTGGGGTGGACCCCATCAGCGGCCATTTCAAGTGGTCTGCAATGATAAGAAAATATGGACTTGCAGGGTGGCTCCACCCTCTCCCAAGCTCAGGGTAAAATCATCTCATTCTTTCATGAAAAGTGTAAGGTTGGCAACCGTGTTCATGGAGGAGAGCCAAAAGTCAGAAAGCACAACATAAAGGTCCATCCGAAAGCTCTTTCCTGTTGTTCTGGAGCTCAGCCAGGGATTCAGAGGCGGCACTGGAACTCTGAGACAGGCTGGGCTCGGGTTAGCCTCTTCCTGCTCCTCAGTCTCTCCTGGCCCTAGTGAGGTGACCAGATCAGATGCAGCTCATTTTGAAGGCACCTCATTAGAGACCCGTGAGGGCAAGTCACAATTTATTATTGTTATTTATTACATAAAAGAGAATCATATAGCTGGGTGCATTGGTGCACATCTGTAATCCCAGCAGCTTGAGAGGCTGAGGCAGGAGGATTGCAAGTTCATAGCCAGCCTCAGAAAAAGTGAGGCACTAAGCAACTCGGTGAGACCGTCTCTAAATAAAATACAAAATAGGGCTGGGGATGTGGCTCAGTGGTTGAGCGCCTCTGAGTTCAACCCCTGGTAGCTGAGAGAGAGACAGACAGATATAAAAAGGAACACAGTGATGCAAAAACAAAACAAAATGGAAAGTGTGGAGGTGAACTTGAGCTTTCAGAACAGACCTCAGAGAGTTAAGTCTTCTCATTCTTAGATGCTCTTGAATATTCTTGAGTGCATCTGGTCACAATTTGCTCTATGATGGCCGGTGCAGTGGCACACACCTGCAGCCCCAGTTACTCGGGAGGCCGAGTGTTGTGAGGTGCTATGTTGTTAACAGACAAACCACGTTTGGGTCTCTCCACAATGTTATTTTTAAATAAGAATAAATTCACAGGTGACACCACTTTCATCAGTGACAGTTCACTGAATACCTGTGGGTCACTTTATAGTCATAGGCCAGGCAATCACAGGTTCTTTTATTCCAGCCTTAATTTCTAACATGTGTAACACCCAAGTCACACGTACTTCACACAGTGGTGTATAAATAGGTCACAGAAGACTAAGAAAGGGTTGAAGTGGCTGTGGGGTTACAGATGCCGTGCCAAGAGCCCAGGCAGAGGGAGACAGGGATGCAGGGTCAGAGTCACTGCAGCTGGTCACATAAGGATCTTAATGGACCAGATCCAGAGTTGTCAAAGCAGAGGTTCCCGGCTGGACAGTTTCCATTTCAGAGGGTCAGCTTGGAGGTAGCCGTGTGTGGTCATCACGGGCAGGAGAAACTATACTTGGCTGAAGCCCAATAGGGACAGACAATCAAGGGTTTTCTCACTGTGGCATTTTCCTGGAGAAGGCCCCTGCTGAGTGACCACGTGTCAGAGTTAAAGTGCCACCATGTTCAGACTTAGGGGGCTCCTCTTTTTGTAGGTCTTGAGTGAGAGGTATTCATCTGGTGAGGTCAATAAGTTTCTGTGTCTGCTGTTCCAGGCATGATGAGGGATGTTCACATGTCCAGATATGCCTTGATTTAGTTAGAGTTGCCACATGTAAGTCATTTATTATTTGTCCCTATGGTGCTGCTGGGCAAATGGTGATTATTTACTTGAACAAACAAGGTAGAAAGTCATTCTACCTCGGCCCTTGTACTCTCAATGGAAGAGCTCATGGCAATTACATAATGGAGTAGCTCAGGTTTAGGCACAGCCTGAAAACTGCTGTTCTATACTTCAAAGAGTTGTTCAGGGCAGGCATAGCCTGCTGTCCACACTCAGGCAGGAGGATCACAAATTCAACACCCACTCCAGCAACTTATCCAGACCCTGTCTCAAAACAAAAGGGTTGAGGATGAAGCTCAGTGGTAGTGCACTCTGGGTTCTACCCAGCACCACCACCAAAAAAAAAAAAAAAAAAAAGGATTTGTTCTATGAAATCCTAGTAATGAAAACTTCTGTGTTCCTTTAGTAATAAAGAGCAAGACCCTTCCAAAATACCCCCCAAAACTCACAAACAGAAGCAGCCCAATGTCCAGTGTTCTGTGCCAGGATCCATCCTTTCCTAAGAGAAGGGCCTCCTGCCTCAAGGGGAGGTGGGCTACCCCTGCAGAATGGTCTAGAATGGACTGGCTGTCTCACCCCTCCGTTGGTACAGCCTCAAGTCTGATATCTGGACAATCACAGCCTTGGCTCAGCAAGGGCCTCTGACCCAGCTGGGCTAATGAGACACAGCAGAGACTTGCTGGAGGACAGTCTCTCTGGGTGGTGTGTTGTGTAGACACAAGCTTGGGACTGCTGGGACAGTGCTGCCACCATGGCAGCAGCCAGCTGGAGATGTCACACTGACGCTCTGGAGGCAGAGCTGAGAAACCAGGAGACTCTGGGGTGATAAAGCCACCAGGGAGCCATTACTCAGCTGCCTCTGGAGCTGCCCGCTCCAAGCAGGTGGCCTGATAATGTGCTGTGACAGCACTTCCAGCACTTTCTAGCGAGAGCAACCAAACTTTAATTACACAAACAGCCACTTCTGAAGGTGGAGGGGGCACTGCTGAAAATCACACCAGGATTGTCTCAGATCAGCGGGAACGCACAGCCACTGTGGCCTTCACGGATAGGAACCACAGTGGTCTCCAAATGGATCACCCTAAGGTGAAGAAAAGTAAAATCAGAGTCAGTCAAAGGAATAAAATCACCCAACTCAGGCCCCTTCCAATTCCTTCTCTAAACTTCGCCAAGTGATGTTTGAAAACTTGGCTCTGATCATCTCCTGATCAGCCTAAAGCACCACTGAGGTGCCCCATCTCTGTAGGATAAAGCTCTGCACTGTGTGGCCCGGCTCCTTACACGACAGCTGGCCACACAGAGAATCTGCAGACATGTCGATGCAGTGAACAAGTCCTAGGAACATAGATTAAGACTGCAGTGGAAATCCTGGAGAACCCATCTCTGTGGGTGGAGTCTTCCCAGATTCTCAAGGGTAGACCAGATGTCCCTCCTGACTCCTTTGCCTTGGGAGCTACATTGTGTTTCTACAACCCTGAAGCTAATTTCCCCAGAGGGCTCAGTTTCAAAGACTGACCTGGGGTTGGGGAACTGGGCACTGGCAGAGGTCCCTTCAAACCACCAAATCTGATATAATTGCTCTCAGCTCAAGAAGAAAAGCATTTTGATGTTTTTTCATCCAAACCCTGAACTGAGGGGGTAATTTCTTCTTCTACTCTCCATTATTCAAAGGTCAATAAATCTCTCCAATAATTACCTTCTCTGGCTTCTTGGGAGCCAGGATAAGTGAAGGTAAAAATCACTTCTTTTGTTATCTCTGTTTGCTAATAAACTCCCTCCCCAAAGAAACCTCAATTTCTTTTGCGATAATAGTTTAAGAGTGCTAGACCAAAGCCAAGAGGAAATCCTCGCTACTTCTCACCTGAGTCTGTGGTCACCAGCCATCAGAAGTCTGTACTCTGTATTTTGCACTCTATGGAATTATTTTGTTGCAAATTCGCTTTTCCCTCCATAGTCTTATAACTCCTGCAGCTGTTCTGCTTCTCCATACAGCAGCTTCAACCCAGGTATCTCACCTTGTGAGACAGGCAGGGGGTGAAGGAAAAGGAGCTCAGAAAAGATAAAACTCAGGTCACGCTGCAAGTAATGCCTTCTTCAATATTCTCAGAATAAGTTTTGATATCTTTGACAAAACCACTACAAAGACATTGTTCAGGACCCCTCACAAGAGGATTCACCACGTAAGGAAAAAAAACTCATAAAATTCAGTACCTGTAAAATATTCATCCCTCTACGCGTTTTCTTTTATCAGGCAACATGAAACACACACTCTGTCACAACCCCCTTATGCTCTGAATTTGTAACTTCTAAAATGAGTACTAAATTTCTTCAGCACATCCCTAGGCCCCACCTTCCAAGGTCCTCCTAATTTCCATCTTCACTGTTCTACTTTAAACATGCATCATTATTTTGAACCTCCTGGAGCCCTTTTATAGACAGGACATGAATGATTAAAAAAAAATTTTTTACAATATTCACTGTTTCCTTAATCTTATGAAACCACATTCTCTTAAAAGAATAGTTCAGCATCACATTAAAAAATAATAATCCCCAAGCCTGAAAAAACTAAACACTTGCTATGAATACCTTCAGGACTGTTCTGCAGCAAACTCAGTTTCTTGTCACTTAATTTCCTCCAACCCTGGTTTTTTCCCTCCTGTGCTAAATCTGAATATGAATGCTCTACCACTGAGCTCTACCTGCCTGCCTGTGCTGAATCTGTCATTGGGGCTCAATCCTTGGAGGTTTTCTTCAGGCACCAAGAAAGCCAATTCTATGGAGCCTGGCAAGCTTTTCCCGTTTGGGTTTGCATGAATATTTCACAGGAGAACTCTGGATATCCTTCAAAAAGTGAAACTCAGGACTCAAAATTGGAGGAAGGACATCTTGCTCCCACTACCATGGAACAACATTCCCAAGAACATCTCTGCCTTGGGAAGCTTCCATTCACTTCAGGAACAAGCACCACGCTGACATTTCCCTCCCTTCATTGGAACTGATTTTACTCACACTTCTGACACCAAATAAGAGGGCTTTTTCCTTATACCAACCAATTCCCCAATTCTCCAGACACCAACTGGGTCTCCTACAATTCAATTCAACTGCGATATTAACTACTGGAGTTATCACAGATCCCATAGGTTGAGGGCTCTGTCCCAAAGAGCCGCTCCCACTCTGACACCAGGTGTAAGTCCAGGCCACCTGTACTTCTGATCAGCTGGCTATGAAGTCAGGGAGGTTTCCACAGCTCCTTCCTCAGTTCCATGATTTGCTAGAACAAATTATACAACTCAGAAAAGTGCTTCACTTATGATTACCAGTTTATTATGAAAGATGCAACTCAGAAACAACAAATGGAAGGATGCAGAGGGCGAGGTATGGGAGCAGGGGCACAGATTTTCCATGGCCTCTCCAGGGGCTCTCTGTGTTTATCAGTGGGAAGCTCCTCAGGCCTGCCTTTTAGCAGTTTCCATGGGCATGTTTGATTAACTCCATGTGCAGCCCTTTCCCTTTTTCAAAGTTCCAGGGATGGGGCTGAAAGTTCCAACCTCTAATTAATCTCATGGCTAGTCTTTCTCAAATGAGTAACATCAACAATGGTTGGTAAGAATTCAAGCAGCAGGTCCACCAGCTACCTAGGGGATCCTCTGCCAAGAGTTATGTCATTAGCTTACAAAAGCATTATTTTATCACTCAGGGAATTCCAAGGTTTTTAGGAACTCTAAATGAGGCGCTTGGACAAAGACAAATATATGCTTTTTATTGTCACACTTGGGGACAAGGTCCAGACCTCCCACCTGCTGATCACCGTTGGGTGAGGGAGGCCTTTCAATCTGTGGAAGTGTCTGCAGCTGATTAGAGACATGCCACATTGTACCACATCATTTCTTGACAGTCTTGCCTCCTACTTTTTAAGTAGTCATCAGTTATCAAGCCATAGGAGCTCAAGAAGATGGAGTGCATTCAATCAACTTGTTATAATCAAACATTGGAATTGACACAGCACTCTGATGTATAATCACCCACACTCTTTCAGTCCTACTGGATGGTGGGCTTCATGAAGACAAAGTCTGTCTTCTCATCATTCACAACAATGTACATGGCACCTTGCAAATTGGATGTGCTCAATATGCATTTGCTAGAAAAAGAATCATGGTAATCAACAGAAATAATCATCGCTTCTCAAATACTATGTGACTATGATTGGTATTATTTTCCCACTATAAAACCAAGTGGGGGGTTGTAGCTCAGTTTATAGTATTTGCCTCACATACACGAGGTCCTGAGTTCAATTCCCAGCACCACACACACCACAAAAAAAAGTGGTTTTTTTTTTCATTTTTATATCTGTAATAGTACAACCGTTGATAGATTTCCTGGTTTTGAATATAGGCTATCATACCCACGTGCATAAATACATACACACACTGACTTGGTAAAAGATAAGTCTCTTTAATACATTTCCCTAACATGGGGGGTTCCAGGCCATCTCATAACTCCCTTTTTAAAAGGCCTGAAATGAAACCCCTTAGCCTTGCCCTGCCCACCTCCTTATTCTACAGAACCATTTTATGCAGACTCTGAGCCCTATTTCCTGGCTTCAAATCTGTCTCCTTCAACTATTGACTGTGACCGTGGGCAAGTTAACCTACCTGTTATCCAGTTAGTTTCCTTCTCTGTAAAGTGAGGACAATCCTAGTATTTCTCAGTGATAGTTTGCAAAACAGCCACACACTCTTCTTCTGCTTATGGAATATCTCTTCATTCCAATTTGCACCACTTCCTTCGACACCACTGGCCCACGCTGACCCTGGGCTTGGCTGTGTGCCTCATGTAGCCAACAGGACAGTAGCAATTTGGAGCAAGTGGACACTGGAGAGAACCCCACCACTTGGGGTTGGCCCCATGGCTGCCTCAGAACCCTGAGGCCACCAGCAGGGTCAGGCTACTCAACGAGAAGATGAGAGACCACTGGGAGAGAAGACCCAGTCATCCCGACCACCCGCTGATGCCATCACATGCCAGCCAATCCCCTGTCGACCTGCCACAGGTGAATTTATTCTAATGCTAAAAAACAACTATCCCAAGGGGCAGAGCAAAGGCAAAGTCACATTCTCTTTCAGACCCACGGCTATGGCAGCTAACCATGTCATACTGTCAGGGTCCCTCTTGGATTCCTACCATCCGTTATTGATGTCACTAATTTGAAAATTAATCATGTTTAACCTCCATGTCAACTGGAGGCCACCCCATGCTTCAGGCTTGCTCCCCTGTCGCAGGGCCGTATGTGTTACATTTCTCCTCATTACCTGGAGCTCTGAAATCCTGATTTTTAAAAATCAATTCTGCTTATGGAATATCTCTCCATTCCAATTTGCAGCACAGTGCCCTAATTGGCCATGACTCGGATAACCTCATTTTCCAAAATGCCTTAGACAAGGCTGCATTTGTAGCTGACCTTTACCAACAGTTTGAGGTCATGGAAAGGCCTAGATCATGGTATCTGAATCAAAAATCTGAAACTAAATCTGAATTAAATCTAAAACTGAAATCCCTCCTTTGGCCTTTTGTCCATTTCATGGAGGGTTTCTGTCTCACCAAAACACCCATATTTCTCCTGGATTCCAAGCTGCCTGGTCTTCTGTCTCCCTTCTCTCCTCTCCTCCTTTAATTAACTTCTCTCCCCGACACCCAAATTTCTCCTACCCTTTTTTCGTGGCCTTCTTCCAAACTGTTGAAGCCTCGACTCCCAACCAGAGTGACCCATCAAGGTATTTTCAGATGTTATCTGTTTTCTACAACAAATATGATGTCATGGAACAGTCCAGAAGCACTCTTATCTGTTCCCCCTCAAGATTAGATTGTACCCGATTCCTCGATTCAGTCTCAGAGCCACAGATGGAGTTGCTGAGGTTTGCTTAGAATGTCCTCGTGCCCGGCTGGCAGACACTGCCTCCTAAAAGAGACTCGCCTTACTCGGTGCCTCTGGACATTTTAGGGAGGCACAGCTGACAGGGGCTTCAAGCAGATTTTAAGATCTTCCTGCCTGTCCACCAGCAGGCCTACACTTTGCCCTTGGTTATTTTTCTTGGTGAAGATGAAGGCGTGGACAAGAGATGTCCTCTTGCCTACTAATCTTCAAGCCTCCTCTGAAGGCATTCTTTACAATACTTTATTACAAACCCGAGTTAAAACCTTCAATTGCCCCCATCTTCACCAAGCCTTGAGCTATCTGCAGTCAAGGGTAGCTGAGCCCCAGCACCACCATGCTGAAGTTGGAGGGAGGTTCAAAGCCCAGCAACCCTGCATCCTGGTCCTCTGCAAAACCTTTTCCTTCTCTGCTTTTCTGCTTTTAAGTTGGAGGCACTCTTAAGGAGGTCACGTAGAGTACTGACTGATGGGAACTGGGGCTGGAATTGATGGAGACAGACTTCCCATCAGTGGGGAATAAAGGTGTTGGGCAATAATGGGTGCTAGCAAAATTAGCAGTGACTCAGCGTAAAACACAGCTGCATTCCCAAGTCATTGCTTACTTAAAATAAATCCACCAAAGCAAAGGTTTTACAGCTCAAAAAAAAGATTTAAACAAAAGTTTCAATTAAGGCTTAAATATTAAAAGTTAAACCATGAAAGGATAAAAAGAAATGTAATGGAATCTTTAAGTAGCTGAGAATGAGGAAGATCTTCTAAGCATAACCTTGCTACCTCAGCCCACATTCAACGCAGAGGAACCACACAGCGAGCTAAGCGAAGGATGCAGAGACAAAGGACCACATGGGATGCAGGAGTCTGGAATATCTATCTGCAGACGTAGAAAAACAGGTGGGTGGTTGCCTGGGGCTGAGGTGGGCATGGGGGCGGGGACTTGGTGAGGAGGGAGGCATGCATACTGGGTGGGTTTTTTTTTTGAGAAATAAAAATATTGTAAAATTGAATGTGGTAACGATGCATAACTCCATTAACACACTAAAAGAAATTGAATTGTACATTTTAAATGGGTAAACAGAATGGCTCGGTGAATTTTATCTCAATAAAACTATTGTTTTAAAAAAAGAATGGAGCCGGGAGTGGTGGTCCTCACTTGAATCACAGTGACTCAGAAGGCCGATGCAGGAAGACCACATGTTCAAGACCAGCTTGGGCAATTTAGCAAGACCCTGACTCAAATTTAAAACTAAAAAAGACTGGGATGTAACTTGGTGGCAAAACATCCCTGGGTTCAATTTCCAATACCAAAAAAAAATTTTTTTTTAAGATAAGGAGGAGGAAGAGGAAGAAGAAGAGAATAATCCAGGGATATAAACCAAATTATCAATAGCTGAAGGAAGGAAAAAGAAAAGGAAGAAAGAGGGAGAGAAGAGGGAGGGAGAAGGCAGAACCGGCTTCGACGCCAGAGATGGAAGCCATGACCTGAGACTGCTCAAGTCACTCTGATGACTCCTTATTTATTACACTGAGGAACAAGTTCCCTTATGAAAGGGAAGTGACCACAACACTCAGAGCAACCAAGAGATCTTTATTACAGCAGTGCAACAGAAGAGAAAAGAGAGAAAGAGAGAGAGAGAGAGAGAGAGAGAGAGAGAGAGTGCAAGAGAGAGACAGAGGAAAGCAAGAGAGTAGCAAGAGAGAGAGAGAGAGCGCAAGAGACAAGAGAGAGAGGGGCCCGGCAGGAGGGAGTTTTTATAGCTCAAATCTAATGGGGTCTCTGGGTCTGCAAGCTGCCTTGTTGGCACAAGGGGGTTGAGTGCTCGGCCTTGAGCAGGGGCTGGGGCGTTTGGGCTTGAAGCAAATAGTTGATAAAGAACCAGACAGCGGGTTTGAGAGGCCAGGCCATCCTGCAGCTGACTTTGTTTGGCATGCCCTGCAGACAGCTTACTCAGCCTGTGCTGCACCTAACACCTTACCTCAGTTTTTGCATGAGATTAGGAGATTCGATTAGTTTCCAGGGTAAATTCACAAAGCTCTACCATGTTGGCTGAGCATGAGTTTCCTACTTGATAAACATCCCAGCTTGGCCTCCTGGGTTTCGTCCAGCTTGATCAAGTGTGAGATTTGGGGATGGTCCTCATTCAGTTCAGAACCCTCTGTCCCTCTTCTGAGTGTAAGAACAACCTGCAGGATTGACCATAGAAATCCATTAAAGATGTCATTCCCCACTCAGAGAATCTCTCCTGCGTCCTGTGTTTGGGAACATCCAGCTCAGTGCCCAGCTATATGTCCTCATGGGAACTCTGTCCTGTGGCTGGCAATCACCAAGGTGACCCTGACCTCACAGAGCTCACGGCATGGAGGAGAACCGTAGGACGGCCTGGCAGTGTCAGGTGGGAAAGCAGGCACCCAGCCACCAAAGCCTCCAGGGCCAAGGTGCACAATTCAGCCCTCCTCCCACGTCCAGGGAACAAGGAAGGGCCCTGCTGAGGGGTTCCAAGCAGAAAAGTGCTGTTGGTATTTGAAATGACCATCCCGACTCCTGGGTGAGATGGTTTGGAGCAAGGTGTGTAGAAGGTGTCAGGTCGATGGAGGTGGCTGAGGGGCAAAGCACCAAGCAGCCCAAGCACAGAGAGAAACACCAATCAGGTGTTGACGGAACCACCTGTCAATCGGCGGGTCTCCTGGCCAGTCCTGGATCTTAGCCAGCTCCCCTACCCCCCACCCCCCACCAACCCACTGGGACAAGGAACTCTAAAAACCCCTTTTCCTGTCCCAAGCCTTCCCTTCCTGCCCTAAGCCAAATAAAAATTCCAGTCCTGTGGAGCCCCACCCTGTTGGTCAGAGGGTCTCGCCTGGGAGCAAAATCTCATTAAAGCCTCGGCCTTTTTTTTTTTTTTTTATTGGTTGTTCAAAACCTTACAAAGCTCTTGACATATCATATTTCATACATTAGATTCAAGTGGGTTATGAACTCCCATTTTTACCCCGTATACAGATTGCAGAATCACATCGGTTACACATCCACATTTTTACATAATACCATATTAGTAACTGTTGTATTCTGCCTCCTTTTAGTCACTGCTGCCTGACCTTACAGAAGGCAATGAGGAGCCTGCCTGGAAGTTCAGCGTGAGATCAGACTGCACGGGGCAGGGAAACCCTCCATATTCAACAGCTATTGGCCCCAGCCCCTCTCACAAGAGCACAGGGCTTCACACAGCTGCTCTTGGAGAGCACGGCACCTCCTAATGCTAAACAGCACTGTTTACCCAGCATTCTAACTGCCGGACACCCGGGTCTCCTGTTCAACTCCTTTTTAAAAATTTTTGGTGTTTATTCATTTATTTTATCCACAGACTTACTGAGGTATATTTGACAAATAAAACTTGCATATACTTAAGGTGAACAATGTGATGCTTTGGTAAATGTCTACACCGAGGAATGATTACCACAATCATGTAGTAAGAACCCATAAGATCAATGCCTTAGCGAATTTCAAGTATGCAATTTGGTGTTAGCCATAGTCACCAGGATGGGCACTACAGAACTTACCCTTTGTCCCCTCAACCAATAGCTCCCATTTCCTCCACCCACTGATCCCCTGGCAGACACTGCTCTACTCTCTGCTTCTGTGAGATTGACAGTTTTAGATTCCAGATTTTGGAATACTTCTCTTTGTTTGCCTAGCATAATGTCCTCCAGCTTCTTCTACATTTTCAAAAATAGCAGGATTCCCTTCTTTTGTAAGGCTGAACAATATTCCATATTTTCTTTATCCACTCATCCGTTGATGGACAGTTTATTTCCATATCTTGGGTATTGTGAACAGTGCCGTAATGAACATGAAGAAGATACCTCTTTGCAATACTGACTTCATTTCCTTTGTCTATGTATCCAGAAGTGGGATTGTCGAACACAAGATAGCTCTGGTTTTTATTTTTGTGAGGAACCTTCATACTGATTTTCATAATGGCTATAACAATTTACATACCCAGCAACAAGGTACAAGTTCCCTTGCTCTGTATCCATACCAGCATTTGTTATTTTTGTCTTTTTGATAGTGGCCATCCTGGCCGGGATGAGGTGGTTTGGATTCCATTCCCTAATGACTAGTGATGTCGAGCTCTCTTGCATTTGCCCACTGGACTTTTGAATGTCTTCTTTTTAAAATGCCTGTGAGGCTCTGGCAGGGTGAGACAGGGCCTTGTTAACCAGAAGTAAATCGGGGTACTGTGGGTTAACTTAAAAAAAAAGAAGAAGAAAGAAAGAAAAGAAAAGAAAAGCAGGTGCTCACTGTAGCAGGCAGTCGAGCTCCCGTGTTTTAAAACAGTTTTGCAGTTCTCGAGTTTTCCTGGGCCCTCGGGTGGGGGCATTTCGGTTCCATACCCTTCCCAGGGCTGTTAGAGCTTCCTCTGAGAAGTGCGTCCACGAGAAACAGGCTGGCCCCCGCCATTCCAGGGCTTCCTTGAAGCACTTAGAAAATTCTGAGCTTCCTCAGACAGACAGATGGCCACCTCAGTGCCTTGAGGTAGAGCTTCCTCCTTCCAAGGCCACCTGAGGGGACACAGAACATTTCCCAAGCTCAGGTAGTCCCAGGATGCCTTCCAGGAACGTCATTTCCCGACTCCTCCATGGAGTTAGAAAAACTGGAGGGGATGGGGGCATCCAGTGGAAGGTCAAGCCCTTCTCCGTCACCCCAGGTTGACCTTCTAATTGACTGTGGCTTGTCCTAGGAGGCCCTCTCTTTGCCTCGCAGGCCAGAACGCATGGTTGTTAGAACCACGGGTGACCTCTAAGTTTTTCCATAGGCTCAGAAAGGGAGGGGTCACTTACCCTCCCCAAGTGTCCCCAGCAAGAGTGAGATGGTTCCTGCTTCCAAAGGGGACTTGTAATATTTCAGAAGCTCAGCTTCTACGGGTCCCAGGATAATACCGTGACAGCCCAGGATCAGCTCATGCCTTTAAGATAACATTCCCGATCACCTTCATCAGATTTGACACTCCAGGTGAACAGAGAAACTCCTCTGTGTCATGTGACAGAAACCACAACGATTACCCATGGTAAGAATGATAAACACTGACGAACAGCAACAGTGATGGTGACCATGATGACCATCATCAAGCCACGAACAGCAACCATTTTAAGGGTGATAATATTCCACTAAGGTGATGGGAAATAAATACACACAGAAAACCTCAGCCAGGTGACCTCCAGGGGTCAGGATGACATTTGGTATGGGGATTAATTTCGTGTGTTCTCTTCAGTGATTTCCTCCTTCTCTGCAGTGAGCCCATGTAACTGCACTAATTGGAGAGGAAAGCTGTATTTTCAGAAACCATCAAAAATTATTTGCTCCACTGCATATTATTCAAAGAAAATAATTAGCACTCTTAAGAATTTTTGAACTGGATTCTAACTCCAGCACATCAGCTGAGACCTGCCAGCAGGTTGAGGGTTATCCTGTGACAGGTCAGGGAAGAGCATGGTTCCAGTGGAGTCCAGAGGGACACATAGTGATTCCCAGAGTCCTGCCCTGTCCCCACCCCCACCCTGTACTGACAAACTAACCGGAGAGTGCCTGGCAACAAAGCTGGCCCGCAACAAAGCTGGCCCTCGAGATCAACGTCCTGGGAGGTCTAAAGTCCCAATGGAAATGATGAAAGTTGAACCCTGGGGTTTGCAAGTCTCTGCCTAGCTCGGCTCCCGCAGAGGCACCCAGTCAGCCATGACCTGGGCTCTCAAAGAGCTGGGCCTGTGACTGCTCTGTCAGAGCCAGGAACACGCCACCAGGGTCTTGCAAGGTTCTAGGGAAGCTGTCTGGTGAGAGCGCAGGCACACTCGGGGTTTTACTGGGAGGTTAAGACACGGCTTTTGTTAAGCAGCATGGTTCCACACAAAGGCACTGTCTGGATAGCTCTGCTTTACACGATATTATTCAGTCGATGTCAACATGCAAACAAGGCATGGGAAATTCCAAGTGGTTCACATAATTCAGTGTGTGAAGGTTGAACTCTCTCTCCATGCACCCCATATCGCCCAGCTGCAGAGGGCACCCTTCACCTTGTTTTCTGGTTGTCTAGTGCCTCAGGGCTCCCTCCACATAGAATCCAGGCGCTGGAGCCCCCAGAGTTGGAGAGCCTGTGGGCCCAACCTCTTCCTACTGGGCAGGGGGCCGGTGTTGGTGAGCAGGCCTCCACTCAGAAGCTCTAGCACTTTCCCTCACATCTCTTTGAAGCAGGTCACTTGCCTGGTGCTGAGTCACTGGCAAGCAGAATGGAACTCAAGTACAATGTGGCTTGTCAGGATTCAGACCCCAGTACTGGAATGGGGTCCTGTCCCTGCCTGGAGCACACGTCAGGCAGTGCAAAGAGGGGAGTGGAGCAGGCTGGGTTCCCAAAATCTCGGCCACTCTTGCTTCTAATCATCAGTTTCCAGGTCAAAGAAAGGGAGCGTGGACCCTGGGGCGCTCTAAGACCCCACAATCAACAGGAGAACAAAGAAGCAACGGCTGGAGAAGAGAATTTACAACTGCTCTGGGTCCCACAAAGCTGAGTCTCTGCCGCACCCGCCCGCTTAACACTTCCTTTGGCCGCTCCATGTCCTGAATGCAGGGGCGACTTGGCAAGGACACAGGCCTTCAAATTAGATGTGCCTAGAGTCTGGGCTTTGCCATTAGCTTTATGACCTTGCAGAGATTACTCAATGGCCCTAAGCTTCAGTTTTAAAATGGAGATAATAAATAGCTACTTTGTAAGATTTCTGTGAAGATTGTTTTCTAATCGCATAAAGTATCTAGCACAAAAGAGGCAATCAGTGATTCTTAAACTCCAGTTGTCCTTAAGAGCCTCCAAGAATCTAGGTAAACATGCAGATTCCTGGGCCTCACACTCAGGAGGTGTGAGCCTAGGAATCTGCATTTTTAACAACTGCCTCCAGTGTTTCTGACGTAAATGAGTCACTGGCCACAGGTGGAGGTCAGCCAGGTATTGCTGCTCCTACTGCTCTTGTCCTTGGGTAGTTTTTAGGTGAAATCCGAGCATGACAAATATCTCCCACAATAAGACAATTCATCTTCATTTTAATTTTCTATCTATAATTATCTGCATTCCATTACAATAATTCAGTCTGCAGTTTTTGAGGTATGCCATGGGCTTCTTATGCTGAATTCCCCCTGCACAAACCAGCCAAGCACAAGACATGGAGAGCCCTGGAGGAAGAAAGGCCTCCACCTCCACCTTTGCAGCCAAAATAAGAGTCTTTCTAAAATTACCAAAGCATCACCTTTGTGGCAGAGAAGCTCCTGCCAGCCTCCAGCCTAAACTAGTGAAGCACTGGCACACCTAGCTCCCTAATTCTGTCCTTGGAATTGACTTACTGCCTCTGGAAAGGAGCAGTGCAGGGAAGAGCAAAGGTCCCTCTCCTCCCCGCCCCCTCCCTGCCCTCTCCCTACAACTGCCAGCTCCGAGGGCTCAGGAGGATGTAACAAGGTTTCTTTCGTCTCTCCAGCCTCTTCCCTCCAGCAATAAGGGCTCTAAGATCTCTGCTGCTATTATTGCAAAACTAGAATAGAAAACATTTTGCAAAAGCTGTGACTTGGAAGAAAAGCACAGGAAAGAGAAAAGATGCTGCCGCCAGCCTGTGAGAGTTGAGAAGGACACGAAAGGAGGATGCCAAGGTTGAGAAAGGACAGGGAGAGTGTGTGCTAGGAAGAAAGTCATTATGGGTTGGGAGAGGGTTGAAAAGGAAGGGGCAGGAGACAAAGCAGCGGTCCATGGTTTATGGATGCACTGGCTCATCCTGCCTGCCTGAGACGGACTTGGCATAGTCAAGTTTATACAGCACTGTGGTCAGATGAGAGTGATTAACTGCTCTTTTCCAAAAGGATAAACCAAGGGCAAAATGAAATGTAATTAGATGGGAGGACCCTTGGTTGAAGGCCCGTGGCTCCCAAACCTGGCTGCTGTCAGACTCACAGAGTCTGGTTAAGACCCCAACTCCCAGCACCGCCCACCTCCATCGCCATCTGCTCAATGGAGTAATCAGTTTCAGGAAGTTATTCTTCCTGCTAAATGGAAAGCAACGTGGACAGTCAGGTAGATGTGGGAGCCCGCTGCTCTAGAGATTCCCCAGGGTTCCGGGCTGATGGCCTTCTGGGGCAAGGGCGTTCCTTCTGTGGATTTGTCAGAGTTGAATGCATCGTGCATTTTTCTTTTCTTTCTTTCTTTCTTTCTCTACTTTCTCTCTCTCTCTCTCTCTCTCTCTCTCCCTCCCTCCCTCCCTCCCTCCCTCCCTCCCTCCCTCTCTCTCTCTCTCTCTCTCTCTCTCTCTCTCTCTCTCTCTCTCTCTCTCCCCTACAGTGCTAGGGATCAAGCCCTCAAGCCTGCTGGGCAAGCACTTTACGAAGTTAATGCATTTTTCTAAAGTGCGATAATCACATTTGTAAAGCCCTTAATCCTCACAGCCAGGACCACTTAAGGATTTGCCCAGATGCTAGGATTCTGATTTGGGGACCCCCTTAGCACTTCAAACATACTAGCATATACCCATATCCCATCTAAATAGAATTTTATCATACCATTTTGAATCTTTTTGTTTTGCTCTCAGTCTCATTTAACTTAGGGTTCACATTCATTTCTTGGAGACCATCTGGATACTCAGGAATTTTTGCAAAGTGAAAGAAAAAATATAACCCACAAATAATTTGCCAATGTAATGAAAGTTTTGTGAACACCAAATTTAGCAGCTGAGGAGTGAACCTATTATGTTGTATTTTTCGGACATTTAGTCAGATGCTTATTAGTGTTGACTTCAAGCTTTATTTTTATTTTGGATTTAATTATTTGTTTTAGGTCTCCATTACTTTAGAAGCTTCTGTACAAGCCTAAGGCACCACACGAGGCCTGTCTAATGGCCCAAACAGCCCTGCCCAGGAAGACAATGAGAGTTATTTTGGAGATGAGAGGATCATCAGAGTTGATTTCAGAGGCGTACGGCTTGTACACAAGATGAGCTTGTGAACAGAGACGTCAAAGACCTAGTGTAGGCCAGGTGTGATGGCGCATGCCTGTGATCCCAGCTTCTCAGGAGACTGAGGCAGAGGGATGGCAATTCCAAGGCCAACCTGGGGAACCTAGCAAGACCCTGCTTCAAATTTAAAAAATAAAAAATAAAAAAGTCTGCTTCAGAAACTTTTCTTGGTCCTCTTCTCTACTATCCAACTTGATCAACTCTCCTAGTGCAAACCTTCCCCATATATTAAATGACACTGTATTGCTCCTTCTATGATTTGTTGAGCCAAGAAAAGAAGATTCCATCTTTCATTGCCCTGTCTGATTTTCACCCAGGAAAAGTTGACTTGGAAAGTCTGGCATTTCCATTCTGCCTGGGGTAACTTTAGTCTTAAATTTCACTTTCCCGGGCCAGGAATGAGCAAGGCACTGGAAGATCTCATGCTTTTCTTTTTTAAATAAAGCCAAAGACAATAACATGAACGATCTACTTAACAAGAAACACAAGTAAACCACAGTATCCCAAGAGCAGATGCCCCTCTTGGGTGGGATCAGGGAATTCTCCTGAACTTAGAACTTCTCCTGCCAGCTTCAATTAAAAATTTTCCTTTCCCCTTTATCCAACTATGTATCTGAAAGCATGGAAATGAATACAGTTAGAGAAGAATGGTCAATCTTGTCATCTAGATATATTACATAAATAATGTGTTACTCTTCATTAAATTCCCCCGCCATGGAATTCTTGTTCTCCTGGACACATGAAAACAAGAAGATAGCTACAGAATCCAAAATTGGATTTTTTCTTAAAAAAAGAAAAGAAAGAAAACCATTGAAAATGCAAATTTGCACAACAGGTAAGTAGTGGGAGTCTGTATTCTACAGGATGCTGAGCACAAGGGAATTAACAGGTGATGCTCCTGAGCTTCTGTCTCCAAGCAGAAGACACCAAGTGGTCCTTAAATATAAGAATCAAGCGGCTCAGCTCTGTTCAATGGAGCAATCAGTTTTCAGGAAATGATTCTTTCTGCTAAATGGAAAGCAACAAAACACCCTCCCAACCTTGGCTCAGGACAAGATACAGAGCCTGGAAAGGCCTGGTTAGAAAAAGGAAGGACTCTTTCCGGGTGGACACATGGTGAAGTGACACTTCCTCAGAGCTTTTGGGAAGGGACCTGACTCCAGCGATTACAATTAAGGAAGACTGTTGTTACTCCAAGCATGAACTCAGCAAGTCTGCTTCCTGAAACAAAGACTAAAACCACCCACAAAAAAGGAATGACCCAGCTGGGGATGTAGCTCAGTTGGTAGAGTACTTGACTCACATGCACAAGGCCCTGGGTTCAATCCCCATGAACCACACAGAAAAGTAAAACCCCAATATAGAACTGAAGAGGCCACGGGCTGTGATATGACCGGGTGGCGGGGTGCTTTCCTTTCATGCATGAGACTCTGGGTTTGATTCCCATCATGGAATCAAAATAAAAATTTTTAAAAAAAGAAGAAGAAGAAGAAGAGGAGGAGGCCACAGGGAACTGTCAGAAAAGAAAAGTGTGTTTGTGCACATGCACAAACATTCTCCCTGAACACACAGAGATCAAGATCATTCTCTTAGCCCTGCCTGACCAAGCTGTGCCTTGCAAGGATAGTTGGCTTTTTTTAAAAAGCAGTCAAATAATGGAGACTTCCAGAGCATGGGGGAGATTCCAGTAATGGAATCTTGTGACCAGCTGGACTTCCTCACACTGTAAGCTGATCTCCAAATGACAAGGCAGCTTTGCTCCAGTCCCAAGCAGCACTTCAGCAACAAGTGTTGCTGTAACAAAATTGCAATCAAGAATTGCTTGTAGGGACTGGGGATGTGGCTCACTGGTAAAGTACTCGCCTAGCATGCGCAAAGCACTGGGTTCAATTCTCAGCACCACATAAAAAAATAAATAAATAAAATAAAGGTATCGTGTCCAACTACAACTAAAAAAAATAAAATAAAAAATAAAGAATTGCTTGTTGCAGAGTTTGGTTAAATATAAGGTTGATCATTGTGGATAAAAGAACAAAGTATTGAGATTGTATATAAAGCATACTAATGAAAAATACAAATGGTATAAAGCATACTGATGAGAAATATGAATCATGTTCATTAGTATTAATAACATAAAATAATGATATCAATCATAACTGACATTATTGAGCCCCTATTATGTATGAGGCACTCTGCCAAGTAGGAAACATTATCATCATTAATCTTTACTAGATCCTTTTGAGATGCATACTTTATATCCATTTTCTAATTAGGAAACTGAGTCTCAGAGATGTGAAGTAATTTGCCCACAATCACCAACCAGTAAGAGGCAGAGTTGGGATTTGAACATAGGAAGTCTGAATCTAGAACTGTAGAACCAAACAGAAGTTTATGCTTTAAACCCAATTTATTTTATTCAATGAAACATCTGTCATTTAAAATAATGTTATTAATCTGAATTTATTTGATTTTGTCATTTTGTTTTTATCTAATTTGAAATTTTATCTTGGTTTTATAATTGTATTAGATCTACCAGTCCAATGATTCTATGTCTAGTTTCACATTTACTCATATTTAAGTAACATAATAGAAAAATTAGGTCAACATTAGATATCTGTGAGAAATTTTTTTCTAAAAATTTCTACTTAGCTGGGAGCAGTGACACATTCCTGTAATCCCAGTCACTTTGGAGGCTGAAGCAGGAGGATCCCAGCCTCAGCAATGTAGCAAGGCCCTAAGCAACATAGCAAGACCTCATCTCTAAATAAAATATAAAAGGGACTGGAGATGTGGCTCAGTAATTAAACACCCTTGGGTTCAAATCCTAGAACAACAACAACAAAAAGTACATCTTTCTTATGTCTAATAAACACCAATATAAAATAAAACAACTTCCCCTTGCATAATTCAAATTTGTCTTTGTCCAATACCACACTTTTTAAAATATATTTTTAGTTATAGGTGGACACAAAACCTTTATTTTATTTATTTTTTATGTGGTGTTGGGAATCAAACCCAGTGTCTCATGCATGCTAGGCAAGTGCTCCACCATTGAGCCACATCCCCAGTATAACATTTTGAGCACCAAAGAATCTATTCTACAGCTGATAATTGGTTTCTCATTTTCATGTTCACAGAAGCTTTTCTCCCGAATTCCATCCTGGATGGAATATTTTCAACACACTAATGTTTCATGACACTAGCAACTTCCTACAGGTTGGGCAGAGTTCTTCAGTTTCCATGAACTACAGTGTGGCTGTCTCTGGAATCTTCTCTCTCCATCTTCAGATATGTCATCTCACTTACCACATCCCAAGGAGGTAGGCAGTGGAGACAGTTGGTCACACCTCATAGAGAATCTAAAGTACAGAAAGGTTAACTAAAACTCACAAGAGCTCGTGCCACCCAGTGAATTTTATATACTCAAATGCATTTTGATTCAAAATTAGATTTCACATCTCCAAGAGAACTTGAATAATGATTCTGTGAAGCCATCAGATCAAGGGGTCTTGGCCTCATGCATGTCCGCTATTCCCACCATTAGAGGGGAAGAGAGGTCAAGGTGCTGGGCAGTGGGGTGTGGCCAGAGTCTAGTTTGAAAATGACTAGCCTTAAGACCTTGGGGAAACTGCTTAACTTTTGTGGATCTTGACTTCTTCATCTATCAAGTGAGAACAGTGTAGGACCTATCTTAGGGAGTCATTGTAATAATTAGATAAGATAACGCATGTGAAGGGCTTAGCACTGGCTTGAAGGGGCAGGGTGGTCACCATCAGTGGTGGCCATGCTGGAGTTTCTGCTCTGGATGGATGCAGGTTTCCGGGTACTGAAGGCGTTCAGCACTGACCCCACCCATATCTTAGAGGAAATCCTGCTGAGGTGAAAGTATAAGAACTGATGCTGAAAAGGAAATCAGTGGATAAATTCCACTTACCATGACATCAAAAAGAGTAAAATACTAAAGAATTGTACACTGAAAAGTATCAAATATTGATGAAAGAAATGAAAAATACAAACAAATGGAAAGATAGCCAGTGTTTGTGGATTAAAAGAGTCACCATTAAAATTTCCATGCTACCCTCAACAATATGCAAATTCAGAAATAGGAAAAAGGTCCTAAAACTCACACAGAAAACAAAAGACCATGAAGAGCCAGAGTGATCTTGAAAAAACGAAGCTAGAGACATCACACTTCCTGATCTCCAAACATATTACAAATCCCCAATAATTAGACCAGTATGGCACTGACATAAAGACAGACATATTGGCCCATGGGGCAGAAATATACCCACACCCACACGTGCATGCTCAACTGGAGTCCAGGAGAGTACTGAGAATTCACAATGGGGCAGGGAATAGTGTTAGGAAAAACTGAACTCACAATCAAAAGAGTGAGGTGTGCTCTTATCCTACACCATACACAAAAAACAACTCCAAATGGACTGAACACTTAAATGTAAGACCTATAGGTGTGAAGTCCCTAAAAGAAAACATAGAGGCATTGATTTTGATAAAGATTTCGTGGAATTGGCAGCAAAAGCAAAATTGGACAAGCAGGGCTACATAAAACTAAAATGCTTCTCCCAGCAGAGGAAATAATCAACAGAGTGAAAAGCAATCTAAAGAATGGGAGAAAAGCTGGGAGGTGGCTCAGTGGTAGAGCACTTACCTAGTGTGTGTGAGACACTTGGTTTGATTCTCAGAACCACATAAAAATAAATAAAATAATGGTCCATTGACAACTAAAAAAATTTTTTTAAATGGGAAAAAAATATTTTCCAATCATATATCTGATAAGGGAATTAATTTCCAAAATATATAAGGCACTCTGTCCCACGGCTCAATGGTCAAAATTTAAAATACCTAATAACCCAATTAAAAATGGGCCAAGGACTTGAATAAACATTTCTCCATCTGACAGACCAGTGGTCAACAGGACTATGAAGAGATGCTAAGCTTTTAATCATCAGGAAAAGCAAAAATCAAAACCACAATCAGACATCAGCTCACACCTGTTAGTTCAGCTATTATCTTTAAAAATAAAATAAAAGATTAGTGGGACTGGGGTGGTGGCTCAGTGGTAGAGTGCTTGCCTAGCATGTGTGAGGCTCTGGGTTAGATTCTCAGCACCATATGTAAATAAATGAAAATAAAAGTCCATCAACAAATTGTCTAGACCCCCTGAACATCCCTTTTGCGGTTTTCAGGCTTATAAGGAGTGCCCTTGCAATTGTTCGGAGCTGATCAGGGGAACAGCTTTATGTTCTGGTCAGCCGCCACCGGTGTGCTTCAATAAAGGCTTGATTCGATTATACGTGAGTGGTCTGGAAATCAGTTTATGAAACCCTGGGACGAAGCTTTAACTATAACAGTGACAAAAAAAAGAACCGATATGGATATATTGTCCCCGTGTCAGACTGGTATGGCTAACTATGGATTATTGTGTAGGATGCTTTCTGATTTAACTCAATATGGCCTAAACAAGGGGATTTAGAAGTTCAGAGGTGAGAAGCTTTAGGGTTAATCTAGCAACTCAAAAATGTCCAGGGTCGGGGAGGGGGCTAGGGTTGTGTAGAGCATTTGCCTCATACATGTGAGGCACTGGGTTCAATCCTCAGCACCACATAAAAAAATAATAATAATAAAATAAAGGGCTGGGGATGTGGCTCAAGCGGTAGTGCGCTGGCCTGGCATGCGTGCAGCCTGGGTTTGATCCTCAGCACCACATACCAACAAAGATGTTGTGTCCACCGAGAACTAAAAAATAAATATTAAAATTCTCTCTTCCTCTCTCTCTCTCTCTCTCTTAAAAAAAAAAGCTGGTAAAAAATTTAAAAAATAATAATAGTAATAAAATAAAATAAAGATATTTTTTAAAATGTCCAGGGTCCAAGTTGCATACATCCCTTCTATTGACCACACTTGATGGACCACTTGGTCCCTGGTGACCCCCTTCCTTCACCGTCACAACACAGTTACCACAGATAAAACAGCCAGGACCAAGTCCAGAGAACCAAGCCTGTGTCTTTCTTCGCTCTCTATTTTCTAAGGAATAGGAAAACTTTTCAGAAGCCTCCAGACTCCTTCCAATGGCACATTAGCCAGAACTGGGCCATCTCCAATCCCCAAACAGTCCCTGGGTCCCGCATCATTGTTCAGAGTCATGGACATTCTGCACATAGGGCAGGATATGGGAAGCTCAGAGGGGACAGAGTTTGGCCAAAAACAAGGAAGAAGTTGGGGTGTTTCTTGGGTACTCAGCTAACAATGCCTGCATTTATTGGACACCTTCTGTTTGGACAGAAAAGTGCTTCCTTGAAACTGGGTCTATACATGCATCACACCCGGTGCAAATGAGCATTCACACATGGCATCAAAGTGGCCATGGCCAGACCATGACTCGGCCCTGTGCCTCTGGGAAAAGGTTCCTGAGCGAGGGTCCTCTCTCCTCACTGCTCCTATCACAACCCCAAGGCATCAAATGCTCTAGTTGGAATAGCAGGGCAGGGAGGAAGGCAGCGTGCTGCCACCCAAGAAGGTTGACATACTGCTAGGGACATGCTTTAGAGGTCGGTTCCTCAGTAGATTGTAACCCAAGATCACCGGAACTGAAAGGGCCCAGACAGGGATGGAGACCCGACAGGGCTCCTAATAACCCTCGCCTTTGCCCGACACGCGGCATCTCCACTGGCTGGAATGTGCTCCACTTCCGACTTCTGGAAGCTATTTTAGGAGGTGAAAGCATTTCTGGAAAGAGCCACATCCTCAGGGAAAGGAAATGCTGCCCTGAGCCGGATGCTTCTGAACAGCAATGTCCGGCTGGTCACAGGGCAGATGGTGTCTGAGCTGACTTCTGGGAGGAAACACACTGCTAATTGTCCTGCATTTGGTGGCAGCTCCTCTGAAAATAAGGCCAAAGATTTATCTTACCTTTTAATGTACTTCTGATCCCAAATCAAAGGACCTTAAATTTGGCTAAAAGTAACCTGCCTGGAGTTGAAGATATCGAGCAGTACCATGATTACCCCAGGAGCTGCCCAGACAGGAGCCTCTCCATTCTATTCAACACACCATTCAGAGTCACACCTCCTGCTCGTTGATGGAATAGGCTCCTGGATTGAGGATTTCCCCAAGTCCATAAATTGGCCATATACATGTAACAGGTATGCCTTGCTCCTCAAATTTGGAGGATAAGTATAATCTCATCTCTTTCTTGCTTTTTTAATTTAATCACCAGACTTTAAAGGGAAACAGAAAGGCCTCTGGTCTGCCAAAAGCCAAAGAACAGCTGTTTTGGCTCAAGATTTCCAGATGCAGCATCCAAAATGGCAGTTAGCTCCTTAGTGTCCTTTCTACCCCCAAATAGTTATTCAAACCATTCACAGCAACCCATTTCTCCTGGCTGTTTTAGACATGAACTAGACCTGAGGCCCAGCCCTGGTCTCCGAGATGTGAGGCACAGCCTGCTGGGGGAACGGGGCTTTCTCTCCTAAAGAAAGTGATTTCACAATGTCCGAGGAGAAATTCGCTCTCAGCCCTCTCTCCTTCCTAGAGGCCTCAATTGGCATATGTTCCTGAGTTTTAGTCACCCCTCCCACTTGGAAGGAAGAAAATACATCTGGGATAGAAAAATACCGGCTCTGAGTGTGCAGACGTTTCTCTTTGAGTGTTTGGAGTATAAAGACAGATAGGCTCTTTGGCATAATTTAGGAGTCTTCCTTTTTCCTCACAGATTAAATAAATAAAAGCCCCTTTCTCACTATTCCATTCAGAGTACAATGTATCAGTGTCACTGGTTTAAGCTCAAATGTGAGAGATTTAAAAGGAGTTGTTTGAAAGAAGTGGTTTTGCTTCTTAAAAAGAAACCCCTACTTCATAATGATTTTTGACTTTTTATTCCTAGGAAGAAGCCAAGTTAAATGTTTTTAATCCTAAAAGTGCCCCTTTGTAATCTCTTGGATCGCGGTTGCAAAGCAGAAATTGGAAATCACCCATTGGATGTCTTTCTAGTTATCACGTCTGTGTACCTCAACCTTAACTGGTGAGGCCAGGGGATGCTCAGGTGCTACGGGAAGATAATACCAGTGAGTCATGATCACAGGATTTCTTTCCTCTGAAACTAGACTTTGTTTAAAGTGTGACCTTTAAGAAGAGACATAACATCAGCTGACTGGCAAGACTGTTGCCAGTAGATGAATCTGACAACAGTAAATGTCAGTCTCCCAACACAGTTTCTACTTGATTTCATGAATGCCATCCTCAATGGCATAATTGAATACATATGCCACAGTACTCTATCAATTTCAAAGCTCCACGTAAATACCATTCCTGTCTTTATTTATGGCAACCCAGGAAACAATGTCTGGCACAAAACCTTCTTCCTTGCTTGAAGAGATCTTCCAGTTGTTTCCTAGGTTTTCTTCCCTCCAAGATTCTCAAAATCCCTTGCTCCTTGAATGTGGACTTTGAGGTTCAGAATGGCTTCTGTACTCCCACAGCTTCTACCACCACACACAGATGGTAACCCTGCAACCCCCACGTAGTATTCCTTGAAAACTGGGTGACTTGGAGAAGGATCCCTACGGGGCAACATAGTCAAGTACATTGGAAAGTTCTGCATCTGGCCAGTAGAGGGCGATGGTAATAAGAAGCAGAGCATTTCTGCAAAGAAGGAAGTTGTGCCAACATGCAAATCCAGGAAGGGCTGCAAGCCCCTGGCACTTGGGAATATCCAGACAGGCCCCCCAACTTGAGTTGTTCCCTTGGATGTTGGCGTAATGTATGTGAATTACATATTCTTTATCCATTGACACACTGAATTTTGGAAGAGCAATGTCTTTTACACTCAATGCCCCCAACCCAAGGAAGAGGCAGTTGAAAATATTTAGTATACATTATTTATAATAAGCTGTTTATCTAATAAAAATCAGGAGAATTAAAATAGTAATAAGCAAATTGATGGAAGAAGTCCAGAAAAGTGGACTTGTGAAGCACAATGTAGAAGCAACTTAAATACCTAAAAATATGCAGTCATGATAATAGCCTTTCGCAGACACTCTCACTTAAGCCTCACACCAACTCTACAAGGTAGCTGCTTGGTGGAGTGATGGGTCACACTACGGGAGAGGCATCACTGACGCAGACTCAGGATCTTGTGCCCTCCGCTACCTCACTGTCACCACTGATGGTCACTCACTCAACAAACCTTGTATACAAACAGTGTGCAGAGGTGGATGGTGTGCGCTCCACTGCACAGCCGTCTGGTGAACTTGCCTCTGGAGCCAAGTTTTGAATGCTGACTAAGAGGAGCAGGCAATCAGAAGGGAATAGGAGTGGGGTGGGGTGAGGTGGGGGTGTGGTGGGGGTGTGGTGGGGGCCTAAGGACTCCAGATAGAAATGACACTGGCCACGGGGGAGGCCCAGGAAGGTCTCTGTGGCTAGAGCACAAGACTGAGGAGGAATATGATGAGAAGACCAAGAAATGGGCACCGGGTCACCTACAAGTGCTCTACACCGTGTCAAGATGTTATTTGGAAGACTGGGAGGAAAATGGCAATGTGGTGACTGTGACTTCAGTGACATCACTGTTCCAGCAGTATGGAAAATGGATTAGAATCCAGCATGTCTGAGGGTGGGGAGAGCAGTGAGCAGCTTCCTGCTAATCCAGGAGAGAAATGACAGTCCTGAAAGGTGGCTGAAGAAGAGGAGGATTCAGAGCTGTTTAGGAAGCTCAGCAGGTCAGATTTAAGGGACAGGAGTCAAGGATGGACTCTCTGGCCTGAGTCACTGGGCAGATGGTGACATCATTACCCCCAGATAAGCTCCAGGAGAGGCAGGACTGCAGTTTATTAGGGCCACATTATCAAGCACGTGGTGCAGTGACTGGCACCTGGCACGTAGTAATGGCTCTACAAATATTTATGAGACGCTAGATGGTGTGACTGCCAGAGGTCATACAGTAAGAAGGGAGGGGCTACTGAGCAGCAGGAAGCTGCACCTGGCAACTGGAGTTCAAAGGTGAGTCTGGGCTGAAGGTATGGATTTAAGAAACTTCAGCACTCACATTCAGAATGCGGAGAACTGAAGACCAAAAGAAATCACGGTCACACCCAAAGAACACATGGTTAAAGAGCTATCAGATGAAAGTTTGAAAGAATGGAGTTGTAGACAGTGGAAGGAGGGGTGCTACAGGCCCCTGGGAAGCCGACTATAGTATGGACTGGAATTTAGCCATTAAATTCAGCAACTGGGAGAAGAGAGGTCACATGGCCCTGGCTGGTGGGAGAATCTTATCCTAGAGGGCAAGACGAAGTTGAGCTGAAGCCACAGAGATGGGCCTGAGAAACAAACCAGGCAGGGATCTGATGGAACGGGCCTGGACAGGCTCAGGAGAACTAAGAAGTAAATTCAGCCATTATTAAAAAATAAATGACAAACTTAAAAATGAATAACTTATACTGAAGCAAAAGTAACTCATCAGTTCCTATTTTTTGCATTTTGCTATCATCTGTGCTGCCCAGGTCATTTATGTGTTTCTCACACCTCCTTCCAGCTCACGTTCACTGACACTGTGTGGACAGCTTGAACTTGGCCTTGGCGGGAGAATTTACACCAAGGGAATCGGCAAATGTATTTTTCAAGGCTCTTTTTTTTCCAGAGAACTGTGTTTATCAGCACATCACTGAAACCAGGCCAGAGGGTGCTGCCCTCCCATTTCTCTCTCAGGGAATATCAAATGGTCCAAATTACAAAATCCTGTCTGACAGAGAGTGGCCTTGATCTCCATCTGCCCAGTGAGGGGGAGGTGCGGGCGGGATGGGGGAAGGTAGCAGGACTAGACAAGGATAGTTCTCCACTTCAGGGCTGTCAGTGTCACTGCATGAGAGAACTCTATCCAGGTACAAGGGCAGAGCCAGGGGCAGGGGCCAGCCAGAGTGGAGACAGAGGATTTGGGGCCCAGAGGAAGTGGGTTCCAGTTGCCTGGACTGACATTCGGGGCTAAATTTCAGGTCCAGAAGAAATTCAGGACCTGGGCAGAAGCCAAGCTGGTGGCCTGGTCACCTGTATTATTCTTGGGTGGGGACAGGGAGCAGCAGTTGACTGACCCCAGGCCACATTCCTTGATATGAGGGTGGGGAGCTTCAGTCCACTTGCAGGCCCCCTCCCCATGGCCTCCATCTGGTTGATGCAAACCTGCAAGAGGCTGGGGGGAGCCGGGCGGGGAGGGTGGCCCCTGATAACCAAGTACTGGGAAGTAAGACTTATTTTTTTAAAGGAAAAATTAACTTATTTAAAATTATGTTTAAGAAATCCAATGGATAACATGAATCGCTTGTTCCCCAAGAGAGAGGAGGAAGTCCTAGGAGCTGAGTGCATTGTCTAGAGAGAAACAGAAAAATAAGAAAATCCCCACCAGGGTCTGCTTTTTATTATCACCCTCTGTGGCCATTGGAAGCCATGGCAGTTTCACCCCCACACAATGGTTATGCCCCAAATGTACAGTTTTGCCTGCGTCCTAGGTAACCCGTTGATTGTGTCAGAAGAGCTGACGCATCCTTCTTCAGTTCCTTTCTGTGATGCTAGTTTCGTAGAATCGCTTATTTTTAGTGTTGGAGGCTTGCTTCATTTTCCATTCAGAGGACAACGTGTATCGAGCAGCCCATGATGTGCCATCTGTTCAACCAGCTCAGAGTTGAAGAGCATCCTTAAAGACACAAGATGGGCTCTGGAACAGTCGCTAGAGATTGTTTTGTGTGTACAGTGAAATAAGTCAGGAGCCACTATGAGTCACCAGTTTCCTATTATTCTAACACTGTACCCTGCATAGCAGGAAAAAAAGGGGGGGCTTTCAAAAAAGACATGAGCATGCAGGATGTGAAAATGCTGGCCTAGAAGCAAGTTCTGGTGCATATGAACTGTACAGCGTTAGGGGGAATATTCTACTCAACTGCTCAGAGCCTCAGTTTCTCCACTTGTAAAATGTGGTACCAGCTACTCCTTAGCTACTTCCAGGCAAGTGGCAGGGTCCAGCAGAAGCAAGAACAGGAAGGGACGATGCATCCGTTAGCTGTGTCAGTTCCTTGGGATTCCAGAAGGGGAAGGAGAGCCCCTGGAGAGCTTATTTGGGCACTGAAAATACTGCTTTGTGTCCAGAATTTCAATTTCCACTTCGGATACAGTGTGCTTGGAAAAGCCTGAGGACATCAGAGTGAAAAATTGGAACCTGGGACTAGGGCTCCCCAGAGTGGGGCTCACTCCAGGGAACGGAGGTAAAAGATGCGGCAAGAGAGCACCATGTTACAGTGGGGGCTGCCCCTCTCCGCACCCTGTGTGAGGCTGGGCAGGGTGGGGCGGGGGCAGCTTTGGGGGAGTCCCTACATTCCAAGTGGCAGGTGTGATTTGCAGCCAGAAGCACTGGCTATCTTCATTGTCTTGCCTTGGGATGTTTCTTTCATAAAGGAGGGTGATCGAAATCCTGCAGACACACCAAATGTCCCGAACAGAAAAGAAAACGAACGAAACGCACTCACTCAGGCCTCTCTCTGGCTCACTACTGTACGAGAGGAAAGATTATTTTTTCCTCAACCTTCAAGAGAAGTTCACAAGAGAAAACCAGGCAGATGTTTAATTATCACATACACTTCATATGTACGGTGGAGGGATACCCAGGGAATGAGACATTCACAAAGGGGCGGCTTTGAATTCCAGCTTATATAGCATCATCAACAGTCCATTTCTAGAAAAGTGATGATACAAAGGAGAAGAACTTCAGTCTCTAGAGATGGGCAAATGGGGGAAAGTTACATGGCAGATAAGGGCCATTGGTACAGCGTGTTGGTGTCCATCCCTCTGGTGGCTCCTCCAGGCCCTCGAGGGCCAAAACTAGTCTCTAGTGGTTGATCTCTGTCCTCCCTGGTAGAGGGTCAGGGTGTCTTCCATCCTGTGGATTTATGTGTGGACTTAGCCAAGTACAAGGAGCAGAGAGCTCACCCGCACCTGCCTCTTCATTGCCCTCAGCTCAGCAATCCCTGTGCCAGGAAGAACTTCTGATCTCCTGCCTGACCCGGGGATTATGCACTTCAATATCAAACATGCCTTTTTCCCTTCATGCCTGAAAAATCATGGAAAGCCCTTTTTAGAGGGGGCTGATGTTGGCATGTGACAAACTGTGACCCCTCCAAACAACAGCCCACCTCTGCCCTCTTGGATGCTCGGAGGAGGGCTGAGAAGGCTGTCCTGCATTTCCAGGCCAGACCCAGAGGGAAGGAGTGTCCCACACAGCTCTTTAGGTCTTCTCCACGGAGTTCAGACACCTGAAGGGAGACACTGGTCACTGTGGAAAAAGCCTGCTCCTTCTTCCATTTAGTGCATAATAAGGTGAGGCTAAGAAGGGAACGGGCAGGTCAGATTCAAAGAAACCAGCCATCCAGGGGACGCAGGCAGCCCTGGGGCTCAGGCTGACCCAGAAGGAGGTCACAGGGAGCTCCGAGGCTAGTGACTCACTTCCTACCTGGCAGTGCCAGGTGCACATCACCCCAGGTGGAGCCCTTCCTTCTCCACGAGTCACCTCCTCTCTGTGCACCTGCCCCACTCCCGCAGCCCAACCCCCCCATGGCACGTGGCGGCTTATGTTTCCCACGGGCTTCATGACCTCTAATATTCACAGTTCCTGAAAACACTGAAGCAAGGGAATCTGAGATTTTATCCTGAAAAACTCTATGGATTAAGAAACAGAGCCAAGAGCTCCCAGTGATGACTCGCAAATCTGGAATTAGCCTCTTTACATTTCTAGCATGGTACATCAACTCCCAGCCTCGCTGTTGCTTGTTCTCCAAATATTGTATCTACGCTGTGTGTCGGAATCTCAGCAGGCAGGATTTCTAAGGCAGAGGAAGAAAGCTAAGCAGGTGTCAAGTTCCATTAGTCTCATTTGGTCCCTTTCTGGAAATTGACACACTGTAAAGCTCCATGCCCATACAATGCAAATTCATATTTGCTTTGTATATGCACCAAATTAAGTTAGCTTGAAGTTTGATATTTGGATCTAAAATAGTCTGCTGTGGCCTTCCCCCTCTGTGCCCCTCTGAATGTTTCCATTCATCATGCTGCCCGTGTTCCGTGGCCCTTTCACTGGAATGGCCAATGGGTATAGAAAAACACAACTGAGACCACTAAGGCCCCTCTTCGATTAAACTAAGAGGGAAATAAATTGGAGAAGCAGTAACTAGAAGACAGACCTCCTCCCGGCCTGCCATAAGCTGGCTCTGCCCCAGCCGTGTTCAAAAGCCTTGGTTATAAATATGTAGCGGAAGTAAGCGGTAACCACATTGAAGCTAAAAACATTTCACTGGTTTCTGTAGGTGGCTTTTGTAAATCAGTTTCAGTACGTCACATTTCCACCTCGAATGTGTGATAACAAGGTCGGGATGACCCAGCAGAGGCAGGAAAACCCCCCGGATGTAGTAGCACATTGGCACCTTCCCATATGGTTTGTCTTTCCCTTAAGCTGACAATGAAGCCGTGTCGACATTGCTGGAGCCCTGACAGGCGAGGCATGGAATTCACCTCTGAAGCAAGCTTGGGCAGGAATGCATGAAGCAAGCTACGGCGAGGTGGCCCTGACGGTTCTCTACAGAGGCCAAATGGCACTAAGACTTATCTGTACTGTAAGGAATTAAATAACCAGGTGTCAAAAATATACAGTCACCGCCTTGTGACACTAAACAGTAAAACGTGCTGGCAGCACCTAATAGCTCTTGCAAAATATAATTACAGATACCAATGCTCTGAGAGCTTGCATGGAAATAATTCCCATCCGCCTAAAATAGTAATAAAGGCTGCATGTAAACCTGATGTAGAAAATCTGCAGAGGACCAGGAAGAAGGCCAGCAGTTACCAAGCTGATAGGACCCGAAGGAGGCTGCTGCTGGCTCCACCATGGACCTTATCCTCAGAGAAGGTAACCCCACTCTCTTCCACCAAGAATTAGATCCCAGCCCAGGGGGCAAGTGTTTACGCATTGACATTCTCAGCCCCACCACAGTGCAGAAATGAACAGAGGCTCACAGTCTCAACTGTGGAAACTTTGGACATTCATTTTTACATTTATTTATTTCATCATTTGAGTGTAGTTGAGTAATTTTCCATAGAGAAAGAACCTGGCACAGATTAGGTAGCCTGACACCAAGAGCCCAAAATTCCACATCTGCTAATATTCTATCCGTCTCTCTGACAAAAGGACTGTGATTTTTATTCACAAGGAAGCTGTGGAAATGAGTAAGACGCTGGCCAGGAAAGCCTGTCACTGTGGACTTCATTGCTTCAAAAACCTTATAAATGGTGTTAAGCCCATGAGCACAGTTGATCAGGAACATAGTACCCCGTTAAATTATCCCTACAAATATTCTTAAGAAAAAAATTTTTAAATAGCTAATTGTAATCATCAAGAAAATATTTTCCAGAAGCGCATATCTATTCCAGAAGATTTTAATTAAATGGCTAAGTATCTTGTCACTCGTTGTGTTGATGTAGTTAGGGGACTGCTCAACAGTGGCATGGATTCCATCTGGGTGTTACTGTAATCCTCCCTTCTGACTTGTTTTGAATCTGACGCCTGGACACACAAGGGACACCTACTGAGTCATCTGTCCAGCTCAAAATGATTCCAAGGTGTTGGACTGGACTCTTTGGCACCAAGTCACCTGCCTCCTGTCCATAGCGGTATGGACCGGCCTGTCCACCCTACCCATGCTACCCAGGCTTACAAACAAAGAACACTTTCCCATCACTGGGCCTACAATGGGTAAATTTGGGGGCTGCCCACAACCATGTCCCGTCACGCTGAGGACCATGGAAGCTCTTCTCCAGAAACAAGACAAAGCCTGGGGTGCGCCCAGCCATATCTGCCCATCCAGAAGCCTGGCCTCAGCTCAGTCCTGGCTCTGCCTGATGCTCCTGAGTAGTTCTCCCCGATCATTTAACTCTGGGTGATTCTGCCTCATATGACCAGAACATTCCAGTTAGTATGAGTTTGTGTCTTGGAATCACATCCTCCCTGGGCCTGGACTCCAGGGTAGTTAACATCCAGCTTTTCAGCTTCCCTCAGCTGCTGGCTTCCTGTTCTGTGTGAAGAGGCCTGGGGGGGGGGGGGGTCTGGCTGTGAGACCTGGCCCTCTTGATTCTAACCGCAAGAATCTAGCAAATTCTTCAGCCTCAGTGGATCTTTGTTCCCACATCTGCAAAGCAAAAGAAATAAATCTTCAAATGTTAATGTGAAAAGCTTGAACTCTGGGGCTAGCCTTGGGAAAGGCCACGTCTCAGAGCCTCAGGTTCCTCGCTGGGTTGTTGTGAAAATTAGAAATGATATAGCTAAGTGCATCTGGCATGTGTCAAGTCACAAACACAGCCCTCTTATTATAAATATTCCTATTACTACTCTTCCATTACGACCACTGCTCTTACTCCTCCTCCTAATGAAGGTAAAAATTGTATAATCTACAAAGAACTGCATCCCAAATTTGGAGTTCACACAGAGAATCTCCCCCAAACAAAATTGGTTATCTGAAGGGCTCATCTTTCTTACTCAGCTGCAGATAGATGCTCGGCTTTCTGCACTAGAAATCTCCTGCTGTGATCTGTTGATGGGGCATGAGAGCCACAGGGCGTAATAAAACATCCCCCTCCTTTTGAAGGGAAGGAGATGCAGCAAAATTTCCAGGATGCTACAGACCTCGGAGGCAGTTAGACCTGGATGCCCTTCCTTGGCCACTTAACCACTGTTTTCTGTACCGTAAAACTAGGATGCTGATGGTACCCCTCCTGGACCAATTAGAAGCTGTAGAGCGGATGTGTAGAAAGGGGCACTAATTATTTTGATGACAGTCTTCCAGCAGCCTGTAATGTGTCCCTGTGTTAGCATGAACCAGGAATGCGTTTCTCCTCAATCAGACATTTTCCTACTAGGTCATCATTAATGAAAAAGAGATAATTCCAACCTCCTTCCCTTGATATGTATTACCTTATTTGGGTTTTTTAGGAACTGAAATTTGCATTCAATGCAAGTTTAAAAGAACATTTTTGAGAGTTCAGATATATTAAAATCTAAGTTTATGCCAGGATACTGTTTTCTCTTTCATCTCAAATCATTTTAAAGCAAAGGTTAAAGGGATTTTGTTATAGATAAAAAAAAAGTGACATGCTAAAAATAACAATATGATTGGGGTCCCAATTCCTGGCCAGAATTGATCCTCAAAATGACTCTGAAAATGATGATGCTGTGAGGTCCTCAGGTGGCAATGCGGGGGATGTGGCAAGTGACATCCAACTGGGGCTCTTGGGACACTCCGAGGTCCACCTCTGCTACCTCACCAGCTATCGGGGGAGGGTGATCAACTCATCCTGGCTTCTCCAGGACCATCTCATTTTAAAACTGAAAGTCCCAGGGTCAGGACAGCCGGTCCCACTACAGGTCTGACCCATCTCATGTTCCCCTGACCCTTCAGCCTCACCATACACTCTAATCTCTGTCTAATCTACTCCATAGACTTTTCTTAAATTTTTCCCTTTTCTTACCTGTATAGGAGACAAATAAAACAGAAGGAAAAAAGATTTTGAGGACAGATGATCCAATGAGATTAGAAATCTCGGCTTTGCACAACTGTGGCCTTGGAACAGAAGGCAAAGGTCTTTGCTCTCCTCAGAGCTCAGGACCTGAAAGGTGGTAGTCAGCAGGTAATCAGCAGGAATCCTGGTTAGGTTGATACCATGTTTGCTTTCTTATTTTTACAGGAATTTTCAATTTGTTGTTTTTAGACGTACATGACAGTAGGGTGTATTTTGATGTATAGTACATGGAGTGCAACCTGTTTAAAGGAAGATTCGTTAGCACCATCTACTCCATCCTAACTTCCTCTTCACACCCTGTCTCCTATGGTGTGTGAAGCTTGTTTCCCCTTTCCAGCCAGAGGAAATACATTTGCAAAGAAAATGACCCCAACAGCAAATTCCTCTTGCCTACAATTTTGTTTAAAGTAAACTTTGCTGGAGAGGGGTTATTTGTCTTCATGATCAAAATAATGTGTGCATCTTATCAGCAACTAGAAACATGAAGAAGGACATTTTTAAAATCACACATAATTCCAGAAGGTACTTTAAAAAAAAAAAAAAAGAAAAAAGAAAAACAACTAATACCAACACAAGCAGTGGGGTCAGATGAGTCACACTGTAATTCCACAGAACCACGGTTGCCAGAATGTTTAATGGGCCTTTCACATACTAGCAGCAGCAGTGAATACATTTCTCTCATTGCTAAAGGATGACAATTTTCTCCCTCCATGATACTAATTCATGAGAGAGCCTTGAATCCATCCCTCCACCCACCCATCCATCCATCTATCAATAAATACTTGACAAGTTCTACTATGATGCAGGAACCCTGGGAAGGAGGCAGGGTCAGGAGCTGTCTTCATGCACAGGAAATTCACTGAACAAGAATAATGAGTTGTATCAAGGAAAGCGTATGTAGCCAGGGGTTTATCCTAGTCTGGGATGCAGGGAAAGCTTTCTGAGGACTTTGTGAAGACAAAGAGAACAAAGGATATGGGTGGAAGGAGGCGGCTGTGAGAAGGCTCCAAGCCTGGAGAGCATCCCTCCTTGAGGGGCATCATGGGAAACGGTCAGGACAGACACACCAAGGCTGTAGGGAACATGGCATGAGCTGAGGATGCCAGGGAAGGAAGGGGACAGAAAGGGCCAGGTCTTGAGGTTCATGGGCAGGCTTTTTTGGTCTTCTGCCCACAAGCAATGAGAAATCTTCCAGAGCTCTTCCACAGTGGTGGGACTGGCCCTCTGCTGCGGGCTGGGCAGGCTGGGGAGCAGATGGATGCAGGAGAGAGAGGTGAGAGGCATCCTGAGGAGGAGAGGGAGAAACAGTGTGTGTTTATGTGGGGTCTGGGCCACAGACTGCATAGAATTTAGGGATTACGGATTATGTGTGCATGAGAACCACTGGGATTCAGACCCTGGTTTGCAGAAGGAAAGTGCCCAGGGTCCAATAGCAGCAAGGGAAACCTCCAGGGCAGACCAGCTTCATGGATGTGTCCTGAGCTGCTGCACAGTGGGCCCCACACTTGGGTTAATGCTTTACTGTCCCCAGCTTGAAATGCTTACTGATCTTGAATATGAAGTGTCCCTGCATTCTCATTCTGCTCTAGACCTGCAAACGAGATAGCTGGTCCTGCCCAGAGATAAAAGTCTACTGCGTGTTTCTGCAGAATCTTGCTTAGCTAATGGCATATGGACTCCATCCAGGCCCTTCAGATTGTGTGTTTATCCCTTCAGGCAGGACATGAGTGTGGAGAAGGCTCCAGACCCTAGCTCGGTGTGGTTCATGTCTGGGAACATTGAGGCTGGTCTGGGGATAAAATTCATGCAAGCCGGGTAAACACAGGAGAGTTACTGTAGACATTGAGGACACTGAGGGATCTTAATAACATGAGCTTTGAATTCACTGCTTGAGTAAAACAGGAATTTCCCTCACCCAAGTTTTATTTAGTTTAATAAGTCAAACTAAAAATTTCCATGGGTTCAAGCCAAGGCCAAATGGGTCTGCCATTTGGCAAAAAGTCCTTTTTAAAAATAAATGATTTATTGTTGTATTTGGCTAACAATTTCATAAGATGCTTAACCTACATGAAACAAAATTTGCATTTAAAATAAAATTATTACTGACAAGTTTTTTAAAAAATTGTAACTGGCACAGTGGCATGTGCTTGTAATCCCAGCTACTCAGGATAATGAGGCAGGAGGATTGTCAGTTTAAGGACAGCCTAGACAAATTAGCAAGACCCTGTCTCACAAATGAAAGAAAAGGAAAATTGAGAATACACAGTTTTAGTCAGCTTTTTTGCTGTGACTAAAAGACCTGACAAGAACAATTAGAGGAGGAAAAGTTTATTGGGGGCTCACAGTTGCAGAGGTCTCAGTCTATAAATGACCAACACATTGCTCTGGGTTAGATGGGAGGCAGAACATCATGGTGGGGGGTGTGGCAGAGGAAAGTAGCCAGGAACACAGCACCAGGAAGCAGAGAGAGAGAGACCTTCATTCAACAAGGACAAAATATACACTCCAAAAGCACGCCCCCAGAAGCCCACCTCCTCCAGCCACAACCTACCTGCCTATAGTTACCACCAAGTTAATCAGGGGGTTAATTCACTGCTTAGGTTAAGGCTCTTATAACCAATCATTTCACCTCTAAACTTTCTTGCATTGTCTCACATGTGAGCTTTTAGGGGATACCTCACATCCAAACCATAAAATACATGTATACTTTTATTTCAGGGAAACAAAAGTGAGAGATTTTTACCAAAAATTAAAATATAACACAAAAGCTGATTTATCCAAGGAACCATCTGTAAGTCACTAGAATTGCTATGTAAAATATCTTATGCCTGGGCTGGGGTTGTGGCTCAGTGGTAGAGTGCTCACCTAGCATGCACGAGGCACTGGGTTCAATCCTCAGCACCACAAAAATGTAAAATAAAGATATTATGTCCCCCTAAAAAAATAAATATTTTTTAAAAACTTATGTCTGCAGAATCTGGACCAAATAATAATTGCCTTTTTACTATGAAATGAGAAAATAAATGATTGATAATAACTGAGGTATGTGGATCACCACTCTGAATTTCTTCAGTTGTTTTATATTCCCTTTAAGCAACAGCTAAGTTCTATAAAATATTTAGAATTATAGAAACAATGGTGAAATTTGGGAAGCCCTTCCATTTATAAGACTATATCTTTTGAAGTCTAATTACAGTTCAAGGGAATTTCTTTGAAATCATAGGGTTTTAGGTTCAAACCCTAGGTCCATTGTGGGCAAGCTGTTTAAACTACCTGACATCAGTGTTCCCATATATGAATAGATGTATGTTTGTAATGTGTATATTGAGATCATCTAATCATTTGTATATTTTTAAAATATAAGTGTTAAAAGGCAATTAAATGCAGTTACCTAGGTAAATCATTATGAATTGCCTCAAAAACTAAGCCTTTATTTCTTAGAGAAGTCACTTAAGTTAGAGACTCTGAACTCTGGTAAGTTCTTATCTCTGAGACAAGAACTCTGCTTAACTGCTCTGTGTATCACCCAGAGATGAATGAGTCGGCCTTGACCCCTGGAAGGGAGGAGGTGAAGAAGAGATTAAATGGAGAGAAAGGGAGAGAAGACTCTGTGTGATGTCACTGAGGGCCACATAGGAGAGGCCACAGGGACATCCGGTATGGCCAGCCAAGACTTTAAGGAGCAAAATGTGTTTGCATTTCTTTGATGCAAGCCAGTATGTCCCTAGGTTGTCCCACAGATAAAGAGATATTTGTGTGACATTGCAGAGGTTTCCTGGGGGCTGTAGCAACAAAGTCCACAAACTGAGTGACTTAACACAGCAGGAATTTATCCTCTCCCAGCTCAGGAGGACAGAAGTCCAAGATCAGGGCATGGGTAGAGTTGGTTCCTTTCTGGGCTCCTAGGGAGATTCTGGCCCTTGCCATTTCTCCTGGCTTCTGGAGTATGCTGGCCATCCTGGGTGCTCCTCATCATGTTGTGCTGCTTCTAGAAACCAATCTCTGCCTCCATTGTCACCTGGCATTCCTCCCTGTCTCTCTCTCTCTCTCTGTGTCTTCACATAGCATTCTTGTTTCTGTGTGTTCAAATTTTCCTCTTCTTATAAGGACATCCGTCACTGGGTTAGGGTTATGACCTCTTCTTAACTAATTACATCTGCAGAGACCCTATTTCCAGGTAAGTTTACATTCACAGATACTGAGCATTACTACTTTTTTTTTTAATTATTCTTTTTTTTTAAAGAGAGAGAGAGAATTTTATTTTTAATACTTATATTTATTTTTTAGTTCTTGGCGGACACAACATCTCTGTTGGTATGTGGTGCTGAGGATCGAACCCGGGCCGCACGCATGCCAGGCGAGCGCGCTACCAGTTGAGCCACATCTCCCGCCCCCTGAGCATTACTACTTGAGTGTATCTTGAGTGTAATTGTGGGGACACAATTCAACCCACAATAGACACAGTCAAAGTGCAATGGGAGGTGACTAGCCAGGCTAGGGCAGGTTTGCCTGGTGACCTCAAGGGATGAATATTGCAGCATCACATCTGTAGCTCTTTCTTAGCACACCAGTTCAGAAAGCTCTATCATATAAACCCTCCCCCGTTTCACTTTCCGCCTCTCTCCATGTCCCTGGTAAAGTTTATACTGAACACACTCTTTCAACCACACAGGCTGTGAACCTAGTAAAGCTTCAGGACCCTTCCAGCATCTTCTGGTGCAGGTGGATCCTGCTTGGGGCTCCCCTGTCCAGGTCAAGGGGCAGGTATATCTGTGAAGGACACTCCAAGCTAACAGGCCTGGCACAGAACAACTTGGAGATCCTGGGGCTGATCCTTCTTGTCTGACTCCAGGCTCAAGCACCTCTTGAGAACGACTTATTTTTCCATGTGGGAAGATAGGAGAGCACGTGTTGCCAGAGGGTCCTCCTGTCCCCACTACAGTTCCACTCTACAGCAATGAAGTGACATTGTGGCTACAAATGGTCAGTCTCATGAGCTGGGTTAATGAGTAGTCAGTCCTGCAAGATGTGCACTGTTCATGGGTTCCCCAGCCTTTGAGGCCAGGAGCCAGGCTCTGCCCTGAGTTGATCCCACCCCGTGATGCTGCTTGGGAGATATAGAACTCAGTTAGCTGGCACTCACCTTCTTGACATCTGTCTTAGTCCATTTTCTCTTATTATAATTGAATACCTGAGACCAAGTAATTCATAAAGAAAAAGTTTTCTTGGCTCATGGTTCTCTGTAGGATGTGAAGTTCAATGTCAAGCTGCCAGTACCTGGTGAGGGCTTCCTTGCTACATCATAACATGGAGGAAGGCCTCTTACAGTGAGTCAAAGCAAGTGTGCTAGCTCAGGGCTCTCTTCCTCCTCTTTTTAAGTCATTAATGCCATCATTGGGGGCCCAGCCTCATGACCCCATTGAATCCTAATTATCTCTTAAAGGTCATACCTCCAAATACCCATTAATATGTGAATTTGGTGATTATATTTCCAATACATGAACTTGTGAGGAACACATTCAAACCACAGCAACCGAATGGTTCAGGTGCTAAATTTTCTTTGGCAAATTTCTCCAAGGGCACAAATGAAGGACATTTAACTCAGCCCTGAGTAGGAGGGTGGGGAAAGCCATTAGGAGGAGCCAGGCAGAGGGTGGGAGAAGGGTTTTATAGGGAACATGCCTATGAGACCTATAAGAGTGGGGTGCACGGTGAGCTGAGGGGGCTCTAAGACTAGTGCTGAGTGTCTATGAATTAGGACAGGCCACATGTCTGAAAATTTAAAAAATGGGAGGGTTGGCTAAGAATGGACCTTACTGAGCTGCCAAGGCATTGATTGGAAACAGCCCCTTTGCTTGGGGAGAAACAAAGAGTAAGGAAACTGTTCTCTCCTTTGGGGGAATGTCTTGGTATGTCTTTGTGCATTTATTTTTTTCTAGTCTGTTTCATTCTTACAATGAATGTGGGGCTATTCAGAATGTGAGGCTTTTGAGCCTTCCAAAGCATCCTCTTTGCTTTTTATTAGGACTCTAATGTTCCCACGACTGGCCCGAGGCCAGGCAGACTGTAGACCAGCAGCAGGGCACTGAGCCCTGTCCTGCACTGGCTGGCTGGGCTGCCTGGTTAGTCAGCCTCTCGCCTTGTCCCTGTTTACTCTACTGAGAATGAGGCAGTGGAAATGTTTACCAACCTCAACAGGATGTTGGAGCAATGAATGAATGAATAATTAGAGAGTGCACGCACTCTGAGAGCTCCTGATAAAGCTAAATCTTGTTTTCATAGGAGTTCTCAAGGAAGTTGCCCTTCACGAACATCCACTGCTGACTCAAGGTTGGCTTGTGAACTTGGCCTCGGGCCAGATGTGCCTCCATCACCCAGGGACAGAACTGGTGAACATCTCCATTGACTTGCTAAAATGTGGCCTTCTAGGGCCAGAATTCTGTCCTCTTTGGCAGCACTGAATGGAGACCAGGAAGGTGCCAGTTTGATTTGTCAGGACTCCCAGTGTAATCTGAATTTCACATAAATGACAAAAAATATTTTTGGTATAAATGTTTCGCTTCTCTTACAGCAATTACATAAAACAAAAATATACTAAAAATTATTCATCATTTGTTTGAAATTCAACTTTAACTGGGCATCCTTTTCTTATTTGTTTCTTTCTTTCTGTAGTGGTCCAGAATATTGTGTGGTGCCCTCTCAGGACCATGACACTGAGAAGAAGCTTGACTATCAGTTTCTGTCTTCAAGAACATGGGAATCTGTCATTGGTGGAATGTTAATGTATGACATGCTACAAGGGCCCAAAATTTTGTAAACACTCCTTATTAAGGCAGAATGCTTCCAATAGGGGTGCTCACCTACTTCTGTCTTCTGGAGTCGCAGCCTAATGGTCTGTCCATGTCCACCCTGTGTGTCTACATACAGCAATAGAGAGTGTTTAACTCTAGAACTTTGTGAAGATGAGAAATGTTTGAGAAGGATTAAACACACTCTATTAGAACCTATTTGGTTGAACTTGTACTATTTGTGGTTTTCAAGGTCAAATGCACCCAACAGTGGCAATTCCCAAGATTCATCCTTTGTAGGCACAAAGGTTGTGGGTTCAAGAAGTCATGGAGGATGAGAGCAGGCTGCCCAGTGCTAGGCCCTTCTCAGTGGCCCAGTTGGAATCCATCTCTGGATGACCACCTAGTCTCATCTGTTAGGGCACTTGCTTGTCATATTAAGACAAATCCTCTAACTCGTGCATTTTCCTAAGGGGGTATTTTCTTACTGATTTCAATGGAAGGCTTTAATTTCTTATAAAATTCTCTAAAAATTAGGAGATTTGGTTCTGGTAATGACTGAATAGCTTAGTGAAACTAAACATCAAGATAATAGGACAATTTTTTAAAACAATATTTGAAGGCATCAAGAGTAAGCAAAACAGGCAGGCATTGAGAAGCAGCTCTCCCTGGAAGAGGGGCCACAGGATCTGGCCAGGCAGGGAGTCTGTAGCCTCTCTTATTTTTCTTGAGAGAATTTCTCCAAACCTCCTACCCCTTATGAGCAGAAGCTATCAGCCTTACTGGCTTTAGACAGATGTAAGGTACACAACAACAATAACCCTGTGTGTGTGTGTGTGTGTGTGTGTAGGTATCCAAATATGGTACCCTGGAATACGCCACTGGGGCATAAGGATTATTTTATTTTGAGCCGGAGACAAATGAAAACAACAGATGCAGAGAGAATCTTTCCTACAGTTCCCCTACCTGACAAAAAGCAGAAACTTCTGAGGACTGAAGGCCACCACACATCCTCTCTCCCAGGGCATGAAGACAGAAAGTTGGCACCAGGACGGGTCTGCTAACAAACCTTACTGAAATAACTTTTATCTACTGTCAGTTTCCGCTAGTTTGAACCCTTTTTCTTGTCTTGCACTTCTCTAAAACTGTTTGTTGTTTGGTGAGGTCCTAAACCAGCCCCAGACGCTGGCCGTGCTTTGAGCTCTTCCTCCCATGACAGTGTTAACCAACTGTCTGGGCTTCCCTTGTTAATCAATCCCCAGGGGCACAGCTGGAGCGCCTAGGAGGGTGAAGAAAGAGGTTCCTTGCCTCTTCTGCAGCAGACGTGGAACTGCCCCCTATTAGGTACTATAAAGAATGTGAGGGCTGGGGTCATGGCTCAGTGGTAGAGCGCTTGCCTCACATGTGTGAGACACTGAATTTGATTTTCAGCACAACATATAAATAAATAAAATAAAAGTCCATCAACAACTAAAAATAAACAACAACAAAAAAAAGGAATGTGAGACTGTATAGTATTACCTCTAAGTGGACTGTGACAAATTAAAAGAATATAACAGTAGGGTCACTACTAAAAAATGACAGATGTTAAATGTTATTTTGACGTATTTTAAGTGTGAAAAATATTTCATGTGAAAGAAGATAAGGAAGGAAAAGTGAGGGAGGAGTGAGATGGGACAATTAAGACACAAATATAAAGATAGTGGACTTAACCCCAACAAGATCAGACAAGCCAGACCTACCTGTACACTGCTTCCAAGAAAATTATTGGTATTTTAAACATAGACATTCAAATAGAGTCAAAGTAAAAAAGAAGAAGAAAATTGGGGTGGTTATATTAATTTTGGAACAAATAGGCTTCAAGGTAAGGAGTATTACTAAAGAGAAGGAGGGACATTTGGTAGCTACCAAAGGGTCAGTGCATCTGGAAGACAACAACGTACAGTGTTTCAAAGCATACTCACAGCCAAAAGTGACAGAAATGAAGGAAGAAGCAGAGAGATCTCCAATCAGGGTTGCAGATCTTAACACCCTTCTCTCAAGAATGAACAGGGCCGGGTACAGTGAGGCACCATGTAATCCCAGCAGCTCGGGAGACTGAGGCAGGAGGATTGTGAGTTCAAAGCCAGCTTCAGCAACTTAGCGAGGCCCTAAGCAACTTAGTGAGACCCTGTCTCAAAATTTAACAAAACAAACAAACAAAAAATGTGGGCTGGGGACGTGGGTTAGTGGTTAAGCACCCCAGGTTTGAAACCCTGGTACAAAAATTAAAAAATAAAAAGAACTGATAGTTCACAAAGATCATTAGGATCTGAATGGAAAAATCAATACCTTGTCTTGGTAGACATCTATAAAACACCACCCACACACTGCAGACCAGCCTTTCTTACCAAGTGCCCACAGAACATTTGCCAAACTAGACTATGTGCCAAGTCATGCATACCTAACCCATTGTGGAAGACAGAAACTTTAAAGTCAACCAGTGAATGGATTAAATTAGAAATCAATAATGATAAGATATCCAGAAAAAAAATTAAATATTTGGAAATTACACATTGTTCAAAACACTGCCTGAGTCAAAGAAGGAAGCACATATAAATCAGAAAATATTTCAAACTGAATATCAATGAAATATGACATGAAATTTATAGGCCATAACTAAAGCAATGATCAGAGGAACTCTTGTAATTTTAAATGTTTACCTTAGAAAGAAAAAAAGGCTGAAAGTTAGTCATCAAGTATCAAGCGCCCACCCTAAGAAGTCATAAAAAGAAACAAGATAAAATCAAAGTGAGCAGAAGAAAAGAAATAATAAAAACCAGAGCAGAATTCAGTGAAATAACAAATAAACAGAAATAGAAAAATTTAACAAAACTAAAGTTGATTCTTTGACAAGGTTAATCAAATTGATGAAAGCTTAATAAGACTGGAAAAAAAGAGAAAAGATAATTTTTTACTATCAGAAATAAAAGAAGAGGCATCATATTAGGCCCTCTGTTACCAAAGGGAATATTATCTGCAGTTTTACAACAATAAAGTTGATAACATAGATTAAATTGACAAATTCCTTGAAAAATACAACTTTTAAAAACTAATACAGGTGAAATGCAAAATCTAAATAGCTCTATATTTATCAGAGTAATTGAATTCACACTCTAAAACTTCTCCACATGGTTTCTTTGGTGAATTAAACATTTAAGGAAAAAATAATACTATATTAAAATTTTAAGGGATGTATTAAACATTTAATGAACATAGTAAGCATTTAAGAAAGAAATAATGTCCATCTTATACAAACACCTAAAAAACAAAAAAGAAAGTACATTTCTCAACAAATTTTATATAGCCAACATAACCTGGATACCAATACCTGTCAGAGACATTATAAAAAAGAAACATTATGGACCAATATACCTTATGAACAAAATCCTTAACAAAATATTAGTGAATCAATTCACAGTATGTAAACAAGATTATAGATTATGGCTAAATTGTGTTTCCTCTAGGATTGTGAAGTTGGTTTATCACTCAAAAATCAACAGTGTGACCAGGCACAGCAGCACACACAGGAGGATCTCAAGTTAAAAGCCAACCTCAGTAACTTAGCGAGACCCTAAGCAACTTAGCAAGACCCACACCCCAGTATTAAAAAAAAAAATCAACAGTGTGATCAACTGTATTAATAGAATAAGTGATTGAAAAAATGTATGATCAGAGATGGGGTTGTAACTCAGTGGCAGAGTGCTTATCTAGCATGTGTGAGGCCCTGGGTTTGATCTTCAGCACCACATAAAAATAAATAAAATAAAGGTATTGTGCCTATCTACAACTAAAAAAATGATAACTTCATAGGTACAGAAAAATCACTTAACAAAAATTAACTCATTCATGAATTTAAGAAAAATTCTCAGTAAACTACCAATACAAGATTACATCTTCAAACTGGTAAGGAGATCTATAGAAAACCTATAGCTTACACAACACTTAATGGTGATATACCAAACACTTGCCTCAAAAGATCAGAAAAAAAAAAAAGATGTCCCCTTATAACTTCCATTAAACACTGTACTGGAGGTCTGTGGTGACCATGATATTATACTTTGCACACCTACCCCCAAAGAGAATATAATTGACAACAGCCCCAGGCGGTGATCTCTGAAACTGACCACAGTCACAGGACTCTTCTGATGATTTTGCTTCTACCCAAAACTTTCCTCTCTCCTCTACTTCCTCATATCAATGTCTGACATCTCTTCCAGTTGGTGGGGGGGTCCTTCCCTCTTCTCTCTTCTCCAGATACTTTCCCTAATAAAATCCTTACATGTTCAATTCCATCTTTGCACTTTTACTTCTGGAATATCTAACCAAGTAAAGGTGAAATAATTTGCAATAAGAAAGTGCAATAAGGCAGCCCCTGGTACTCATATTGTGATAACCCTTCAATGTCCTCACTTCTTAAAACAGCGCATATTCATTATCCAAATTAGTTGGTGTGTAGTGTGCTTGTTTACCTTCAACCTTGCCCAAAGGATGCTCTGAACTTTTTAACTGCCAGCTATTGTTCATATACCCACCTCATGTTAGTCTGATGGCACTAGAATCACTTTTGATAATTGTCAAGTGGGAGTCACTTTATCAGCTCCAAAATATAAGTTTGTACCTTCATGACTGAGGAAACCCAGTGATCAAACCCAAGAACCTTGGTTTTGGCAATATTAATGCTGTGCTGAAGATGCTCCATGGCTCCAAGTCTGTCCATTCTCCTTCATTGTTCTTTGTACACCTGCTCCTCCCTCTACGCAGACTGCTCACCTCTCAGCAGGAAGCACTTTGCCTCCAAGCCTACCCTGCATAGCAACCCCAGCTCCCTGCAGTATTCTTCCTGTGAGGCTACTATAGACACTCATTAAGTAAAATAAAGACATGGCCATCAAGGAGTAGTACTCATTTTCTTGTGTGGCTTGTAAACTAAAAGCACTTACAATAATGTTTTGAGTGGTGACAGCATCAGAGAAATGGGATCCTGGCTCTCAGGGCCTCATTTGAGGGCCTGAGATCTGGCGGATTTAGAATGTTACAAGTATGTTCTGTCCATCAACTGGGCCAAGCTTTCTCAGGAATAAACCAAAGCTTAGAAAACTGATAGAACTTGGAGCCTACGAGTTTGAGAACAGCCTGGACAACATAGTAAGACCCTGTCTTGTAGTGGGGAAAAAAAAAGTCTTTCTCTCTTATTCATTTATTTATTACTAGGAAATATCCTCATGTGATAGTTAAGAAAAGTCTTATTTTTGAAAAACAAAACTTAAGCCATATGATCCAGAAAATGTTTGCTCTTATTCTCCAGGACCCAATTAACTAAGATATTTTGAATGATTTACTTTAGAAAGAGAGTAGTTGGTTAATGTAATATATCTTTATATATAATATAATAAAATATGATTTCTATATAATAATATATATAATTATATATATGTATAATTTTATATTACAATATACATATATATGTATATATATAAAGAACCAGGGATATGAGATGCTTAAAAATGATGCTAGATTTCTCTAGATGCAAGGCAAGACTCGTGTCTTGCTCAAACTTCCCCCATAAGAAAAGGAAAATATTTGGAAAATTAGAAGTTAAAAGAATAGAATAGTCAAAGGAAACAAATTGAGATGAATTTTAAAGTAAAATAAATTCATTAGCAGAGACTAAAAATTAAACAATATAATCCAATATGTGGACCTTGATTAGATGCCAAATCAAACTAAAAATGTAAATTAAATATAAAAATACTTGATAGAGACATTTGAGAAAATATGAATTTAGACTATTATCAGATATTATGAGGAAATTATATTGTTAATTTTGTTATAATTTTTGTTTTGATGGTATTATGGTATGTAAGAAAACATTTTTATTATATATATAATATATTTGGAAAAATATATATATATAATGAAGTATCTAAGAGTTAAATCTCATGTTATCTGAGACTAGTTTTAAAATACTTCCGCAAAGGGAAAGACAGATAAAGTAGAAATGATAAAATATTAGGAATTATAAAATTTAAATGATAGTTTTATGAGAATGAATTATATTATTTTCTTCACTTTTATGCATAAAATTGTTATAAGCTTTTGTAGAAATAGCATTAAAAGGCATATTGGGAGAAGGGAGTAGCCTTCCTAACTTAACCTTAAACACCGCGTCAGCGTGGGAACCATCTTTGGAATGGTTCTCACAGTATAAGAGTAAAAGTGTCTTTGATGTATCTGTTGATGTAAAGCTGTATTTCTCACCTTTGTGTAAGCAAAAAAGATGTCAGACCTTTAAAAAGTAAAAACTATAATCATAATAAGTATTGTCTTCAAACAGCAAGTGTGACTTGAAGAACTGGCATTATCGGGACAGAGGAAGTTAGGATGTCAGGCACTCTCAGGAATGATTCACAGGGGATTATAAACCAAGGCTCTCTGACATATGCCTTGAGTTCCAGGAGTGTGGCACCCACTCTATGAATAGGTCACAATGCTGTTTTTGTTTGTTCGTTTGTTTGGTATCTGATTACGCTATCAAGTGTTTAGACATTCAGGAGGGAAATGACATCTGTCTCTCTTTTTCTTTTTTGCAGTGCTGGGGATAAAACCCAGAGTCTTGTGCAATTGCTCTACTACTAAGCCACACCCTAAGTCTTTTTTTTTCTATTTTTTAAAAAACATTTATTTTTTAGAAATAGTTAGACACAATACATTTACTTTATTTATTTTTATGTAGTGCTGAGGACGGAACCCAGAGCCTCACAGGTGCTAGATGAGCACTCTATCACTAAGCTATAACCACAGCCCCCTTTTTTCTATTTTGATGGAATCTATGAAACTAGAGGAGAGAGATGGAAGTCAGGACAGGCTAGATTATGCTGTAGAAACAACCTCAAAAATCTCAGTAACTGCAAAGGCTCCATTCTCACAAACACCTCACTGTTGGTCAGCAGGGCTGGGGAGGATCCAAGCAGAAAGGGCTGGGAAGCCAAACTGCCAGAACCTTCCCCATCCTATAGCTGTACATCTGGAACTTGCCTCTGCAAGATAAAAGAGACTGGGGCTTCTCATCAGTCACTGCTACCCACATTCCTTCTGCCAGAAATGGGCTCATGATCCCACCAAATGGCAAGGGGACAGGGAGATGTGCTCCCCCTACATAAGAGAACCACCACGCTTTGGTGGACTCTCTATTTCATTATCATCAATGCTTCATAGATGTAGACACTATTCTAGGCTTGGTGAAAGTTCAGAGATCAACTAAACGGCTCCACTCCTTCCAGGAGCTCTGTTATCCTCAGCATATAGTAACTCAGCATTTGAATTGCTCACAGGAATTAAAGTATAAACTCAATGGATTGAGACATAAATCTCTTGCTGACATATAGATGATCTACATCTACATGGTGTTACATATTGGAAATGTTTGAGTTTTTGCAGTTGCTATGGAGGATGATGCTGAAGTGAGACACACCAAGTTTTAAGTCTAGCTATGCCACCTGCTGTGTGACCTCTCTAAACTTCAGTTGCCTTCTTTGAAAAATGATTAAAGAGTAATATGGGGCCGGAGTTGTGGCTGGAAGGTAGAGGGCTTGCCTAGCATGCATGAGGTACTGGATTCCATCCCCGGCACCACACAAAAATAAACAAATAAAATAAAGGTATTGTGTCCATCAACAACTAAAAAATATTTTTTAAAAAAGAATAATATGTCCCATAGACATTGATAGCAAGGAGGAAATGAGATGATGTGTCTACAGTGCACAGAGGATCTGCCACCCAGCAAGCACTCTATAAATGTAAAATATACAAATAATTTCTAGTTAAGGTTACTTAAAATAACATACAAACAGAATTTAAATAGTTAGGAAGCTTCCTTCCTTCCTAACATTACTGACTGTCCATGTCTGAGGGCTTGGCACAGGCCCAAGCAGGATGAGGAAGGGGCCCAGGAAGGAGAGGAGGTGACAGGTTGGTTACTTATGGAGGGCATTGATCTCATAAGTAAACAGTGAGAAAAATGAGAGTCAGTCTTCTAACTGTAAGAGAAAGAAGTTACAAATATAGAAAAGAATAAAACTAGAATGAATCCTATGGTGTTAGATTTGGGGTTGGAAGGTATTTACGGTTTTTAATAGAGCCAAATAAAGAAATAAATATAAATGTTACTTTTGTATATATGTTGGGATCTTTCATGTGTTTATTTAGACAGAGCCATAATTTGTTTATACATAGATGATTGATGATAGATACCTCCACAAAAAAATGGAGATGATTGGTAAATAAATGGATATATGAATGAATGAGTATGTAGATGGATAGATGGATGGATGGATGGACAGATGGATGGACAGAGATATCCCCAGCTCTGCCTGAGAGCAGTGATAACTTATTAACAATATGCACATCTAGAGTCTAAAGGTTGGTATCTAAATACTACTCTCTGCTAAAAAGATTCAGGGATCGTGGGGGAAATGGTAGATTCCAGGAATGGAGCAGAAAAAACACAAGATGACACAAACATCTTCTCATGCCAGAAAATAGAGAAGGGCTTAATGAATGACAGGAACATACTTAAAGAATACAGAAATCAGTTTGATGAGCCTCACACTGGACAAATCCAGACAATTTGACATCAGATTAAGTAATTGTGGGAATAGGCAGTAATCCACTGGGTAAAGTAGGAATTCATAAGTCTCTACTGGTACAATGAGAAGACACAATAAAGAAATGGAGTGGGGAGCTTTCCCTTACTATAAAATCCAATTAATAATTGTACAAGGAGTAATGGAATTAGAAAAGCACAATTTACAACACAATAATTATCAGGGCAGCAACAAACATAATACACTAGTGGATTAAACTTTGATGAGGAACTAAACATTTCCAGTCTCAAAGTATCTCCTCAAAACAGTCTTATTGGTTACCAACAAAGAAGAACACACACATATAGCAGAGAAACCTGGAAGACAACATATTCTGAATCAAGGAATCAAAATTTATACTGAAGCGGGCATAGCAGGCTGTGCCTATAATCACAGATATTCAGGAGGCTGAGACAGGAAGATCACAGTTTCCAGGCCAGCCTATTCATCATAGGGACACACCATCTCAAAATAAATGTAAAAAGTTTATTCCACATCACCTGTAATAAAGCCAAATATTGTGCAAGAAAGAAATGAAACAAACCCAACCATGATTTCTGTGATGTTCCTGCCCCAAAGCCTATCTGAATCTAATCACAATCTAATCACAGCAGAAAAACCCAAACGGAGGAACATTCTAGAAAATAACTGGCATGTAATCCAGGTTGAAGAAGACCAAAGAAAATGAGAATAAATGCAATGGCTGGTCTCAGCCTCGGGGCTTTTTTGTGAAGGACATTATGGGCAGTGGTGGAACTTGAATGGCCTCCCAGGACTAACTGGCTGCATTTTCTCAATGTTAAATTTCTGCTGGTGATGGCTGTATTCAGCTCAGGTAGGAATTTCACACTGAAGCATTCAAGGGTGATAGGATATCATGCAGAAATGTAGTCTTCATAAGCTCAGGAGGAAATATTCTTTGTATTATTTTAACAAACTTTCTCTAAGTTTTAAAAACTTTCCAACAACAACTAAAACCTAGGAATGGATGGTAGTGGTGGTCACAAACACAATGCCCACGTCTTCAATACCACCAACTTGTACACTTAAAGTGATAAATGTCTGTTGTGTGTTTTTAGTCACAAATGTTTTCCAAAAGCTAGGAAAACAGTAAATGAAAAATACAGAACAAGATGGTTGCTCAGGAAACACATTCAGAAGCAGTGCGTTCTCCAAGCGAGAACACACACACATACACACACGTGTGTGTGTGTGTGTGTGTGTGTGTGTGTGTGTGTGTAGGTGGGTGTTGGTGCACACTCATGCTGCCTGTATCTCAGAGAAGAGGATGAATGAGGCACTCTAAGGCAGCCCTGCGGGCCATTTGCAATGTTGAGGGGACGTTTTCCATGGTCACTGTTATTAAGGAAGAAGGGTACTCCTGGAATTTAGTAGGTGATGGCTAGAAACGCTAAGTTGGTGGCAATGTGTGATGCTAGTCAACCCCAACCCTCCAGTGTCCTGCAGACATTCCTGAGGGGAAAGAAAAGTCTTGTAAATGTCTGCACCCAGAGCTCCATTTTATATATATAAGGGCAAAAATTTTTCTCACAGTTTTCACATTTGCTGAATTTTCCATGAACACAACTGCCATGTAACTTGAGAAAATATCATAATTTCTTTTATTTTAAACTCTAAGCAAGAAACTGCTTGCTACTTTGAAGAATAAGGTCCCCTGTAGCCATGCTGCTCAATACACATACCTTTATCACTCTGCTCTCCCAATTTCCATATGCCACTGTGTAACAGCTGTTAGGAGTCTCCTCTTACCTGACTTACATTAACAAATTATGAAATTATCTGGGCCTGCCTGCTACCTCCTAATGGGGTGACAGTGGCCACTCCTTTCCCCTGAGTTCCTGTCTCCTCTCATGTCTAATGGAGATGCTAAAAAACACCTTTCTCCAGGGTTCTTGTGGCACCCAGCAGGTACTCAATTGATGTCAGCTATTTCTATTAATGTTTACCAAACACCACAGAGAGAAATGAAAATAAGAAGTAGGGAGTCCTAAAAACTTTCCACTTCCCTACTGAGACCCGAGTACACTTTTAGGTTCCATGAAACTGCCCCGTACTCTTGTATGATAGTTCCCTTTTCTGTTAAAGATCATTCAAGTTATTTTCAGTTACCTGCAACCAGTTACAAGGAAGCTTAACTAATACAGATGAAGAAGATCTAAAATAGCTTCTGAAAATCAGACTAAGAAATTAAGAAGAGCTGACATAGTGCCAGTATTGGGAGGTCAATATGACTGGCAGAAGATCTAACAGCTTCATGGAGGACCTTCTCGAAGCTTCTCACTGAAATACCTGTGAGTACACGCAGAAACACTTGAATTGCAACATCACTGGACATTAGAGAAGGGAGGAAGCCAGGAGCCAGGATGTGGGGAAATTTCCACTAACTTCAGGTTGGATGGGATGGGACTGGACTGGAAATTACTGGGCTTGGAAGCCATGCCTCACTGGTCACTGAGCCAGCTCGGGATCGGATGGCTGGAAAGAAGGTAGAGGCCCAGATTCACCTCTGTTAGGAGTTCCTATGAATAGTCTGAGAAGCAACCAACTTGCAATTCACGTCTGAAAATAACAAGATGGTCTCAAACAGGCAAGGGCTCCAAAGGTATTATTGAATGAATACCTTCCTGAAAACATCATTCAAAGAGCAGAAACATGGTGCAGGGAGTGTGGAAACCAATTGAAAGTATGCATTCTTTTTCTTATATGGTTTCACAATTGACTAAGGGAAGAAAAACTCTTTTAAAACTATCTGTATGAGTAGATAACTAATATAGGCTATATTACAACAACCAACCAACCAGGGAGAGGGCGTGGGAGAAGGGCATCTGTACCAAAGGTCAAACATTACTCTTAACTTTATTAGACTTAAGTAAGTAGCTCATAAACCTATGGTAATCTCAAATAGCCTTAAAACAGTATACCTCCAAACCCTTTAGGTTAAGAAAGCAAATAAAAGAGTTTATATCTCAGATGATAAGAGATGATAACAGAGAAAATAGCAAAGAAGCATAAGGAACAGAAATCATGAAAAGTTGGGGAGAAGCTCTTGAGGAGAGGCCCTGAGTTCAATCCCCAGCATCTCAAAAACTGAGAAACAGAAGGAAGAGAGCATACACTGAGATGGCTGCAGGAGGAATAAGAGGACCAGTGAGATTCTTGGAAGCTACCCACACAGAGAAATGCTTTATGGTATACAAGCAGGATAAAACCCAAACATGCGGACACCACGGTGTGAGACAGCTCTAGAAGACTCTGGGAAGAAAGTCATTTGAATTAGCTGTCCCTGCTGGTGTGTGAACTTCTCTTTCTGGGTCCTTTCCTGGGGCTGGCAGCTTGTCAACAGTGGGCATGTGTTGTGGTGTATCAGTCAGGGCTCATTACTGCCAGCAACAGCAACTGACTCTATCAGAAGGCTGTGGGAGGTTCATGGAATCAAGGGGAAGCCTGTAGGACTTGCCCAAGGGGGCAGCAGCCTGAGCATCTTGTGTATGGTGCTTGTGTCCTGATCTTATTCATAGCAGAGACAAATTGGCTCCAAAATATTCTGAAAGAAGTATACACTGCTGCCCCTTTACTCTGCTAAAACTACTGGGGACGAGTCTCTTAGGCTCTACATTTCTTTACGCAGTTTCAAGATCAAGGAGGAGCATCCAGAGAAACAGCCAATAGGAATACCTCTCTCCCTCACTAGCTCTAGTGTATATATATATATACTATATACATATGGTTATAGTTATATAGAGAACCCTTGTAACCGCTAGAACCTAGGGAATGTGCAGAAATGTGAGAGAGGTGCAGCCCACCCTTCACCCTCTGGTGAGAAGCAGAGCTCTGTGCCCCACAGTGGTACACATGGACGGTCATCGTACAAGTAGAGAGATGCCCCAGAAGCAGGAAGGAGCCAGACAAATACTTGGAAAAGTTACATTTACAAACAACAGGGTTTTTTGGGGGGTGGGAGTTGTTTTTTGGTTTGGGGGTTTTTCCTTGCAAAGAAACTGCAAGATCCCCAGAAAGCTCTTGTGAGATGTAGAGACTGTGAGTCATGTCAGCGTGGTGGTGTGACTTCATCCACAAGCCCCTCCCACACAGCGCTTTTTCACTTCTCTATGGATCACAAGTCACCCAGTCACCCAGGCCAGCAGCCTGGTCTCCACCTGCCCCTCCCTCTGTCCTCTGCCTCATCCCAGCAGTCACCAATCCTGCCACTGCAGGCATCCTTCCTCTCTGACTCTGCAGCCACTCCCCTGACCCAAACTTGTCTCACCCCTCACCTGCACTCCCACCTGAGCCTCCCCGTCACTCTTCCCTCCCTTTCCTTCTCTACCATTGCTAGCCCTCCTCTCCATGGTCAGCCGTTCTGGTCTTGCCACCAGCCTGGCGTCCTGTGGGTTCCCAGGTGAAGGGGACTCTTGATGGAACCGTGGAGTGCTCTGGGGTAGGTGGGGCTCTGGGGTGCATCCTCTCCTACCACAAAGGAGACAGAACACATAACACCCATAGAGAGCAAGAACTTTTAGGATTTTAAATAAATCCATTTTTCCTATCCAATGAGATAAATTACTTAGATTCACTCCACTTTGCTCAAAGTATTTTTCTGGATAAAACTTTTCCTCACTTGCTTGCTCACAGCCCCCGTTGTACACCCTGTTGTTTAAATATACATTTGTGTTACTTGTCCTCTCTTCTTATTTGTTCAGTCACTCAGCAGCACTTCATCGAGTACCCTGTTGGGCACTGTCAGGAGCTTACTTTATCCATAAAGTGCAAGAAAAGATCCAGGCAGTAGAGGTTCACACATACATCAACTTTTCCTAGCCCTGGGCCTAGTATTAAGGAAGATTATTGAGTGCCTGCCACACTAACAGCACCCATCCTACTGGTAGTCTGAGTTGGAGGTTGTTTGAATATTTTTTGGAAACTCCATATACAAAAATTAATAAAACCATGTTTATCTCTTTAATTGGACTCTTAACAAGAATGACAAACAGCCAGGACAGGGTTAGCCTGAAACTGAGCTGCTCTTTAAAAGAAAATCATCTTAAAAAGAAAAAGATAGCAATTCTTTCCATGGCTTCTTTTTCTGCTGTGAATGGTAAAGCCATCATCTCTTTCTATGCTTTCATTTCTGCACTACCATGGGCTCTTGAGCCACTCATCTTCAACAGATATCTTCAACAGTCACTCACACTCCCCAAAATGTTTGGTCACAGTGGAGAAAAGCACATTTGTGAAACAAATATTCCATGAATATAATTTTGGTGTTGCAAATTTTAATTGGGAAAAATAAAGACAACATCTTAATGTTTCTCTCTAAATACCCAAAGGTATACAACTCTAAAACAAATCTCATTTTTTAAAACATAAAGCAAATCAAACACACATCTGTACCTTACTCTCTACCAAGTGCTCTTAAAACCAAGTAAAATGTGACAGCTGGTAGTATCCAAACCAACACTTTGTTTTGATGTCGTTGAAAGTGGATCATTTAAATTGATTGCCAAACATTTATTTTGCTTCTGAAATTGAAACTCGGATTATCATGGCAACAGAACATTTGGATGAACAGAAAATTGGGACAACTATATCTTTGGGCCCAACTTCCTTCATATGTCAGTCTAAACAAAACATTCCTTTGGGCTTTAATGCTAACAAAATCCAGTACATGGAGCCAAAAGTATTATCACTAATCACCAACAATGAGAGTACCTCCAGGGTGTTCAATAACCCACCCCATGGTTCCCACTGGCTATCCCAATACCCCCCACCCCACCTCTCCAGTCCTTTCCTAAGGCTGTGTGTTCCTACCACTTTCCCTTCTTGGCAAAGCCACTTTCCTCTCCGCACCATCTAGTAATTCCCCTCCATCCTCCAAACATATGCCACTTGTTACCTTCTTCTTGGCTTCCCTCAAGAATGCCAGTTCACAGTCAAAATGGATCAAATCTAAATGCAAGAGAGAACTTTTGTGATCTGTGGTAGGCAAAGGTTTCTTAGACTGGGCATAAACCATAAAAGAAAAAAGATAACTGAACTTCAAAATTTAAAAAAAATTTTTTTTGGAAAATACCATTAAAAATGAAAAGACAAATAAATATATTTCCTACCCAAGATCACAAGATTTTCTCATGTATTTTATGGCTTTAGCTCTTGCATTTAGGTCCATGATCCATTTTGAGCTGATTTATGTGTGTGATGTAAGGTAAAGGGTTGAGAGAGAAAGTGCTGGGACAGGAAATTGATCACAAGGGGGTATGAGGAAACTCTCTGGAATAATGGGATGTTCTGTGTCTTCACTGTAGTAGTGGTTACAAGACAGAACGCATTTCAAAACTCTGTGAACTTAAAAATCACTGAATCTTATTGTGTATAAATCACTCCCCAATAAAGCTATTGGAAAAAATTCCTTGGTGAAACTTTTGAACTGCTGAATCAATTAACTGTAGAGGGTCAACCCAACTCTACCATGAAATATTCCCAGTGACTTTTTTGTGGGGGGCAGAATACCAGGGATTGAACCCAGGGGCACTCAATCACTGAGCCACATCCCCAACCCTTTTTTATTTATTTATCTTTTTTTATTTTGATACAGGGTCTCACTAAGTGGCTTAGGGCCTTGTTACGTGACTGAGACTGACTTTGAACTTAAGACCCTCCTGCTTCAGCCTCCATGTGACTGGAATTTCATTTACCCTAGCCCCAGGTGACTTTCTTTCTTTTTTTAAAAATATATATTTTTTTACTTGTAGGTGGACACAATATCTTTATTTCATTTTTATGTGGTGCTGAGGATCGAACCCAGTGCTGCATGCGTGCTAGGTGAGAGCTCTACCATTGAGCCAGAACCCCAGCCCCACCCGGTGACTTTCTAAACTTTCTGTACTCAGAGTCATCCTAAAGAGTCTGACAGAAGCAACATCCCTAAATCTTGAGTTTTATTGTGTTGGTAGTCATTTGCATATGGTTCCTTTCCCTGCTGACTTAAGAATTCTTCAAGAACAGAGACCCTCCAGTTATTCTTCTCCTTTTATTTCCACTGCCTGATACAACAGAAGGAATTCTCTATATGTTCGCTGAGTAGCAATTGATGAGAATCTCTTTCTGACAAAGCTCGTTTAAAACTAGAGTTTGATACTATTTTATCCTTTCTAAGGAATTTCCTATTACTGTTTCTTGGTGTTTTGTCACTCCTATTTATGGGATAAAAGACTCAACTTTCTTAAAGTGTTAAGGTGCAACTACCACCAATACCTTCACATAACTTAAAAAAAAAAAAAGTACAGATAATTTGAATCATGACTAATCAAAAAGCTTTACCTGGGCTGGGACTATAGCTCAGTGGTAGAACACTTGCCTTGCACGTGAGAGGTACTGGGTTCGATCCTCAGCACCACATAAAAATAAATAAAGATATTGTATCAACTACAGCTAAAAACAAGTTAAAAAAAAAAAGGCTGGGGTTGTGGCTCAGTAGTAGAGTGCTTGTCTAGCATGTGTATGGCACTGGGTTCAATTCTCAGCACCACATATAAATAAGTAAATAAAATAAAGGTTCATGAACAACTAATAAAAATATTTTAAAAAATAAAGCTTTAGCTAAATGCAAGCTTCCTGGCAGTCTGCATTTGTGTATTCCACAGAGACAGTCCTTCTGTATTCCTTAAGAGGTCTATGGACATGGAGTCACTGATCAGTCTACACTAAAGCCACTGCAGGGGGTCAACCCAACTCTGCCATCCAGAAGCTTATGGGCTTGTTTTGCTGTATAAAATTATTCAGTATATTTAACTGCTCAACAAAGTATTATTGTAGTAGCTAGAAACTCACTGCTACAAATACAGTGCAACAGGAAGTAAAAGAAAATATACAAAAACAAGATAGGGAACACCAGTGGGCTACCTCCAAATGTGGAATTTAGGGGTATGGAGGTCCGTCAGGACTGTAAACTGAAACAGGAGGCAGAGATAACCCTATGATTTCATGTTGGTATGGAAAAGATGACGTCTTAGCCAAGATGTTCTTTAGTCAAGATATGCCTTCTTAACTCCTTTGTCCCCAGTAATTAATACAAAATTATATTAATTATCTGACATTTATTTGGGGGATAACTTAGCGGATGCCTCTGGCTGAGGGGAGATTGCAGCCAGGAATCAGCAGGGCTGCAGTCCTCTCAGGACTAGAGAATCCACACACAAGTTCACTCACAGACCGCTGGTGGACCTCAAAAGGTCTCGGGAAGATTCAGCTTATTTATGTTTTTGCAGGCAGACCTCATTTCCTTGTAATGTGGAAGTCTCCCCAAGGGCCACCTGGGCATCCTCATGACATGGTAGCTGGTGATTCAAAAGACAGAGACTGAGTGAATCATAGAGCACCAAGATGGAAACCATAGTTTTTAACAACCTAACCTTGGAGGTGGATCTATCCCTTCAACCCTGTTCTATTCATTAAAAGCAATTCCGTAAGTTCAGGTCTCATTCAAGGGGAAGGGACTACACAAGGGAATGCGTATAGGAAAAGGAGTTCTCTTAGAGGCAGCCTATCCCAGAAGCCTAATGGACTGTCCACAAATAGGTATTCAATGAGTGAAAGAGATGGAAACTAGAGAAAGAAAAGTAAGAGGGAGAGAAAATTTTGTAAGATCAGTTGTGTTCAGTTTGACATATCCTATTTTGGTCCTTGTGTGAGATTAGGACAGATTGAATATTTACCAGACTTGTTTCCTGTTTCCTTTGAGCATACAACCAGATTACTTTTCCAGCCTTGTCTACAATTAAATGAGGTCAAGTGGCCAACATAAAGTGGTATGAATATTTCCCTGCTTGTGTATCACTACCAGAAGCAGTTGGTCCAGAGGAGAACTCTGAAGACTTAGAAATGGTAAAGACACCACACAGAAAAGCCTGAATGTCTGCGTGGAGCAGAGCCCACCCCACCCTCCCCACCATTCCATGTCTTTGTGAGTAGGGGAAAAATTGTGTTAAATCCTGAAATTTAAGATTTTTTTTTTGCTACATTAAGTAAGAAGATATTGTAAGAATTCAGTAAGTAAGACAATGTAGAGGCATGGGGTTAGAAATGATGGTGGAATGTGATGGGCATTATCCAAAGTATAGGTATGAAGACACGAATTGGTGTGAATATACTTTGTATACAAGCAGAGATATGAAAAATGTGTGCTCTATGTGTGTAATATGAATTGTAATGCATTCTGTTGTCATACATAAATTTTAAAAATTAACAACAACAACAAAAAGACAACGAAGCACTGACAAAGAGATAGAAATACACCAATAGAGTGGATTAAAGAAGCCAGAAACTCACCCACCCATGCAGTGTGATGCCGTAGGCACTGCAGGTAGGAGAGGAAATGATGGCCTGGACAAGTAATGGTGATTGATTGATGGCTGGCTAATCATGGTTAAGAAATTAAAAATAATTTCCTGTCATCATGCACAAAAGCAATCCTACAATGACTTATATGTTAGCATAGCTATTGCTTGTGATCACAGCGATCTGTGTGCAAGAAAAAGAAACAAAGAGGACAGAATACAATATCACTGTGAATTTCTGAAAGGTGGAGTCCATGTGCCAAGCCATAATTGCCATTTACAGCCTGTTGCCATCTGCTGCAGTCAGACACCTGAGACCTGTGGGACCTTGTCTGGTGAGCTCCCATCTTGCCAGCAAATCATCAGCCACCACAAACCCCCAAAGCTATATGCTGTCTCTTAGCACAAGTCAACCCTGGATTTGAGAGTCAAATTGATTAGGGGCTCAATGCTAAAAAGGCAGAGTCTGACAGGAGAGGAATTTACAACCCTTGGGATGCCATGAGAAAGGCAGAGGACATCTAAAAGGGTGAAAATGCCTTTCATGCATTCCTCAAGGGGTCTCAGTAGCTGCCGGAAGTATCTTTCAGTTCAAAGTTGCTGGACACAGTCACAAGACAAAATCACAACAAACTTTAGTTTATGGGTCTTTTTTTTAATATTTATTTTTTAGTTTTTTTAGGTGGACACAATAGCTTTATTTTTATGTGGTGCTAAGGATCAAACCCAGTACCTCACACATGCCAGGCAAGCATGCTACCACTTGAGCCACATCCCCCAGACAGTTTATAGGTCTTCATTGGCTTTTATTTGTAATTCTAGAATAAGGCAACACCTTGTATCATAAGAGAGAAGAGTTCTCTGATGAACTAAGTAGGAGAGGTTGACCTTAAAGACGGAAAAACGCTGAGGAAAGTGGAATCAGAGCAAAAAGCTGGTTGAGTATTTGAAAGTAACTTTCTTTGTAAAGGTTAAAGCAGAGGGAACTTCGTTATCACGCTGGCTAAAACCAGTCTGCTCAGAGATTTGGCTATTATCTTTCTACCTGTTGACTTCTTGCGAAGTCAGATAATGTAGTTTTGGCTTAGTCACATGGAACTTCAGCACAACTAACTAATGAGATATCCTGAACATTAGTAACTCCATTTTGGTTCTGAAACTGCCTCTTGGCCTGGGGCTGTGGTTTATAAGCTACTAAGAAAAAGAAACTTAAAATACCCTGTTTCCTCAGCACCCTACCCCTTCCAAGACCCCTAAATACAAAGTTCTGTTATTGCCCAGCCACCTGCACTCAAGGTCAATTCTAGCTGCTACACTCAAGGCCATGTCTAACTTGCTCTTATTCCTTGTTAAAAATATGTATATATAAAAACCCTTTTAAGAGACTGGGGTGGTGGTTCAGTGGTAGAGTGCCTGCCTAGCATGTGCGAGGCACTGGGTTCAATTCTCAGTACTGAATATAAATAAATAAAATAAAGGTCCATTGACAATTTAAAAATCAAAACAAAGAAACCCCTATTAAGATAATTCTGTCTGCTGCGCCACTCTACTGGGCAGCCCGACAGGCTTTCCCTGTCATGAAACTTTGTTTTTGAACTGTCTTGAAAGATTTCTTTGAACATTCTGTCCTATCACTAACTCCATTTTGGTTTAGGCTTTTGGGCCTACTGCAGGAGTTCAGAGCAAACCAGTGGCCTCTGATACATTCTCTTTACAGTTGGAAGTTCTGGGAAAGAGAACAGAAGAAAAGTGTCCATCTCAGAATAGAACAGCCATGACCACTACACTAGTAAATGACTTCAAGCACCCAAGTGCCTTTTAAACGGTCTCCTTTCCCAGAATGGGCTTGCATCAATGCCTCTTCTCCACCACCACCAAATTCATCTTGCAAGAACACTGAGTCTGCCCTCTACCTATCTTTCTAGCCTGAAATTACAATCTGTCTCAATTACACCTGGCCTGCCTGACATCAGGGGAATACAGCCTAAGCTGATTCATTATTAAATCTTTGTGCAGACCATCCCTTCCACCTGGAAAACTGAAAATGTACCTGTTTTTCAAGACACAGCTTGAATTCCACCCTCTCATGAAGTTTCCTGATTACACCTATCAGAGGTGACAACTAGCTGTTGTGAAAACACAATTGTCAGGGCTGGCGTCATGGATGGAAGGCCTGTACAGTTCACAGGGCCTCAGATTAAAAGGCCTCATACTTGGCTAAATGCTCTGCTGCTGGGTCTTGAGATTCTCAATTTCTTCCCCGACCCCCTTCATTTCACTCTAAGGACAAAACTTGTGTCCCTCTCTCAAATAATCCAGGCTGCGTACTTCAGACCACGGGCGTCAGAGTCCTCACAGAGCCAGTTACCACATTATAAAAGCATCTACTTCCCCTCAGTTCTGTAGACTTAATCTATCGAAGAGGCATGAGACTGATTTTATCCAAGGAGCCAACAGGTCTTCAATTCCTCCTAACACAACTACATTCACAAGAATATGCCAACTTGATCCTCATTGTCAAGTTCCAGTGGAAGGTTTTAGAGGCTGGGCCAGCTGCAGGCTGCTAGCCCTGGAGCAGCTGTGTCGGGTTTGGGGTAGGAGTACTGTGGCTTGTCTGATTCCCCTAGACTGTTCTGCTTTTGCAGCTTTCCCCCTCTCTACTTCTAAAACCGCAGGTTCTCTGAAACACAGACGATTCTCCTAGTGGTTCTCGTTGCCATAACAGGAGAGTTCTGTTTGTAGGAAGCAGCAGAGGACATTGGTTAAGTAAGAGTAATTAGCCAGCCAGGACTGTCTCTGTGGTATCTGAATGGATATTATTTTTCTCTTATGATAATTTTTTAATTTTATTTTGATTTTCAGTATTGGGGATTGAACCCAGGGTTTCACACACGCTGGGCAAACACTCTACTTCTGAACTATATCCTCAGCCTATCTAAAGATATTTTAAATGCTAGGAACACACAAATGCATTCTCTAGTCTACCTACCATAAGTCCTGGCACATTGTAGGCTCTCAATAATATCTTGTGAATGAAATAAAAAGCAGCTAATAGACCAAATTGACCATAATCAAAGCCAAGCTCAGGGCCAGGGCTCTCATGTGCATCTCTCAAGTGAATGAACACACAGTCACCAAGTTAAAAACGAACAAACAAAAAAAACACCAAACCTTTACTTTACAAATATTTATATGGACAGGAAACAGAGACTTTTTCTAAGAACCATATGTGTTTCTGAAGTTATTTACTTAATCCTTTTTAAGATTAAACTTGGAATTTCTACGTAAGAAGAGTTTAGCTAGTATTGTGAGTTTCTATGTATTTGTTTACTTAAAATAACATTTTTGCATATTGAAATTTCAAAGGTTTACTAATGTTAAGAAGCATAAAAAATTGCTGAAATGCCTGTAAGAATTCTAAGGAACTACAGTATGGACGCTAGATACATTAGAGAAGAGTATAAATGTACTAAGGGACTAACATGCAACACAATAAGTTCAAGAAAAGAGGATTTCAAAGAGAAAGAAACATGACAAATAAAAGAGAGAAATACCATAGGAGTGAGGCAAATACAGGTACTGAATAAAGAATGTGCTGGAATAATTATGGAGTAGCATACCAGGACGTTTGATATAGAACTGAGAACTACAATAAGATACTGGCCAACTTGGGAGGCTGAGGCAGGAGGATTGTGAGTTCAAAGTCAGACTCAGCAACTTAGCAAGGCCCTAAGCAACTCAGTGAAACACTGTCTCTAAATTAAATACAAAAAGGGATGGGAACATGGCTCAGTGGCTGAGTGCCCCTGGATTCAATCCCTGGTACCCAAAAAAAAAAAAAAAAAAGGTATTGGCACACAGGTAAAGCCCACCAAATACAGAATTATTGACAACTAATAGGAACTGTTAGAAGAGAATGCTATTCCAGTTAGAATCTTCAAAACAAACCCAAGGCAACATCATGATGGTATTGACTGAATGTTTCCATTCCCTTGAATCTGTATGTGGCAATCCTAACCCCAATGTAATGGTATTTGGAGGTGGTATCTTTGGTTATTCAGATTAGATCATTTGTGAATGAGATAAGTGTCCTTATAAAAGAGGCTCCCGAGAGACACCTTTCCCTCCTGCCATGTGAGGATGCACTGAAAAGATGACCACCTAAAAACCAGGAAGCAGGCTCTCACTAGATGCCCAAAATGTCAGAACACTGATCTTGGACTTTCCCCTCCAGAACTGAGAGGTAACTGTTATTTATAAGCCTCATCTATGGTATTCTGTTTTAGCAGCCCAAGTAGATTAAGATAAAAAACTGGTACTAAGGATCAAGATTAAAATTGGTACTAAGGATCAAGATTAAAGGTGGTTGAGAGGCAGAAGTGAGTTTCAAGCCAAGTACTGTCCAATTCCAAGGCCTGGCCATCTGCTCACCATTTAGTACTCTGCAGTGTGACCTGTCTGATCAAGGGTCTGAGGAAGAATAGGACTCCAGGGTACAGAGAATGTAATTCTTGGTGTCTGTCAATCATGTTGGTAATGGCAAATACCTGGCACTCATGTTTAGCAAGCACTGCCATTAGAGTTAAATAGGAACATGTGTTTGTGTGTGCTGCCCTGTTACATAGACTTTAAAGATAATGCTCCAATGTTTGTGACTTGAGCAATAACACATGAGCTAGGAAAATGTCCTTTGCATTGCGACCCAATGATTCCTATTCCCATTATTACTCACTTTTTTGTGTCAAATTGTTGAATATAAATATATTTGTGGATCTGGCCCCAAAACAGGCCAGATAATGTGAGCCGCAGCCCAGGGCTAAGTTTCAAAAGTCTCAGACATCCTGGGGCTGGACTTCCTGGGAAGCCAACTGTGATCCAGCCTTACCCTTGCTACAGTCTCCTCTAGCTCAGCCTTCTCCCTGGGAATTGGTACCACTCCAACCCAGTCCCAGAATTCCCTACCTGCCAGTGCTCCCTCTGCCATCTGGGCAGCTTCGGTCCACAGACTCTTCAATCATCCCTACCGTCCTTCCCTAGTCTACTCGGGCCCTGGCAATTATATTCCTCTCTGGATATTGTGTCCCAATATCTTCATGGCCTTATTTCTTCCAGACATGTGAAAGAAAGAAGTCAAAGTGGAACAAAAACGAAAACCAACTAATTAGCCAACCAACTAAAACAAACAAAATTTAAAAAGCTTTATACTTTCAGCAACTTAGTGAGACCCTGTCTCAAAATAAAAAATTAAAAGGGCTGGGGATGTGGCTCCGTGGTTAAGTGACCCTGGGATTAATTCCCAGTACAAAAACAAAACCATATACTTTTATGTATGTAAGCAGCTAGCCTAACACCATGGGACAGTCTTACAGAAAATAACCTCTCCCACCACTCTGTCCCCAAGGGTAACCTGCTTTAGTTCTCTTCAGAGCACCTTATTGAAAGACCTGATACATCAGACATCTGTTTATGGTTTCTTGTGCTTCCCCACCCTCTACACATTGTAAATCCTAAGGTGAACAGAGACTTTCATCTCCAACACCTGAAATAGCACCTTTGCATTGTGAGGCCGGAATACATCAAACCAGACTGGAACAGCAACTGCCACTCCCCTTTCTGTGGTTAATTTTCAGGGTCACCCTGAGACTCACTTTAACCTCAGTGAACTTGTAGCACAGAGGTGGGAAGAGACAGAAGCCTTCAGGCTGGACCCAGGCCCTCTGAGGGTCTGCACTGTCCTACTCCCCAGCCTTCCAGCATGTACAAAGGGAGACCTCACACTTTCCATCTTATTTCACATTAGACTTCAGAGTCTCATATTAATATTCCCACATTGGTTTCACATTAGTTGATCTAGCACTTAGTGGGACTCTAAGCTATAGGAATATAAGTAGAAACTAATTTTGGATAGATAAGGAAATAAGAATAATGATAGCTAATATTTGCTGTTTGCTATATGCAAAACATCATGCTAACTCCTTTGAATTATCTTTTTTTACCCAAACAACAAGTCCATGAGGCATGCACTATCATCAGCCCATTTTGCAGTTCAGAAGACTGCAGTTAGTCCTGAACCTGCAGTCACATGGCTTGTCAAGGAGTCCAGATCTGTTGATGTGAAAGACAGTACCTGAGGAAGAAAGGAGGGAAAATGAGAGAAGGCAAATGACATGGTATTTGATTTAGTAAATGGTAGTATTTATGTTTTGTTGAATCCCCAAAGTTATATCTTAAGCTATAATTCATATTTTAAAAACTATCACTTCAATGTGAAAATATGAGTTCAGAGCTAAAGAATTTCTGAGTGACAATAGTGAAATTGTCGTTAACTTCTGCTGTTCAACAGAAGTGCGTGCTCACTTCAGTATCACATGTACTAAAACTGGAACCATACAGAGAAGATTCGCTTGGCCCTTGTGCAAACATGACATCCAAATTTGGGAAGTGTTCCATATTTAAAATAATAAAATAAAACAGAAGTGCTTAACTTTGCAAGTGTACAGCACAACACCTGACCATCAGACTCAGGGCAAGAATTAATGGCCATTCTGTCCTTGTCACCACTCATGTCTCTAGCATGGCTTCCAGGAATCTTCAGACTTCTGTTTCTTTGGGCAGCTATGTTGCTCTGGCTCTGGTTCTTTATTTTGAAAAGTGCAATCTAGTAATAACCAAAAGTTGTCTGTAAATACAAATCCAATTTCTTACTGAATTGTGTTCTCACTAACAGGAGCAAAAGCTCCTGCTACAGAGGTCACTCCTGAGCTTAGCCTGCTGGAGCCCTGGTGCCTGGTCCTTCAGGTCCTGAGGGCAGGCTCACCAAGGGCCAGTAAGGAGAAGCTCACTGGAGGAGGAATACAGAATGGAGGAAAGCCCAAGACAAAACCAACAACCTGGCCCTTTGCCCAGGGCTCTCCGTGATCATGAGCCTGAAGTCTTCTGGGAGAAGCCTCATTCCACTGGGCAGCTGGACCTGATGAGATGAAGGAATGTCACAATTTTTCTATGCAGTCTAGTGTGGGTGTGGTTCTTAGTACAGTTCAGGACAGGGGTATTCTTGTCTGGTTTTTAACAGTGCCTCTCTTGACCTTTACATTTCTCACCTAGAGTGTTGTTACTTTGAAAACGACATGTTGTGTAGACGGTGATAAGGGAAGTGAGTTCTGGCTTATTTCACAGACATGGAAAGTCATCTCTGACTTTGTGCAGCCTCATTGCTAGCTACATCTATAAATGTGGAGTTGACAGTTTGAAATTCTGTGTATTTGGTAATTACATCCAAGACAAACAGATGTCAACCAATAATTAGAAAGTATATAAAAAAGATAAACATGCACTTCAATGATAAGTTACATGAAAGGAATCTAGAATATAAGAAAACTTTTGTTTCCTGTATTTTAATAATGCATTGTCACTACATTTCCACCCCCTGCCGAAAGGCCTACATGTTCAGTACAGACACAATTTTTCTTTTTGACTTATTTTCCATCTAAGGGTGGCTGAGTCTGAGGGTGGGGAACCTACAAAGTGGGCTGACTGTATTACCATTCTCCTACTAACTTCCAAGAATTTCATTTGTATTGGGGTATCTATCTTATTTATTGAAACAGTCCTACTAACAAGCATACAGGTTGTTTACTGTTTGGAATTATTACAGAACAATGCTTTGATGAGCATCTTTGCTCACTTGTACAAATCCAACAGGAATATAAATTCTTAGAAGTAGAGTAGCTTGGTCCAAGTTTATGGTCTTTTTTTCATTTTAAAAGTGTTACCAAATCAGGTAGGTTATTTAGGTGAGTTTTGTTCATATTTGTAAACAACAGACACTAGTAATGTTTTCAAAGGATCGAATGAGATAGAAGGATATAAGAACATAGTATATAGCAAATAGGCTGTTAATGAATATTGGTCGCCTACTTTCCTTTTCTTATACTTAGACGGCTATTTATGAATATTTCCCTAGCTATAGCTTTGACAATGAGCTCGACAGTTAATTCCAATATTCGTAGCCAACCCTGAAGCACCACTTAAACACCTGTTATTGACTAACTAGCAAACTCTGAAGGTCAAATATGTTCTTGAGAAGACACAACCTTTGACATTAACCCTAAACACCATTTTCCTAGGAACACAGGTGATTTATTTGATTATTGGCTCTTTAAAAACAAAATGAGCTGGGCTATTATACAAGCTGAAGTACACTTTCCAGTCCTGTCTCTGTACTTGAGTGAAAATCGTGCTGGTCCATGTCATTTGTTTCATAAGCCCCATATAATCCAACTCTGGAAAACCACTCTGACACCTCCGGAGCTCTCTTTGCTCTTGGGGGAACCCGTCGTCCCCACCTAGGGGACCTCAGCGTTTGGACTCCGTCAAGGGCGCCAGAGGTCCCTGGGTCTCGGGGACTGAGGTCCCGCCGGCTCGGCCCGGGAGTGCTGCAGGCCGGTCGGCCGTCGCCGGCTCCTCGCCTCCGCACACGCCGCCCCGCGGCGACCCCGACCGGCGAGGATCCCGGGCGCGCCCCCGCCTGCCGGGGCCAGCTGAGGCTCCGCCGCCCCTGCCCGCCTCCCGCACCCCGCACGCGAGCTTCGCGCGGCCGGCCCGGCCCTCGGCAGGCGCTCCGCCGGCGCGGCCATGCGGGCGCGACCCGCGCTGGGCCCGACCCCGCCGGCTCTCGGGACGCGGCCGCCCCGCATGGAACGCGCCAGGGCGAAGGCCGGCGCGGGGGCGGCGGCGGGCGGGGAGGCCGGGCGGCGGCCGAGGGCCCCGGGCGCGCTTCCGCCGGCCGCGCCGCGCACGCCGCGGTAAATGGGAGGCTCGGCCGGCGGGGGCGGGGGCCGCGCAGCCGGGGACTTTCAGGAACTGCAGGGGCGGGCGGCGGCTGGAGTCTCCGAGCGCCCAGCCGCGGGCCTGAGCGCCGACACTCGGGGCCGAGGCGGAGCCGCCGCCGCGCCGGGGCCCAGCCGTCGCCGTCGCCACCGTCCTCGCGCGCCCTCCCGGCTTGGGCCGACCCGCCGCGGCGCGGGAGACGAGCCGGCCGTCCCGGGCCGGGGGACCCGCCCGCCATGGCCACCAAGGTGAGGGGCGCGCGGAGCAGGCCCGGCCGGCCGCTCGGCCCACGGCGGCGCGGGGAGGGTCGGGGGCGCGGGCGGCGGCGGCCCGAGGAGGCCGGGAGGGCGCTCGGCGGGACCCAAGGCCGGCCCGCGGCCCAGCCAGCCCCCTCCGGCGTGGCGGCGCGGTGAGGCGGGGGGCGGCGGGGCTGGTCTGGACCCCCGGCGGCGCGGAGCGCGACGCCACCTCAAAGTTTGCGCCTGGGCGCGGGCGGCGGCGGGAGCGGGGCGGAAAGTTCCCGCAGCCCCGGAGCGTCCGGGAGTCGCCCGCCGCCGCCCCGGAGCCCGGCCCGCGCGGCCGGCCCCCCGCGCCCCCGCGCTTTCTGTTTTGCTGCCTTTTCGGTTTGAATGGCACTGCCAGCGCGAATCGGTACCGAGAGGGAAATGACTGTGCTTTCGGTTAGGTGCCCGCTCGAAGAAGGGCCCAGGCCCGAGTTACGCGGGGGACTTGGCTCCCGCGCGGCCGGGAGTTGTGCTGCTCGTTCTGTGACTGCGTGTGGAAGCGGGCGCCCGGGCCGCCGTGCTCCCGGGCCGCCGGGCCGCCTTCCCCCCGCGCCGCCGCCTTCCCCGGCGCCGCTCCCGGGGCCGTTTTCCTGCCCCAGCCGCGGACGGGGTCCGGGTAGGCGGCGCGTCCCGGGCTGCGGCCGGCCTGCGGTGCGGGCTGGGCACGTCGTCTCTGGGAGGCCACTGTTATAAACGTGAGCACCCTTTTCCATGTTTGTTTTTGAAACATCGAAGCGACTTTTGGGCGGGTGAGGTCCGGGTGTGTGTGGTCGGAGGGCGTTTGATGGAGACAGGAATTGTCGGTGACTGCGGAGCCTGGAGTTGGTGCCAAGGTGTGGGTCTGGTCCGCGAGGGCAGCTGTATAGAAAGGAGGGCTCTCCCTCCGGAACCTGTTGCTTCTGTCGCTGGAATAATTACCTCGTTAATATATTTCGAGTGTGGCGTTCCTGGGTTTTATTAGATTGATAGAACTTGCCAACTTTTAAACATAATGATTTTGTGTCGACCTTTTTAATAAGGAAAATTAAGGCAAGCCAAAGGTTTCAAAGGGAATTTTGATTTTGAGGTTTGTTGCCACATGCTCCAGAAATTGCCACTTACACATCCTATTTCACGGTTGTCTTGCAACCTTAAGAGTGGGTTGTGACACAGAGGTCTGGTTTGTGCTGTTTCCCACCTGCCTCTTCTGAGGCACCAGTGTGTGCTTTAGGTAGGATACAGCTTAGCCACTGCAGGTGCTAAGTGAGTTTTATTTGATGGTGAAGTCTGAGCTTAGTTTTTTCATCAAATTAAAAAGGACACTGGTCCTTGTACCCAACTTGAAATGAATATGTCCTCACTAAGCACAAGCCTCACAGCATTTCTGAGTTCTTCCTACTTTTGTTATCTGTGCTACTTACTCTGAAGGCAAATTCCAGACTTCTGTTAGGATCTCAACTTTCTAATCACAGTTCTACCTGGTGCTCAGTTTCCCTGTTTACAGAGCGACAAACCATTGCTATTTGAAGAAAAAGACCAGCAGTGAAGCATTTATCAAGAGGACACTTCCTCAAATTTGGGTTTGGTTTGGTTTGGTTTCCCTACTGTCTGGTGATTCTCTGTCAAATCAAAAGTTCTCTCTGTTCTTTGTTTCTCTACTGGGGAGTGAACCCAGGTATGCTTTACCTCTGAGCCACATCCCCATCCCTTATTTTTTATTTTGAGACAGGGCCTTGCAAAGTTGCTGAGGCTGGCCTCCAACTTGTGATCCTCCTGCCTCACCCTCCGGAGTAGCTGGGATTAAGGTGTGCACCACCTCACCAGGCTGTTTAATTTTTGAATTGTTCCCAGAGAGTAAAGGTGTCACTGCCAGGTTCCCCAGACCCTCTATAAGCACACCCTTGTCCTTCCCCACATCTGAGTAGTTTGATTTCTATTCCTTCCTGTTCCTTATTTGGAATATTCTTAGTAACCAATGACCACTAACTTGTAATAAAAATTTCAGGCTCAAACGTCACTTAGGCTCTTGCTATAAGTATTAAGAAGTGATGAGATATATATTCAGTATCTGAATATTTGAGGTCATATTGGGTTTCGCTTTGAATTTACCAGAGAATGACTTCAGTTCATTTTTTTTTAAAAATTCTTACATGTTGTTTGAAAGGTGCAATTATCTTCAATCATGGGTTTTAAAAATTCTTTGTATATTCACAATAGAAAAATGAAGAAATTTTCTTTTAAAAGAATTCGAATTGGATGCTGGGGTTGTGGCTCAGCCCTAGAGCGCTCACCTAGCATGCGGGAGGCGCTGTGTTCGATCCTCAGCACCACATAAAAATAAACAAATAAAATAAAGGTGTTGGGTCCGACTACAACTAAGAGAAAATTTAAATAAATAAAATAAAGTTTCTTAAAAAAGAATTAGAATTGGGCATTCTTCACTGTTGAAGACAGGTAATCAGTAACTGCACATTTTAAAGGGATTATCTGTTTTTTTGTTTCTGATCTTTCCTTGTAGAATGCTGAATTGGGTTTAAATGCATACACCACTCTGAAGTCCAGTCTTGCCTCATTTAGCAAATACAGTGAAAGGCTGATAAGAATGTTTTAGTCTTGTCCTCTGTTGCAAGCCCCTAAAGTTTATATTTTGACACAGTCCTATGGTGCATTTGGGTAAATTTAAGTTTTGTTTTTAAAAAAACCAAGTTGAGAAAGAATTCATTTTCTACATATATCAAAAGGGACTTAAGGAAAATAGTGGCAGTTATCCATATCTGTGTAACTTAGCTGTCATTTCCACGTCACAGTTAACCTTTGGTAACTAATTTAGGTCCTTTGTGCTTACAGAGTCACTTTTAAAAGTAATCATTCTAATCAGATTTTTTTGGATACAACATTTTTTTATACCTTTATTTTATTTATATGGTGCCAAGGATCAAACCCAGTGCCTTGCGCATGCTGAGTGAGCAAGTACTCTACCACTGAGCCACAACCCCAGCCCTTCTAACCAGATTCTTGAAGTTCCTGATGCCTTTTTCTTTTTCTTTTTCTTTCTTTCTTTTCTTTTTTTTTTCTTTTTTAAGAAAATGCCTTTCCAGCTCCACTAACTAAAGTTACACATGTACTTCTTACAGCCCTGGTTGAATTAAGGGTGTCTGGAGGGGCTGGGAATGTGGCTCAAGCGGTAATGTGCTGGCCTGGCATGCATGCGGCCCGGGTTCGATCCTCAGCACCACATACAAACAAAGATGTGTCTGCTGAAAACTAAAAAATAAATATTTAAAAAAAAAAAAGGGTGTGTGGAACCTTGAAATTCTGGTAGGAAATGAGTGAATTCCTTTGGTGCATATGTGTGAGAACAGTTTTGAAAGCATATGTTGTAGTTTCTCCCAAGCAGAAACCTCTTTATTTGAAGAAAAGAATAGAAGGCTCTTTATAAGGGAAGTTTAAGGGTTTTTTCCATATATATATATATATATATATATATATATATATATATATATATTTATATATATTTTTTTTTTACAAGTAGCATGGAAAATGCTTACTATACAGTTTTGTGTAACAGTTTTTTTTTTTTCTTCAGTGTGCTAGGAATTGAACCTAGGGCCTAGCAAATGCTCGGCAAGCACTGTACCACTGAGCTACATCCCCAACACTTTCTAAAATTTTTAATTAATTAATTTATTTAGAAGAGACTTGCTAAAATGCTGAGAATGGTCTTTGAGAATGGTCTTTGACTGTTAGTGCCTTGACTTTTCTTATCACTGTTCCACCTGGTGCTCATTTCATGTTTATAGAGTGGCAAATCATTGCCATTTGAAGAAAAAGATTAGCTCCACTAAGTAAGTTACACGTATGCAGACACAAACTACCACATAGCTGCCAGCAGTAGCTGGAATTATAGGCACCCTGCCCAGTTTAACAATAATTTTAAAAAATGTCTTAAATAGAATGTTTAGCATTTATATAGAGAAAAATTTGTATAGAGAAAAATTCTGAGACAATGAAATTGTTTCTTAATAAAGAATGAATAGAAGACATAATTTTTTAAAAATTAGAGCTATATATTAAAGTTATACTTAATAGTTGGGCTCATCCTGACAAACTCATCTATGCATGGAATTTGATTTCAGTTCGAGGTTCCCCACTTCAGAAAGCATGCACTTTTTAACTGCACCATTTTTATATTAAGCATATAAAGTACACTTTTCCTTTGAATGCCCCCTCGTAACTGTAGCTTTGCATGCACACTTCCTTTCTGGTCTGAACTGCTGTTTTCTGCTGTCTTCTAGGTACCCCTTCTTACACATTAGCCCAAGGCACCACTTCCTTGGGAAAGTCTTTCCTGATGTCCCCACCCCTATTACTGGGTCATCTGGCCAGGCTGGTAGTTATATTTGTTTCTATGACTACTGTCTGCCTTCTTCCGGATGCATTCAGCCCCAGGAGGCTGGGACTGTGTTTGCTCTCCTTTGTGTCCTCAGGGACCTGTTTGAAAGAGCAAAAAGAGATTCCAGTGAGATAATGACTAAACTAAAGATAAAAGAACTTTAATCTCCAGCTGTAGGTTTTGGTTCTTTTAATTGTGTGTTTCAGTGAAAAATTTTTTAAGTATACATGCCCAATGCAAAATTCACCTGCAGTGCAATGTTTTTAAAATATAAATAATTTAGCCTTACTAATGATTACATGAGAAATTATGTTTCAGGGTGTTTGAAACTAGCCTCACACTTCTGAGAATTTAAGAAGGTGGTTTTTAACTCCTGAGTGTCAGGAGTGTGCTTAGTTTTCATAAGTTTAGAGTTTTTTTTTTGTCTTTTTATTTATTTTTTAGTTGTACATGGACATAATACCTTTATTCTGTTTGATTATTATTATTTTTTTAATGTGGTGCTGGGCAAGCGCTCTACCATTGAGCCACATCCCTAGCCCCAGTTTTTTGTGTTTTTGTTGAGATTTCTGACTTGATTGCATTGTGACCAGGGAATCTGATTAATAAGCACTACCATATTTTGAGTTTTGTTGAGGCTGACCTTATACCTAGCAAACAGTTTTCATAAATGTTCTTCATATGCATGGAAAGAATATGTGTATTCTCAAATCATGTGTATGCAGTCAGTATATTTCCAGTAGACTGAACTTATTAGGTGCTCTTCCCATTTTTTCCTATTAATCTATTTTCTCTACTTGATCTTTTTTTCTACTGGATGGAGATGTAGGTTTTAAACCATTTCTCTAAATTTAGTATTAGTATTATTTACCAGATAAATTCAAGTTTTTATTGTGAAGTGACCCGCTTTATTTCTAGTGATGCATATTTTTCTTAAAGACAGCTTTGTCTTGTTAACGTGATTTCATTAGAGTTCTTTTGGTAAGAACTGATGTATAAAAACCTATAGGGAATTTTCCTTTTGTCCAATAAGTTAATGTGATTTTTTAAAAAATTTTTTAAATTATAGATGAACACAGTACCTTTATTTATTTATGTGGTGCTAAGGATCGAACCTAGTGCCCCATGCATGTGGGGCAAGAGGTCTACCACTGAGCCACAACCCCAGCCCATTAATATTTGGTAAATGTTTGGTAAATGTTTTCTTGATATATAAAATGTTGTGGCTGAATTTTACCTTTTGTCCAATATGTCTCTGTGACTAAAGATTATTGTCTGTCTGTATTCATGTTTACTGAAGTGTTTAGATTTCTGAGAATCAGTTAATCCTGAACTTTTTGGAAGCTGTGCCCTTCACCCCCATCTCTTTTTTATTCAGTTATTGCTTATTTAGACTTAATCCCATTGTACTATGTCTTTGCATGCTATTTTCTGATATTTCAGTCTTGTCTTTGGCTATTTTTTCTATTTCCTAAACTAAACTGAAATTTTCATTTTGTTACTGGTGAATCTGCCATATTTGAAAATGTACTTTGCTTTAGTCATCAAAGACCGTTTACTAGATGTAGGCTTTAGGCTGCAGTGTTTTCTCTCAGCCCAGGGAAGCTGTTCCTTCTAGTTTCTTCTGTCTTTTGTGTTTACTGGTGAGAAGCCAGCTGTCTAATTGTTCCTTTGAAAGCCAGTTTCTGAGACCTTCTCTGTGTCTTTAGCGTTCTGCAGCTTCACTGTGGTGTGTCTCTGTGTGCATTGATTTATGCAGCTTAGGGTTTGCTGGGTGTGTTGGGTCTGAGAATGGGTGCTTCCATGGTACAACAGTAGAGCTTTCAGTAGAACTCTCTGCACTGAGATGTGCCATCTGTGTGCAGCCCTGTGGAAGTCACCTGCCCATGTCAGTAACATGAACTGGAAATGTGGTTAGTGCAACTGAGGAACTGAGTTCATTTTAATTAAAATAGTTATAGGTGGTTAATGGCAACTGTTTTTGGATGCAGTTTTAGAAATTCTCAACCATCATTTTATGAAAATTGCCTTTTCTCCATTCTCTCTTTCTGGAACTCTTAATTGAAATGAAAAGGCCCAAAGGACATGCAGCCTCCCATCTCACTGTCCTGTTTTTCTTTGTGCTGCATTCTGGATGACTTCTTTGGCCCTTACCTACAGTTCACTATTCTTCAGTCAGGCCTAATCTGTTCTTTTATCCATCTTTAATTTTTTTTTCAGTCATATTCTATTTTTAGAAATTATGTTTGTTTTTCAAATCTGCTTGGTGGTTCTTCATAGTCTCTGATTTTCTGCTCACATTTTCGTAGTTTTGTATTTTCATAGTTTGGTGTCTGTTGATTCTTGTATCAGAATTCTGACTCAGCATGTTTCTCCTTATTTGCATTCATGGTACCTTGTTTTCTTCTGTATTTTGTGATTTTAGTTTATTTTTTCCTCAGAACTTCATCTGAGTAAATTCTGATAGCTAGAATGAAGTTGTATTCTTAGGAAGAATTTGTATTTGCTTATACCACTCCTCAGGAGCACTACATCTTTGGGGTCACTTTCTTAATGGTTTTCCAAACATACTGAGTAGCATAAATGTGGGCCTCGGGAACTCAGGAGGAGTCCCCTGGCTCTGTACCAGTGGCAAGTCATTTCCTTGCTGCCCACTGTGCACACTGGCTTTTCTCCTTCATCCTTACCTTGGGGTCTTTTTGCAGTCCCAGCTTACCTCCCTGCCTACATACAGTCCTAGAGTGCCAGCTCAGGTCTCTAGACAAGTCCAGGGTGAAGTCCTGCCTTAGCAAGTATCCTCCCTGGGTTTGTGCTTTGGCTACCTTTAGGACCTCTCCAGAGCCTTTTCTTTTGTTCTGACAAGGCGAGGGCTCTTACTAGTTACTCAATGCTTCTGGTGTTTCAGTCTAGCAGTGGCTCGGGTATTAGCATGCAGAGCCTGCTGGAACAGTGGCCAACCTAGAGCATCCTGGTAGCAGGAACGGGAAGGAGTAGGTAGGGGCACCTGACTCCTGAATCTGGTCTCTGAAGGTGGAGAAACTTCAGTCAAGCTGTCAAAATGATACACTGTGGCATTCCTCAGTTTTCCGATTTTATTTCTTTCTCTTTTTCTTTTGACTATCTCTCATTTCTTTTGACAAAACATGCTGGGTTTTGCCCCTTTTTATTTTTAGGCATTGTAACTACAGTATTTAAGGTTTTAGTATGACTCAATTTTTCTAAGCTATTTTTTAGTATTTTTATATCAAGTCCTATAGTATTATGACCTGATTCTTAAGAGGAGTTGTGTGTCTCATGGTGGCAGCACTTAGGGCCAAGTTTTCATCTTTTAGCTTCTTTTGTAGTCTCAAAATTTTTGAGCAATGAACTTCCCTTGCTTTTGTAAAAAGGAAAAAGCAAGCTCATGGTTTTTAACTTAAAAACTTGTGGGTTTTTTTTTAATATTTATTTTTTTTAGTTGTAGTTGGACACATTACCTTTATTTATTTTTATGTGATGCTGATGATCAAACCCAGGGCCTTATACATGCTAGGCGATTGCTCTACTGCTGAGCCATAACCCCAGCCCTAAAAACTTGTTTTTAACCAGACATCTAAAGCACATTTCCAGCTTTATCTACCTTCTGTTGATTTGTTTAAAAGTATACTGAGATGAAAAAAGTACTTAATTAATATTTATGAATAATAAGTGGCTCTTGAATAGAAAAAAAGCTCTTGCATTCAGGATTACAAATACTATTTTGCAAATAAATTACAAAAGTAAGTATCTTACTTTTTTTTTTTACCTTTTAAGAATAACTGGAAACTTGGAATAGCTGGGGTTAGAGGATGTGCTAGCATGCTCAGGACCCTGGATTTGATCCCCAGCACCACCCAAACAAAACAAAAAACCACAACAAGAACAAGGCAGAGCAGACAACACATACAAACACAAGACTGAAAGCCTACACCGCAACCAGCACCAAACCTAAAGTTCTTAAAAACGGCTGCCTTGGGCGGGGATGTGGCTCAAGCGGTAGCACGCTCACCTGGTATGCGTGCGGCCCGGGTTCGATTCTCAGCACCACATACAAAGATGTTGTGTCCGCCGAAAACTAAAAAATAAATATTAAAATATTCTCTCTCTATATATATATATCTCTCTATTCCTCTCTCTTAAAAACAAAACAAAACAAAACAACAACAAAAAAAAACGGCTGCCTTAAAATGCATTGTAATCGGGGCTGGGGTTGTGGCTCAGCAGTAGAGGGCTCACCTAGCATGTACGAGGCTCTGGGTTTTGATCCTCAGCACCACACAAAAATAAATAAATAAAATAAAGGTACTGTGTCCAACTACAACTTAAAAAAAAAAATTAAAGAATGCATTGTAATCACACCCGCCTCTGTGTGTCTTTCTCCTGTGGAGCTTAGAGGAGGCAGAATGGCCAGTCCCTTGTGGCTCAGCAGTGGTGTCTAGCACTCTGTCCTCCCTCCACCTTTCAAAGATCATTTAGTACTCAGATTTCAGAGTGGAGAGGTCAGTGTTAAACTTCTGCAGGTGTTTATTGATGCATTAACAATCTGATGATTACAGATGTACTTTGTTGTGTGATTACCATTACAAGTAAGTAAAGTTAATTCAATGTCTTTGTCACCACCAAGAAGATCAGTAGAGACTGGTAGTTATATTAGATTGATTATGTAATCATTTAGAACCAAGAAAGTATTGGAGATAAAACAATTTTAAATATTATTGGAAATTTTTATATTTACTACTGTCTATGATGTCCCAAAGTGAAGTTCTCAGCCTTTTAATCCCGGCTACTCTGAAGACTGAGGCAGGAAGATCACAAGTTCCAGGCCAGCCTGGACAACTGAGACCCTGTCTCAAAATAAAAAGTCCTGGACATGTATCCCCAGTACTGCAATAAACAAACAAAAAGTAAAGAAGAAAACCCATTCCCTGTGAGGAGTCAGAGCCTCCCATGCCTTTTCTGTAGCTTGCACAGTGGAGACTGGCAGTATTTTCTAAAAAGCAATTGTAACATTTCCCCCAAACTTCCCTCACTTAAAAGGCATCTCTGCTATACAGAAAGATTATAGCAAGGTAATAAGCTTTCCTCAGAGAGAAATTGGGTTCTCATTAAAGTGCATCAGTATTTTCCAAGTAATGATAGTATTTCCTGAGTTGTAGGCATTAATGGTGGGGCTGTGCAAGAGTCACCCCATTTGGGAGCTTGGTAAATCATGCATTACTGACTCCCCCCAGAGTTGCTGACCAGGGGTCAGAGGTAGAACTTCAAACATGCCTCTCTTCCATTTCCCAAGTGATGCTAGGTTGCTGGTCTCAGGATCACACTTTGAGGACTACTGCTGTGGAGAGTGCAAAAAGAACTTTTAAGGTTGGTCCTTAAATCTGAGACTGTGGTTGGGTAGGCTGCATTAACAGGCTTTTTTTTTTTTTTAAGTTATAGTACCTTTATTTTATTTGTTTATTTTTATGTGGTGTTGAGGATCAAACCCAGTGCCTCACACGTGCAGACAAATGCTCCACTGAAGTGGCATCCCCTTTCTCCACAGAAAAGTCTTAACTGGGCTTCTCCAGAAATCTTTACCATGACTGATTTTTGGACTTTCAGCAAAAGAGTCTCTGCAAAAGAGTTCAATGTAGATAAACTTCCTATTTTCGTGTTGCTCTGTTTTTCTTGGCCACTGGCCAGGAAGAAATCAGCACTCCAGGTGCTAGACATCCCCTTACTAGTTTCTCATAAACATGTATCCAGTATAGTAGTTTGTAGAAATGTGCAAACAAGGCCTCTGGCTTTGAGCTGGGCTTCACAGAGACCTCCACATTTTTAAGAGAAGTTACCAATTGAGCTCCATGGTAACAGCTGGCAGCTCTCCTCTTCTAAGGTGTTGTCCTTGAAGGGTTAACTTGCCCAAAACAGTGAAAGAAAAACCTGCTTTTATGTGAACTTCTGCAGACTGTGAACTTCTGAGCCCCTCCCCTTTCATGCTGGGTATAAAACTCTGAAACTCCCTGAACTCGGGGTTCAGAGGATTGATTGATGATTATAGCAAAAACTCTGCCCCTTGAACCTGGCTAAAACCGTTTTCTGCTATCTTTATCCCTGCAACACCACCACTGAGCTATACCCCCAGCCCATCAGGCTGTGTCTTGAGTTCTTCTGAACTCAAATGATTGATAAGTATTTTCAAATAAAGGCAGTTTGATTTCTGGTCTACTCTGGTGTGTTTGGTAATTTTTAAGCATTCTGTTAATTGGTCATTTGTATTACAGATTGAACATATGTACCTAATCCAAAAATCTAAAATCTGAAATGTTTCAGAATGAAACTTTTTGAAGTGGTGATATGATACCACAAATGGAAAATTCCACACCATGAAACTTTGTTCCATGCACAAAATGACTTAAAATATTGTATAAAATTACCTTCAGACTGTGTATATAAGATGTAGGTGAAAAATAAGTGAATTTTATATTTCAGATTTGGATCCTGTCCCCAAGATATCTCATTATGTACATACAGATACTTTAAACTTTTAAAAATCTAAAGTCCAAACATTTCTGGTTCCAAGCATTTTGGATAAGGGATGCTCAACCTGTGTGTGCAGAATGTTTCAACATAGTTAGAGGCTCAGATCATTTTAGCAGTAATGTTGCTGTGGCGGGTGATATCATTGTCCTGTTGCTTTTTGATTTTTTTTTTTAAGTTGTAGGTAGACTCAGTACCTTTATTTTACTTATTTATTGTTATGTGGTGTTGAAGATCGAACCCAGGCCCTCACACATGCTAGGCAGGTACTTATCACTGAGCTTCAACCCCAGTCCTTCCCTGTTGCTTTTTAAGTTGGCCAGAAAACATGCCTGCCTGCTATCTATCTATCTATCTATCTATTGGTATCATTGTAGGTCACATTAATCAGTCCAAATTAATTTGCTTTGTATTGTGGTTCTGAAGTGGTTATATAATGAGGATGATTTTTAAGTCAGGGCATTACTATATAAGTGAATCCTGTTTAATTTATAATTCAGATAATTTATGATTTCTAGATTTTTGTTTTACTAGTGTGGTATATACCTGTACCTAATTTTGGTGATTTGAATGTCAGCAGCTTCAGCTTTCCTTTTTGCCCATTTAGAAATCTTAAGGAAGTAAAAAGACAAATATGTCAAAAGTCAGAGGAAAAAATAGGTGTGTTCCCTAAATTAGATAAATCTTAATTTGATCCATCTAGGACTCATATGCACAAAGGGGTGTGTGTGTGTGTGTGTGTGTGTGTGTGTGTTCGTATTCTAGAAAGTAGCTTTATGATTGAGAAACACTTGCTGTAACTTAACTCTGTAATATCAATGAGAACTAACATGTCTAAATAAGAAAGTACAGAAGATGATTGCAGAGTTCTTGGTGACACGTGTTCCATTATTGGACTTATAAACATCATATTCCATATAGGTGGAATATGTTTCATTTTCACAGTCTGTGGTTAACATTAGAAAGGTACGTGAATTTCAAGGGATAGTTACAGGACATGTTAAGCATGCCACATTGCTACTAAAAACCAAAAGCAGGTTGTTTTTTCATTCAGTGGTCTCTCCAAAATTTATATTAAAAATGAAAATGCATGTGCATTTTCCTGCTTCAAGGAGTTGTTGTCTGGTGGGGAAGTTTGAGATCTTCCCTTGGGAGTTGCAGTTGCGGCAGGAGAAGTTCATGCTGTGCACAGTGATGGCACAGCAATTAGACATTAGACCCTCTATTCCCCCATTCGCTGCCTTTGGGAACATGAAAGCAGAATGAACTTACATCAGTAGAGGCCGTAGCTTGAAAATCACATGTAAAATTAAAGTTCCAGTTAAACATACTGCGTTAGTCCAGACTTAGGAGAGGATCATTTCTGTACTGTGGTGGGTGAGAGAGTGAGGACTGTGATATTTCCTGGGTGTTCTTCATTATAATGACTGGCCTTGCAGGATACAAGTTCCTTTTCAGAGAAGACAGAATTGTCCATTCACCTTGGTCCTGCTCTAAAATTTTATCAAGGACTCATCACACTAAGCCACTTTAGAACTAGGGAGCAGCGTGTGCTAGGTAAATAGTGTTTCTGTGCCCCACTTCATTCTGTATCCCTTGTGGCTCAGGACAGGGTCTTGGCATGGTTGAAATGGGTCTGCTCCAGGTAAGCAGTTTCCTTAAAATGCCTGGCACATTTTCTGTACTGTCCCTAGTTTGTGGTCCCCAGAGCTTACACTGGAGTAGGGATTTCCAGCTGGTGAGATTTCAGGGATGAGCCAACATTCTTACAGACTGCAGCCTCTTCGTATTTGCAGTTCTGTGGTTAAAATACATACAGACGGTATCAGCCATGCTCTCTTTTCCTCACTGCCTTTCCAGGCTTTGGGGGCTGGGACACAGGTGGGGTGGGTAAGACATGCCTGTGTTCTGCCTCTTTTGCAGTATTTCTCTCAGTATTTCTTTTCAGTATTTCTGGACCTAGAGATCTTTCTGTCGTAGGCTTTGGAAACCCAAGTCAGGACTGTGGCTTCTTCCTCGTCACACCCTTCTCTCAAGGCTGTGGGCTTTGCTGGTTTGGGGTGGAGAGGTGGGATTAAAAATAAAGGAGCTAAGGATGAAGAAGTAACATTTTAAAAGTATTATCTCTGCCAAATTTATTTTAAGAATTAAGTAACATTTTACATGATAGACTTATCAGAGTGTCTGGCTTTGTAGCAAGGAATAGTTGCTATGGTTGGGTGGTGATTTTCATATTATTATAAAAATAAAATATAAACTAGGATCTGTTACACCTCAGATTGGGGAGTGAAACCAGTTTTTATGATTTCAAGTTACTCTTGTAAAGGTGAGAATGTTTCTTCTTGCTTTTCCTTATTTGCCTGAAATTTAACTCAGTTACCCACATCTTGGTGTCTGGCTGTTTGTGTTTGATCCCTTTGCTCTTGCCTCAGTGTTTTGTTAATTCTGGTAAATTACTCTCACACATCAAATCAAGATAAAAACAAGGCAAGTCCTTAGAAGCCTAGAGGACAAGAGTATGAGTGAGATTGAAACATACACTGGCATTATTAGAAACTCTATAATACCTATATGTGTTTAGCTGAGCTGAGCCGTATACTGAGTTAACAGAGAGCAAATCTCATGGGTCCCCTTGGTAGTAGATCATCATGCTGTTTTTTTCTTTCAGTAAATTTGTTGAACATCTGCTTTGGGCCAGAAACTGTTGAAATGTTAAAAATACAGCACTGAAGAAAGCCATGTTAAAAGCTCTGCCCTCAGACAAAAGTCTGTGCTCATGAGCTGTGTTCCAGTGCAGGTGGGTGGCCAACCACAGGGTCAGTAAGGTGGGGTGTGTGGGCAGGAGGGTAGTCGTGGCCAAGGATCCCTAAAGGGAAGGTGGCAGGTAGAGACCTGAAGGAAGGTGTGGGCCTAAGGAATGAGCAGGTGCCATGTCTGGAGAGGAAGCTGGGCTTGGGGAGGTGGCTGGCCAGTAGGCAGTGGTGGGAGCCTTGGAACTGATGTAGCAGTGTGAACCCTGGAGGGTTTCCACCACACCCACAGGCCTGCCTCCTTCTTTCCTTCCCTCCCTTCCTCCCTTCCCCCAGTTTGCCAGAACTAACTCCAGGGAGTTAATGCTCTGTTTACTTTGATGTTGGATTTAGATCTTATGTTTTTCCTTCTTAAAATTTAATTGATTGTATCTAATTAAAACCACCCTGGGAAAATCCTGTGCTCCACTTAATTCAGTCAGTGAGAGAGTTTTAAAGGGATTGATAGATTAACCTTTTACACATTAGGAGAATCTTAAGTCAAATCAGTTGGAAAAAAAAAAGTTTAAGGAGACCCTCCCCAAACACACACACACACACACACACACACACACACACACACACCTATATTACTTAATTTAAGATTCTCTCTAATGGAAAATTTCAGATCTTGCCTCCTGGACTTGCTGAAAGTAAGCACATGGCCATCAGACCCTTTGCCCCTCTAGGTGTTGTTGTCATCCTGTTAAGTTTCCCAGGGTCCACCAGACAGGAGTGCTGTTTCAGACTGCCAGACTTCAGGCAGAGGTCAAAATACCTGTCATCAGTCAGAACTATGGCATCCCTCTCCTGAGGAGGACCACTGCCTGCTAGTTTCTTATTACAGCGGAATGCATTTCAATTCATATTACACATATAGAGCACAGATTTTTCACATCTCTGGTTGTATACAAAGTATGTTCACACCAATTCGTGTCTTCATACATGCGCTTTGGATAAAAATGTCCATCACATTCCACTAACATTTCTAACCCCCATGCCCCCTCCCTCCCCTCCCACCCCTCTGCCCTATCTAGAGTTTGTCTATTCCTCCCATGCTCCCCCTCCCTACTCCACTATGAATCAACCTCCTTATATCAGAGAAAACATTCGGCATTTGGTTTTTTGGGATTGGCTAAGGTATAAATTTTCCGAAGCTTCCCAGCCTTGAGTGGAGCAGCCCAAGAAGAGCTGGAATAATGAGAGCTGGGTCACAGCGTTCCCATGGGCTTAGGAGAATAGCCTAGGATGGTCCTGGCTTAGGATTCTTCTTCCCTGGATCCTTTCAGTGAGTTGTTTGTTTGTTTTGTTTTTTTAAGTATAAAATGATAGTGGAATTTTATATTGTTTGTATTTTAAAAGGAAGGTTGAAGAGGAAATATAAATACATAAACATGCATTGATCTACCAGTCCTTAGGTAGAACGGTCTGTGAATTCTTAAGATATCATCTATCACAGTTTGGCATAATTCAGTATTTTTATTTTAGCTATTTATAAAAATTTCAGACAGGCAGAAGTAGAGCAGTACCATGAATCTCCTGGACCCTTTAGCTGCCTCAACAACCATCAACTCCTGGCTCATTCCATTCCCTCTAAACCCCTGTATCTTTCTCTTCCCTCATTATTTTGAAACAAAGTTTAGACAATTTGTGGTAAATATTTTAATACATATTTCCAAAAATAGGGACTTGCATTTAGCAATCCTCAGGGGACAAGACCCTCTTACAACTTCTTCCCTGTGGCTTGGTGGTGCCAACGGAGGGAGTTGTGGCGAGTTGGAGGAGCCGGATTATGTGTGTTTATTATGTTGTAAGTGGACAATGGGCCTGGCCACTCTCCTCCAGATGGCACCTGTGGTGGGTTGCAGAGTTGGTGAAAAGGAAGATGCAAGAGGAAATACAAATACATAAACATGCATTAGTCCACCAGTCCTTAGGTAGAAAGCCATGTCTTCGAATAAAGGAATCTGTCTCTGGAATCCGTATTCAGTGCCTTGCCTACTCTTCCCATTTTTAGTTTCTTTTAAAGAAAGAATTGGAAGAGTTTCAAATCATTGTGGGTATAGAATCCTAGTTTGTTTTTTTTTTTAATCATTGTGAGTATAGAATCCTAGTGGTTTTTTTTTAATCTTATAATATATTAGATTTTTGGCTTAATTCTCTATAACCTCAAATCAGTATTATGAAATGAAACAAGATTATTTTTACTCTGATACAAACAAGAACCGAACCAAGTCTTTGTATTTTTCTATATTTTGCTTCTTTAAAAATATGGAATGCTTCACAAATTTGCCTGTTATTCTTTTGCAGGGGCCATGCTAATCTTCTCTGTATTGTTCCAATTTTAGTGTATGTACTGCTGAAGCGAGTACTTTGTATATTTCTAAAGAACTCACTTGTGATAACCAAGTGTTCAATATCATATAGTTAGGAAATCATTATATTATTAAAACTTGAATTTTTCTTTCTCTGTATTTCAGTCTTCCTAATATATGTTTCAAGATACTTGCAATTAAATTATGCATTTAGATGATATCCTGGCTATAACATTAAAAACAATAAGATCTTCAAGTAACCAAAATATTGCCATTGTGTGCTGAACTTATTCTTTGAAAATTAAATGTTCTATTTGAATAAGTTAATGATTAGATCTTTTTATGCAACCGAGGTTCTGTTTTTCTTCTAAATGTTCCTTTACTAATTTTTCCAAGGAGAAAAGATGCTCATGTGCATCTTCTGGTATAAGTCTTCAAATAGAATTTGCAAGCTCACAAAGATACTCTGTATTTCTTCCACTTGGCCCAGCTGCATTAAAAATCTGTTCAGCAGTGTCTTCCAGGGGGGCAGGATCAAGATAATTAGGAATGGTTTTGTTGTGGGATCTTTTGGATAAAAAATGACTGTTACGTTTCTTTGGCTTTTTTTCTCCGAAATAAGGTATGCTTTTATTTCTTCTTCTTTTCCTACTGGCAGTGTGTAAGCAACATCCCATACACAACCCCCGAGATCTTCAACAAGAGTCATGGCTTGCCGGGACCCCGCAGTGGTCGGTGCTACCCTGCCAGAAGCGACTGGTATAGTTTGTGATGTATCCGACCAGCTTGTCCCCATAGGGGTTGTCCCCATTTCAGATCAGGGATCTGTAACCAAACACCTACATCTTGCCGTGGCTCCTGATCCCTTGTGGTGGTAGTGGAGGCAATAGTGGCGGCCAACCCTCAGCTGCGGTCTTGGCCGCCACCTGAGACTACAGTCTACAGGAGCAGAATCCTAGATTCTTAATAATTATTTCCCTTTTATTTTAACTTGTCACAACTAACTTTGACAGTAAGCTTTTTAGCGATTTATTTATTTTTTAACTTTACCAAGCTTTCTCAAAACATTCTATTTAGATTTCCTACAATTACTCTTTCACTCTCATTTCATTAGCTAATGCAATATTCAGTTGCATAGCTACAAAATTAAGCACACCTGGCATAAACAGGTTTACCAACTGGTTCTTGGTAAGTTTGTGCTTCGCTTGGTGGGATCACATTACCTTGTTTATCAGCCTATGGTGCTGAATCCAGGCTGCTCCATGCTTCATATAGAGCAGAGGGTGGTGGTGAATCTGGTAAGCTGCTAATGTGGGATAAGGCTGTGTACTGCTCTCCTGTTAATGAGTCATATTTTTGTGATTGTGACTATCTGGGTTTTCTTAGGTTAGAATATAACTCTAACGTAGTTTAGCTTTGTAAAGAACTGATGGCAGATGTTGAATTCAGTATTTTTTTTCTCATTGTAACTCAATCCACTTCCTTTAATATATCACCATCCTTGTGCTAAGTTATGATTTATAAAATGGTCAGAATGCACATTTTTGGTGAAAATAGAGTTTAGAAGATTACTTTTAAAAAACAATATAGTTTACTAAAATAGTATGGTGGTATCATTTTTCTATTTTATAAAAGAAGCAGTGGTCCATAGTGCTTTACATTTAGAGGAGCTGACCTGTGTGCCCCCCCCCCCAACAGTTCTCTGCCTGGGGGCTCTCCTGCCTTCCACCTGACAAGTGAAGGGCGAGCTAATTTTTTGGGAAAAAAAAAATACTCTGCTGCTGGTGTCAGAATATAATCTTTCTGGGTACTTCAATTTAGCCTATGTTCAGTATTTATAATTTTCACTAAAATAACTAGGTTTACTATCAGGTATAAAAAGAAATAAAATAAAAACAAACGTAATCTCTGTTTTTTAAGTCCTTGGGATTTGTGTTAAGACAGTGGGTGGAAACCAAAGCAGAAACAAACAAACAAGAAATGCAACTCTACAACACCATGCTAAACCAAATTCAAGATTCCCATCAGGACGGCTGGAGGGCTCTCTGCTTGTGCCCATCCTGGGCAGGACCTCCTCCATACCTATGGAGAGGTCGTCTTCCCCCAGAGCCTGGTCTTTTTTGTGCATGATACTGTAAACATTCCTTTCTTATTACCCTTGGGACAGTGACTACTCTTGCGGGTCTTCATACACCTGTGAAGTGGCACGTGTTCAGGAAGTGATTTTAAGAGCTGGGAGCCATTGTGGTATACTGGAGAAAGCTAGGCTTTCCCACCACAGTCCTGTGCTGCCATTCCAGTGTCACTGCTTCCGAGCAGATAGATCATTTAGCTGTGGATCCTCATCTGTAATTATGCCAGAGCCAGTTACATTAGCTCTAGGGATGCTAAACTTGTATGGGCAGAATAGTGCCCAAACAAGGAATGTAACAAATCATCTAAGGCTTTTTCACTGCTGTGACTAAAAGACTGACCAGAACAATTTTAGTGGAGGAATAGTTTATGTGGGGGCTTATGGTTTCAGAGGTCTCAGTCCCTAGATGGCTGACTCCATTCCTCAGGGCTGGAGGTGAGGCAGAACAACATGGTAGAAGAGTGTCAGGGAGGGAAGTGATTCACATTATGATCAAGAAGTGGAGAGAGATTCCACTCACCAGATACCAAATATACACTCAAAAGGCACATTCCCAACAACCTACCTCCTCTAGTCACACCATCCCCACCTTCAGCTGCCACTCAGTTAATCCCATCAGGATTAATTCACTGATTGGTTTAAGGCTGTCATGACCAATCACTTCTCTAAACCTTCTTGCATTGTTCCACACGTGAGCTTTTAAGGGATACCTAATATCCAAACCTCATCCTGCCCCTGCTCCTGAGAACTGTCCCTGGGCTAATCAGGTGTACATCTCTCCCTGCAGCTGGACTTGGGGTTGCCTTCCTGATTCACAGGGATGGAAACCTCAATGAAATGTGGGGGAGGGCAGGAAAGGGAGGAAGGGGCCTGAATGTTGTGAGTTCACTGGAGTGTTCATCTAGTGTGTTTTAGTGGGCAAGAATGATCTAGGAGACTTAGCATTGTGAAGTGGAGTTTGGACTAGATTTTTAGGGTGGGGTTAGACCATGAGGAATCTTAAATGCCAAGGAAATGAATTTGAACTTGATCCCAGCGTAATGAGTCATTAGTAGCTTTTGGTGTATGACTTGTCAACTGAGTTATCGAGAGCCTCCTGTAGCAGTGCACAATTGCTTGGACTTGGACAAGAGGAAAGGTTCACGTAGGAGGATAGTGGAGCAGGGTGGCGGTAGGGTTCTGTAGTCACAGGCATTGCAGGAGAAGTGGCACAAACAGGATCACTTTCCATTCCTTGCATCTGATGGTCTTCTGCCTCCAGATAGGGGTGTTGTGTGCAGTTTGTGTGAGCTGATATTTCTCCTGTGAAACTGAGTACCACCACCTCCTTAGGGTTGTTCAGAATTTAAGTAAGGACATGTGGAGTGCCTCACACCCAGAGATGCCTAGTGCCTCTTCACCTTTCCTTGTCTACTTGGTTTTCCCTCCTTTGTAAGGTGTGTTTGTTTGCAGGAAGGATCAACTGGACAAGAAAAAGAGACTTTGGCAGAATTTGGTCATAGTATATGTCCTGTTGTGTAGGTGTCTAGGAAGTGCCCACACACAAGGGTCTTCTGATTTCTCTGTCTTTGCATATAATGAACCCTCACTCATTTAGATATTCCTTTGACCAAATCTAATTCAATTTTCCATTTTTTGTATAATAAATTTTAAGCTAGCCCTTCAAATTGTGGATTTTCTAACTTAATTCTCTTTGGCAGTCTTACTTTTTGGTTTCCCTAACCTTACAGTTGTAATGCAACAAAAACCACTTGTAGTTATGTGGTGAGTTTTGTGTTAGCTATGTTGATCTAGAAGAGAAATTGACTCAAGGAGAAGTGCTGGTAAAAAAATCAGTCCTAGTTAAGAAGACTGGCCTTAGTCCAAGAATCATTTAAGGGCCTGGGGTTGTGGCTCTCAGCGGTAGAGCACTTGCCTCGCAAGTGTGAGGCATGGGTTCGATCCTAGCACCACATAAAAATAAATAAAGGATTGAGTCCATATACAACTAAAAATACACGCGTGCACACACACGTGTGTGCACACACACGCGTGCACACACACACACAATTTTTTTTTTTTTTTTAAAGAGAGAGTGAGAGAGGAGAGAGAGATTTTTAATATTTATTTTTTAGTTCTCGGCGGACACAACATCTTTGTTGGTATGTGGTGCTGAAAATCGAACCCGGGCCGCACGCATGCCAGGCGAGCGCGCTACCGCTTGAGCCACATCCCCAGCCCCCAATTTTTTTTTTTTTAAAGAATCATTTAAAACGGATTGGTACTCCTCATTTAACTCAGCTGCATGGGTATTCCAGCTACATGACCTTAAGCAGAAGTGTCATTTTGAGTAGCTTCATTGTAAAGATCTATACATTTCACTTAAGTTGCATTCTTAAATACTTTAAATCAATTCAAAGGGACTTGAAGATCATCTAATATAACCCTGTCATTTGTCCTATATAAAGGCAAAGGCCTAGAGTGACTCTTCATTGTCTTTTACTTTACCCCCCCCCCCCCAATTTATGGGTATGACCATGACCTGAGTCATTGAGGAAAGGTTCTTCTTAATAATTATACTTTCAGGTTTGATGAAACTCAGGAGAGTGTGTAATACTTACAAATGAAGGACCATGAAAAATTATCAGGCTAAAGTTTTCCTAATTTAAGAACTGTGGGAAAACTTGAATATCTCAATTTTATAGAGAATCTTAAAGAATTTTCTAATTGAAAAAAAAATTATATTTTATCCATTTTGATTATTGAGCTTTGGGGGCAGAGATGGCATTGCTGAGAAGGACTAAAATGGGCTGAGATTAGTCATTTCTACCGTGGGCTCAGGAGGGAGGACTGGAATTCAACATCACACATTAAATATCTTCTCATCTGCTTTTAGTAGTACTTAAGTCCTAAAAGTTGCTTTTCAGTAAATTTTACTCATGGGATATGCAAATCATGCCCCCCTTTCTCTGAACACTAGTGTACTTGTATAGAATAAAGCAGGAAGCCCTGCTAAAAATAAGATGTTAATTTAGCAACCCCTTTTGTCAACTCGAGTTTGAGTTGTTTGGCTTCCGAGTTGTTTTCCCATCAGGCCATGCACAGCCCTTATCTGGGCTTTTGCACTTGGGCTTCCTTCTGCCATATTCAGCCTCACTTCCTCCTGTCCCTGTTCTCCACTTGGCTAGCTCTCACCCTTCCATAGGCCTCTGCCTGAATGAGGCCTCCTGTGTCACATCACCTTAAATGCACTTCTCACAACCTGGGATGACCCTGGGTGTTGATTGGCTGTCTCTTCTTAATAAAATGAGGGTTTCTGAGGGAAGGATGCTTCTCTCCCACTTGGTGCAGTGCCTAACAGCAGTCTGTTCCAGGTGGATAGATAAACTGAGTGCATAGGGGCCTCCAAGGCCTCCATCTTGTATCACATCATCAGCCTGAGCACCCACACAGCCTTCCAGAGGAATGTGGAATTTAAAAATTGATTCAGATGGCTTTAAGCAGAAAACCAAGGATATGGGGAGAAATTTCCCTCAAACCATGGAAAAGATTGAGAAACAGTATAGTTAAGAAATGTATGGGATAGGCATTAGCATTTTGCAAAATACAACGTATAAATTTAAGAGTTTTATGATTGCCTGTTAAAGTGCTGGATGCTGGTTCTGTTAAGTGGGCTAGTAAACTTGAACTAGATAAATTTTTCATCTCGAGAAAACTATACTTTCTGTATTTTAAAAACTGAACTAATTAAAAATTAGGTAAGTTTGTCAACGGCAGTGATTTTTAATTAGTGAACCCTCTAAGCACTTGTTAGGTAGTAGACTTTGTGCTGTGTGACAAATGGAGTAATAATTCATTCATTTAACAAATACTTGTGTGGCTAGAGTGTCAGGTACTATGTGGAACAAGGTAGAAACGGGACTTAAAGTTAGACAATTTAAAAATGTAAATAAGAGTCACAGTACAGTGTAGTGTTCTAAGGCTATCCACTGGAGGGACAGCAGATGTTAGCAGTTGGAAGATGCTTCCTAACACATGAAATCAAACCTAGAACCTGGAAGACGAGTGGAGTTTGTAGGCAATTGAGGAAAGGGAGGTGCCTCTAGAGGGACAGGTGTGACATGTTGTTGGAGTTGAAGGTGGTTCCGTGAGTCTGGAGTTGGTAATTGAAGGTGAGGTGGTAAGTGACTGGAACATGGAGGTGTTCAGGTAGTCAATAGAATTTTTTTAGTCCAAATGAAATGCTTTTGAGGATAAAAGAAGGTGCTGTGAATTGCACCAAGACAATAGGCCCCAACTGGGACTGGCCTTAGATAGATTGCAATATGTGGTCACCCTGCTTATAAGCATGTTCAGTAATGTTTAGACGTAGTTTATTTAGTGAACAAGTAAGTGTGGACACAACTGTGTGTCCAGGATGGTGCTTAGACCTTACTGTAAGAACTTAAGGAAGCACTGAAGGGTTTAATCAAAAGAGGGACCCTCACTTTACATGTTAGAAAGATACTTCTGGCTACAAGATAGAAGAAGAATTGTGGTGAGGCATGTTAGTGTGGAGGGTTTGCAGGAAGCTTTTGAAGTGAAGAAAAAAGCTGATGATGACTTAGACTGGGACTCATTCTTGGGATGGAGAGAAGTGAGCAGATTTTAGAAGTGTTTGGAAAGTAGATTTGTCAGACCTTTCTTAGATGTGGAAGGGAGTGAGAGAAGGAGTTGGGAATAACTGAGGTTTCTTTCTGGGGCACTTGGTGGACAGTGAGGCTCCAGCTGCACTAGGAAACCCTGTAGGGAAAGTGGATTTTGTGGTGGAGTGCTGATGAAGTCATTTCTGGGCCTGTTGAGTGGAAAATAGATTGTCTAAAACTCTGAAATACTGGAGAAATAGATTGGAATTCCTCAGTATGAATATGGCAAGAGAAGCCTTTAGGGTGGTATGTAGAGTCAGAAGGGCACTGTGGGGGACATGGACATTGGCCGCATGGCCCATCTCCAAAGAGAAGCCTGAGAAAAAAAGGGAAGGGGAAAGGGAGCCAGAAACCTGCCTGGGGAGGGGAGAGTGTTTTGAGAAGGAAGAGATGGACACCGTCTCACACATGGTCGTGAGGGCAAGGTGGATGAGGGCTGCCTGGTCCGTTGGGCTTAGCAGTAAGAAGCTTGGGCATCCTTGGCTGGGGCCATCTCAAGGCCATGTGAGGACAAAACCTGACCAAGAAGTGAGGTTTGGATAGTGTGGACATGGCATGCTGACAGTTTTTCTTGAAATTTGATTTCTTGAGATTAAAAGAAGGCAGAGGAATGGATGGGGTGGAGGGAAGTCTTTTATTTATTTATTTTTTTTGTAGATGGACACAATACCTTTATTTCATTTATTTTTTTATGTGGTGCCTCACCCATGCTAGGAAGCGCTGTGCCACTAGCCACCGCCCCGGCCCTGGACGGAAGTCTATTTTCCTTTTTAAAGATGTGGAATAGACAGCAGCTTAGAAGCTGACAGGAGGGAGAGGTCCAAGGAGTAGACGGAAAGGACTGACCCAGAGGTCAGGAGGGTCAGAGCATATTCTCTGGAGTGTGCTGGGGAGTTTTCTTTTTGGGTTTCTTTCTTCCTCTGTTTTTTCAGAGTTGGAGTCAGGGTCATGTGCTTACCTGTAACCCCTAGGAGGGCCCTACAGCAAAAACCTGACAGTGTTTTTTCAGAGTTAAGCTGAGCATGTCTGCTTTATCATGCCTAGTGGCTGTATTTAAGTATTTTACCCTTCCTGAGGCTCTGACAGCCACTTTGGAGAGCATGTTTTAGTTTCTTTGACTTTTTTCCTGCAGAACTGCTGTAAATGTGGTGAGTGTTCCAGAAGGAAGAAAATGAAATTAGGGTACCATTCATTTTTCACATTTGTATATTTTTACTTACTTGTAGACTTTTAAAAACAGTTTTTAATACACATAATGAATTTTTACTGTTTTAACCATTTTTAGTACACAAATGAGTGACATTAGGTGCATTCAGTGTTGTATGACCACCACCTATTTCCAGAAATTTCTATCATCATAAGTAGAAATTGTGTGCTGTTATTAAACATTAACTCCCTGTTGCCTTTCCCCCCAGGCCCTGGTACTGATGCTTACTCTAAGTACCTCAAATAAATGGATTCTCTTATTATTTATCCTCTTATGTCTGGCTTATTTCAATTAGCATGTTTCAAGGCTTATCCACGTTGTGGCATGTATCAGAATTTCATTCCTTTTTATGGTTGAATAATATGCCATATATCTTGTATATTTATTCATCTGTTAATGGAAATTTGGATTGCTTTCATCTCTGACTCTTATGAGTATTGCTGCCACAAGTATTGTCATACAAGTATCTGTTTGAGCCCCTGCTTTTAGTTCTTTGAGGGCATATACCTAGGAGTAGAATTCCTGGATCAAATGGTCATTCTGTGTTAAACTTTTTTTGGTGGGCGATTACCAGGGATTTAATCCAGGGGTACTTTATCCCCAGACCTTTTTTTTTTTTTAATTTATTTTGAGACAGGTCTCACTGAGTTGCTCAGGGCCTCATCAAGTTGCTAAGGCAGGCCTTGACCTTGTGATCCTTCTGCCTTAGCCTCCAGTGTTGCAGGGATTACAGGCATGTGCCACCATGCCCTGCCTGTGTTAGATTTGAGGAACTGCCAAACTGTTTTCCACAGTGGCTGCACCATTCTACATTCTCACCAACCGTTCATTTTGTTTGACTCCAGTGGTTTAAAAGAAGTATGTCAGAATTTCATAAAACTCTAAAACCACAGTCGTTTGAACTAACTGAGGTGGAAATTAGTTTGAAATCATGAAGTGTCTAAATTAGCAAACTTCAAAAACTGCTTTGTATTAGGTTATAATTCTCGGAATTTAAAGTCCTTTTTGGGACTTTGCCACTTTGTTACTCTCATCTCTGTGACTTGATTTCTTTACTATGATACTACATTATACACACTGTACTAGAGTTTGTAGTCATGCCGCTTTTTGCTTACTGAAGGCTGCAAAAAATGCCCCCAATATATAAGAATATAATATAGTAATAAAGTTTTTGACTTAGATAAAACATATAAGCAAACTTTTATTACTAAACAATAATTGTTTCTAGGTAACTTGTACTTGGTATTAAAGTACTCAGTAGATTTTAATTGAACAAATACTATCCTTAGTTTAAGGTTGAGTTTGTTGTAGCTATTATCTTTTCTTTTCAGTGAATAAATTTCTTTTAAATTACCCAAACAATCCATATGTTCATAAAGAAAAAAGTCCAAATATATGAAGTATCTAGAGTAAAAGATTAAAACCCTCTTTATCTTCCTTTGCTCTTGTCAGGGTGTTTTTAATTATTGTGTACGTGTTCTTCCAGGTGTTTCTAAAATACCTTTACCCTCGTGCATACACATTGTAGTAAATGGATATTTTGCTCTGTGACAGACTTTGATCATTTAAAAAATAAATTTTAGAGTTCTTTGTTATCATAGGCTTATTGTTGTTTTTACTTGTTATTGTTTACTTAATTTAGTTCAATGTTTATTATAATATCTAATTTATGCTAATATTTTTATTATCACAGATGATAGAGTTATTATCATAGACATTTTGGTGTATTCTGTCTCAGTGGATTTCTTTCTCATTGGGAGATATTTTCATGCCAGGCAATTTTTGGTGGATGGTAGACATGGTGAATTTTTACTTTTCGGATTCTGGATAATCATGTATTTTTCAAAACATTCTTGATCTGTGTTCTGGGATACAGATAAAGTACTTAGAAATAGTTCAATTCTTTTTATGCTTCTTTTTAAGTTTTGCTTTGAAGGTTAGATCAGGGCAACTTTTAGTGAAGGGCTGTTAAGGGGTACCAGTTATTAAGGTACCTAGTATTGAGGGGTACCTGTCTGAATAACGCGGGCAGTGACTGTGTGTCACCGAGTTTCCGGCGTGGCTGCCCCCTCCTCCTGGTGGTTCTCTCCACCCTTGAGCACTTCTCTTGCATGCCTGTGGCAGTCAGTTTCCACTTAGAGACTCGGGTCCATCCACTGAGCTTCAGAACACATTCTTCCCATCCTCTTCTATGTGAACTCGGCTTCTTGGCCTCCCCAGACTCCCAGCCTAAGTTCCTTCTGCAGAGAGAGTGACAGACTTCATCCGGGTGACCCTCTGTGTACTGTGCCCTGAAGACTTGTCCAAGCAATAAACTGGGGCAGTTCCTGGGCTTGCCTCATTTCCCCCTTCTCCAGGTTTCTGTCTTGTGCTGTCTGTTGTCCACTTCTGTGAGTGCTTGTACTTGGTATTAAAGTTATGGGTCCAGTGTTTGGGTTATTTAAAGCAGGAGGATAAATGCAGGACCCACTATTCCATCTTTTCTGAGGCTAAAGATTTTTTGCCCACTGATATTTTATTAAACAGTTGTGTACTTTTTATAGTATTATTTCATTAAATTGACCTTTTCTAGAATTAATTATCATCCTCAAAAGGACCCCTTATCACCCTGCTTCCTCTCTGCTCCCCTCTCGTAGTTGTGTGGCGGTTTTGGAGTGGTGTCCACCTGCCTCTCTGCTGCTTCCTCACATATCTAGAGTCAGGTTGTGCAGGTGTCCAGAGACCCTGAACCTTGGTCCAGCTAGGCAGGTGTTTAATGCAGCCAGTCACCTAGGCAGATAGGGTCAGTCCTGGTAGAAAGATGTGTCTGCTTGCTTCTGCCCTAGCGGGGATCCCACTGTGAGCTGGAGCCCAGCAGCAGTATCCTACGTTTCCTGCTTTCCTGCTTTTGTCATTATTTTACCTTTAAGTCTTCGGTCTCTTTAAAAGTGCATTCTTGTAGCTAGCATAGAGGGGGCCTTCCTTTTTATCAAGTTAACATCTGCCTGTCTATTGAAGTGTTTGGCCGTTCACGTTTGGCATGACTCCTGATTTGATGTGGTTCTAGTTTGCCGTCTTAGTATTTTTTCTAGTTTTCCCTCATCTATCATTTGCTTCATTTTTTTCTTGCCTCCTTTTGAATTGTTTTTAGTATTCCTCGATGTCTTTGTCATTGGCTTATTAGCCGTACACATGTCCTTTCTCCCGCTCATTCTTGCCCTCCTCCCCAGCCTCCCTCCCTCTCTGCCCACGATGGCTCACAGGTGCACAGTGGTCATCTGTGTCTGAACACATTCTCACTCTGAAAATGCGATGACGCCTCACCTGTGAGAACTCGGCCACCGTGGACTTTGTTTCCCCCTCCTGCGCACTGTGTTGTTTTTGTCACACATTTTATTTCCCAGTATTATAAATCTCACAATATGTTATTACTCTTTTTTTAAAACTCAGTTCTTGTTTATAGAAATTAAACAATGTTGTTTTCTTTTAAAACGTGGCCCAATATTTGCCAATTTTTATGCTCTTTTGTGCTGATTCAGGTTTGAATCCAGTGTCATTTTCTTCTTGGTTAAAGAACTTCCTTTAACATTTTTGAAGTGTCAGTTTGCTGGTGACAGTTCTCTCAGTTCTTGTTTGTCTGCAGATGTCTTTGTTTCACCATTTAAATTTTTTTTTTTATTTTTATGTGGTGCTGAGGATTGAACCCAGTGCCTCGCACATGCTAGGCAAGCACTCTATCCCTGAGCTACAGTCCCAGCCCGTTTCACCATTTTTCATTGACATGTCTGTTAGGTGTTTTCAGGTGCAGTATAGTCAATACGGAAACACCAGGTGTAGTAATGAAATCGAGGTAATTAGCATACCGTCTCCTTGGACATTGTTATTTATTTGTGTTGGGAACCTTCACTTCCTCTCTTGTAGTCTTTGGGAAGTGTGTGATAAGTGGTGATCTGCGGTCACCCTGCTAGGCTGTGGAGCCTCGTGGCGCCCATCTTCTCTGAGGGTGGTGGTGTCTGTTATCTGACCCCACCTGCCTTCCCTGCCCACTGCTTTGCCCACCCTGCAGTCGCCTTGTTTTGAAGGATGTTTTTCTGTATACCCAATTCTAGGTTGGGAGTTTTTGATATTTATCATCACCTTAAGGACGGCATTTGACCTGTTTTTGATGAAAACTCTGCAGTCATTTCATTTTTTGTTTCTCTGTATCTTTCTCTCTCTCTTTGCTCATGTTCTACAATTTGAATGTGATGTCACTTAAGTGGTTTTCTTTGTGTTTTTCCTGTGTGGGGTTTATTCAGATTCCAGGATCTGTGGATTATAGTTTTCATGATTTGGGTGATTTTTGCCATTATTTACCATTTTTTCTGTTTCCCTTCCTTTCCTTCTGATTCCAGTACCTGAGTGTTGGGCTGTGGGTTGTAGTCTCCCATCGCTCAGGCTCTGCTCGTTTTCCCAGCAGTTTTTCTTCTTTCTGTTAGCAGTTCCTGTAGCTGTGTCTTCAGGTGCACTGGTCATTGCTTCCTTAAGCCTGTCCAGGATGTTTTTTCATTTCATGGATTGCATTTGACAGCTGTGGTCATTCCATTTGGTTCTTTCTTATAACATCCATTTCTCTCCTGATGGTGATCATTTGTTCTGTTAAGACCTTGAACATATTTATAAGAACAATTCTAAAATATCTGCCAAAATTGTGTTAGCTCTGTCATTTCTTGGTCTGTTTCTATTGATTGATGTTTTTGTCCTGGCATTGGGTCACATTTTTTTCTTGACTTGCCTATTAATTTTTTGATGGATACTAGAGTACTGTGTCGGGGTGTTGTTGAGTGTCTAGTTCCATTTTTCTCCCTTAAGAAGGTATTAAAGTATGTTTATGAATCAGTTTGATTCTTTCAATGCTTATTTCTAACTTTTGTTGGGTGGGGATCTAGAAGAGCCTGATTGCAGGCGCCTACTGCTGGGCCCCGCCAACCCTCCTCTTGTGTCCTGAGAACTTCAGGTGGATCCAGTGATGGCTTCCCCTCCCGCCAGGTGGAACTACAGGCCGCCCCGGGCTCTGCCTGGCCTCGGTGCTCCTACAGTCTGCAGCTCCCCTGTGGTTGTCTCCAGGGGGCCCTGCAGAGTTGCCCCTCAGCAGTCTAGTGCCCGCAGCTCCCAGGCGCCCGGTTTCTTGGTGGTCTCCTGTGGATTCCCACTGCCTTGCCTCCTGGAGCCCTGGCCCGTCCTTCCACTTAGCAGGAGGTGCATCCAGCTTGGGGCTCCTTCCTCTCCCAGCATTTGGGTCAAAATGAAAGGACCTCCAGGCAGCAAGCTAGAGACACCCGGGCTCCTCCCCTTGGTTCCTTTCTGCAGAGGCTCCTGGCTGCCCTGTCGGCCAGGATCTAGAAGGGCAAGTTGGCCAACAGGGACTCCATCGTAGCTTTCTGTGACTTGATCTTGATCACTTTACTTTTTTTTAATTTGGAGGCGGGGGTCTCACTGTGTTGGTCTCAAACTCCTGGACGCAGCACTCGGCCCTCCTCCTGCCTCAGCCTTCTCTCCACCACTCCTAGCTTCCTTCGGTTGGTTGTTTTAACTATTGGATTTTGAAGTATGAGTTATTCATTTAGTGTACTCCTTTTTCTTTATTCCATTTGATGTGTACGGTAGCCTCTTCAGTTCCACCTATCACTATTTTTATTCTCTAGAAGGCCCTCAGTTGATTGGTTATGTAGGAAAAAGGTGTTGAAGTTCAGGGCACAAGTTCACTTTTGCTGCCTCCATGTGTGGCGGTTGGGCGCAGTGCAGGACGTGTCTTTCCCCAGCACACAGACAGGCCCTCCGGGAAATGGTGTGCTGTTTGAGAAATTCAGGGAAACTTCAGTCCAGGTGAGGAGTTGAAAGCACTGCGCACACAGAAACAGAAAGCATTTCTTTGGAATCTTGTGAGGACTGTTTTTCTTATCCTTATGAGATAAGGTACTTTTTACCTAAGCAGAGTTGTTGGGGTAATCAGTAAAAGGCAGTCAGTGCAGGAAGGGGCTCGCTGGTGCCTGCCCGTGAGCATTAGCAGAGGACTAAAGGGACAGTGGTTAAAATAGGAATTCACTTTATGGCATGATGTAATTTGAAGAAAGTTTTCAACCTCTTGGGGAAAATAATATTTTAAGGTATTTGTATCATTTCAGAAATTAAGCTGAGTTTGAATTTAAAAACTGATAATGTTTAAAATCTTTAACATACAGTCCCTGCCATTGATTATTGATTTGTGGTCTAAAGATGCTAAAAATAAAGTATTATCTCTCTATTTCTCAAGTCATAGTTTGTTTCAAGTGCCCATTTTTAAGTGAAGAGGGTACATTTGGGCAAAATGAATTTGTAATTTCTTTAAACACATCCCCAGGGGCTTGGTGACTTGTGTGTTTACAGCCAGGTTGTGACCTTGTGCACTGTGTCGTTGGAGCATGGTGTGAGTTATTGATCCTGCTTCCTTACTGAAGGCTCTTTATGCTTTTGGCTAACTCTTCTGGTTTGTATTATGCTGCTCATGGGACTACCCTCCAATTGTATGCATATAAATGTGTACACATGCACAGAGTTTACAGGGATACTATTGGTTTTTTGTTTTTTTGTCAGTTTACATAAAAATTGCTCTCCTTATTATGTTTTCATTATTAAAATATTTTTTCAAATGATTGGGGTCAAGTGGTTCCCTGAGGACTCTGATCAGCCTTGCCCTGTCATCCGTGTCTACATGGACACATACTCTGTGTGCACAGAGACTCCCAGTGCACTGTGCACTGTCAGCATAAAATATATATTTTCTCTTTCCATTCAAAGGTTTCTTGTAGAACTTTAACTTCTGTTTTCTGCTTATGAGATGTGGTTTCCTACTTTAAAACTGTTTTGACTTCTTCCCCTTGTCTCCACAAGTTTTATGTTGTTGTTGGTGGTGGTGATTTTGATTGTGTTCTGTTAATTTTTTTCCCCCTGGAAGAGCTCTCTGAAATGTGAATGGTAGGATCATACTGCTTTACCTCAGTCTTAAAAACAGACATAATTGGATGTGATTATGTGTACCTACAACCCCATCTACTGGGGGTAGGGGGCACGCTGAGGCAGGAGGATTGCAAGGTCCAGACCAGCCTGTGCAACTTGGTGAGATTCTGTCTCAAAAAAAGGGGAGGGAGTCTGGAGACACGGCTCCATGGTAGAGAACTTACCTTGCATGCGCAAAGCCCTGGGTTCCACCCCCAGTACTGTGGGGGGGGCAGGGGGGAATACCCCACCACACATACATAAATATACAGATATACATAATGCACACAAAAAAATATTTATTTTGGCTCTTGTCAGAATGATGAAGAAATACAAAGAAGCCTGCATTAGTTCATGCCAGAATGCATGAGACATGCTGGTTTCCCCTTTGGCTGAAGAGGGCCAGCACTCCCCAGGACTGTCACTTCCCTACTGTGGTTTGGATCTGGGGGGGGCTCCTACCCTCAGCTCCAGTGAGTTAGGAGTTTGGCCCTCCCCACCCCTGGGCCATATGTAGGGCCTCCCTGCAGGCCACACAGCATGCCTATGCTAGTGGGGTGAAAGGGTCTGGTTCCTATGTGATTCCAAGAGATAGTAGACTCCAGAAACAACTTTTGTGAGAGTCAGTAGCCAGGGGCTCTACTTTCCCTTGAACTGGGGGAGGGGAGATAGTTGCAGAATCTTTGGTGGTCTGGGAAGAGGAAATACATATGCCAATTTTTAGCATAGGCAAAATGTGCATATAACATTCAGAAAAATCAAAGCATGAACGAATGCAAGCTTCTTTGTATTTCTTCATCATTCTGACAAGAGCAGGCTAGTGCTTACAGCCCTCTATGGCGGTCACTGTTCTCTTATTTTTATTACTTGATTTTTTGTTTGTGTCACGAGGCATGGGCTGTTATCTTATTCTTAAGGAATTTGAAACCAGAGGTTAAGGGATTAAGCCACAGTTTTCAAGTCTGGCGAAATGGTGGAATGGGGATTTGGACTCCTGTGTCTGGCTCCAAAGCTGGCTGGCAATTGCTAGGGTGATAATAATCATCACACACACACACACACACACACACACACACACACACACACACACACACACACACACACCCCACCCACCCTTGGGAAGAATGAACCATTGCGTCAGTGCCTTGTGCTGGTGGGGGATCAGGACTGTGACTGGAAGTGAGGCTTTACTAGTTGTCCCGGGTCTGGGATTGGGAGGTCTTTGCTTTTCAACTTAATGGTTTTTTTCCTCCAGTAAACATGTAGTTTTACAGTCAGGAGAAATAAAACCATTTTAATTTGGGGCTGAGGGTGAGTGTGGGGAACTTCATTGAGTGGACCACGCCTTCCAGTCCTGATGCACCAGGGGATCTGAAGGATTGCTGTAGTCTGGCGCAGTAGTGCCATGACTCGAGACTCGATCTTTCCCCAGTTCAGCCAGTCTTCTGAGTGGGCATACCCTGGGGTTGAGCTACACTCACCTATTCTTTTGTAATCCTACCTCTTCGCACTGTTTGGGATAGAATGTCCATGGAAACTCCCTTTGTGTGTTCCCTTCTCTTGCTCTGCCTTTGGGTGTGGCCTTAGATGTCAGTCAGTCATCTGACAGCAGACATCATGAAACTAGACTCAACACCCCCTCAAACCTGACCCCTCACCTCATTTGAATAGCTTCTCCCCAGTAAAAGGGTTCAGCACGTGCTCTCTCTCTTTCTGTGGACCCCTAAGGTCAGAGGAGCTGTCATAGGACCCAAAGAAAAAGGTATCTCTGTTTCTTGTGTGATTTTTTTCGTGCAGCCCAGTTCACCTGGAGTACCCCTGAGTGTGTCAGTCGTGGAACATGACAGGTGAGGTTATTTTCTAGCCACAGCCAAATTTCGCTGTACTTTGCCTGGAGGTTGGGGAATGAATTAGTGACCTTGCAGCTCAGCAGCAGTAGATGTGCTGATAAGAGCGACCTAGGACTGAGTCAGAAATGATGTATGCAAGACTTTCATGCACTGTGTTCTCCCTGGCTGTCTGATATATTTTTGAATAATTGTGTGCACGTGTATGCATGCAAATATACCAGATAATCACATTTTTAAGGAAACTTTCAAAACTCATGGCACTCAAACTCTTCGTCAAGGAAAGGAACAATTTTAAACTTTTCCTTTTATTGCCTTGTTATAAAACCATACTGTGTTTACATATAGCACATTTACGTGCAGAGAAATCAACAGTACTCAGAACAGGAGCTCCGAAATATGGTTAACGCTTCTGCAGCCTTCAGTACAGATTCTGTTGGGCCTCTCACCAGCTCCAGAGTTGGCCCTGGGAGGGTTTTGTGCCTCGTGACAGGCAGGGAAGGTCCTCTCGGGTCTCAGTGTTTCCAGCAGGAGTCTGCACATCCTAGATAGTGGTGCAAGGCAGTCCTTCAAATTTTTAATTTTTTTGAGTACGTGGTTTCTTAAGCTCATTTCTATTTTGTCTTTTATTGTTACTATAAGTGGTGCCCCCCCCATTTTAATTTCAATTCGGACTGTTGGTACATGCATACAGTTACACTGACAACAGAAATATACCAAGAAATCCCACTGTCATCCTTCTTATCCACTCATTTTTCTCTGCTCTCTTTCTAGGTAACCAATTTAAAATTAAATACTTGTTTTATTTATTGAGTATTTCTTTAAGGAAATACTGGAAAATGTAAAACATGTGAAAAAGTGGCATACTCTATGTCCTGTTCTACACCTTGCTTTTCTCACTTGCTGTATATTCCTTCCAGGTTTCCACAGAGGTTTTTTTCATTCTCGTACTGCTCCGGTGTATTCCATGGTGGTGCAGCTCCCTGTTGGTAGATGCTGGGTGGCCTCCAGTCTTCTGATACTGCACGTGGCTGCAGTAAATGTCCACGTGCACTGGTGCGTTTAGAGAATGAATTCCCTGGGTGAAATTTGTGGGTCAAAGTGTGTGTTCGCTTTCTGGCACGATAATACCTACCTGAGATAATCAACTTAGAAAAGGTTGGCTTTATCTGGGGTCACAGTTTTGGCAGTTCCAGTACTCGGTTGGTGGACCCTGTTGCTGTTAGGCCTGTGGCATGACAGCCCATAGCAGCAGGAGGGTGTGGTGAAGCAAAGGGAAAGGGAGGAGGAGAGGCGGGATCCCCCAGGACCTTCCAGGGCACAGCCTCCCCTCAGGTTCTCCCTGCAGGCTGCACCACCTCCCTCTGGCACCTCAGCTGGTGGCCGGGCCTCCAGCACAAGGCCTGTGGGGGACGTTGAAGATCCATGGGCCCGAAGTGAAATTGTATAATTAAAGCTGTGTTGGGGTAGCATTCCTCACCCATCAGATCAGCAGAATTATAGAAGCAGGGTGAAGGTTAATTTGTTCTTCCCCATGGGTGAGATGAGTACTTTAAGGGCTGGGGTTGTGGCTCAGCCGTAGAGCGCGCGCCTAGCACATGTAAGGCCCTGGGTCCCATCCTCAGCACCACATAAAAATAAATAAAATAAAGGTATTGTGTCCAACTGTTACCGCTGTGTACCCGGTGACGAGTCCTTGCTTCCCGATGCTGAAGTATAACACCAGAGAAGCACGCCGAGGCAAGCATAGAGTGCAAAGTAGAAGCTTTATTAAAGACAGCAGAAAAGACTTCTCCGGAGGAAGAAGGGGACCCAAGAGGTGGAATCCGTGGAAGGGGGAGGTCTTCCCTCTTTTATAGCTAAGGTCTTCATTCTACTTTCCCGCATTTCTGTCAGAGTTCCTGTCCTTGTCCTACCTTGCAGTGTAGGTGGGGAAAGCCCAAAGGGTGGGGGACAGGTGGGCAGTAATCTGAGCAGGAAGGACTTTTGGATTAGCATCTTCATGTTTGCTGGGAGCTGCTTTAATTAACATTTCCTTGGGATGGGCTCTGGGCCTTGGGGACATTTTCAATTCCCCTTTCCCTGGACTCCATTCTCAATATGGCCTTCATTCTTTATTTTACTCGATATTAGACCCAATTTACCTAACTACACTAAGTACCTATTTTTAAATCAGGCTTCACAACTACCACTAAAAAATTTTAAAAGAGTCATCTGTAGTTTAATATGACTGTTCTTCTACCCATTTTTCGGTTTTCAGTCTTCTTGATTTCTAGAGGTTCTTATGTAGTAGAAGGATTAATTAACCCTTTGGAAATGAGTTGCAGATATGCTTTATAACTTACATTTTATATTAAGGCTGGTGATTTTTGTAGTCACTTGGAGCCTGGCAGGAAGAAGAAAGTGAGGGGAGGCAGGCAGAATCAGAGATGTGGACACTTAGGGAAGGAGGAGTGCAGGTTGCATGCTCCTGACCCGTAGAAGAGGAGCTGTTTCCTCGTGAGGGGGTGCACCTGTGGTTAAGGGAGCACAGGGAAGACTGGTGTCTACTCGTGATTCACCTTGTCTGTAACTTTTTGAAATTTTTATTGAGATTAATTGTGGTTGGCAGTGTCTGCTAGATATATTGTGGGAGATTATCTACTGACCAGGAGTTCTGTGGAAACATTTCTTAAAGTGTGTAGCTGACGTTGGAAAAGGCAGTGTAGGAAAATGGACCACACAAGAAGAGACAGATGGGCATATGAGGTTGAGGGCAGCATCTGGATTGGTTTGGATACAGCAGTAGTGAACTAGAGGAGAGAAGTGAGAAAACAGGGGGAAGCCAAAAATAAGGAGAAGCAAAAGAGGGGAGGTAGGTGACAGAGAGGCAGTGAGGTTTTCAGTGCTACAGCTCCCGGTTTTACTGAGCCTTACCTTCTCCAGGCTGAGTGCTCTGTTATTATTTTCTTGTGACATGTTATGCCTGTTCCATGTTAGGCTTATTAAATCCTTTTGTTCTCCAAAATTATTTTCACTTCTGATTTTAAAGAACGCTCGTCAGTTGTTTTAATAATTTTTAATTCAATGTTTTAAATAAAGCTAACTGGTTATATTTTTCCACATGTGTCTTATAATCCTTTATGATGCTGTAACAGAACACCAGAGATTAGGAAATTTATAGAGCAGAAAAATATTTTCTCACTATTTTGGAGGCCAGGCAGTCCAAGATCAAGGCTGGGAAGCTAGGGCCTGGTCTGTCTGCTTCCAAGATGGTGCCTTGAACACTCTGTCCTGTGGAGGGAGCGTGTTTGTCTTTACATAGCAGGACAGCAGGAGAGGGTGAACTTGCTCCCACGGGCCCTTTATGGTGGCATTAGGCCCCACCTCCCAGCTGACATTTAGGATTAAATTTCAACCTGAATTTTAGAAAAGACAAACATTCAAACCTAGGGGTGAGTAAGTGTGCGGTGATGTCTGAATGTGGCGGGGGGGGGGTGTCCATGTCTTCATTTTTTACTTATTTCACATTTGGTTTCACCAAACTATAAATTCCTAAACACAGGGCTTAGGAATTCTGTATTTGGGGACTGGTTGGACTAGCTGGACTTTTTAAATTTTAAGCAGGATTCTTAAGGAACAGTGACACAACAGCAGGTTCCTCTGCCACCCTGGAGCTTGGCGCAGTTAGCATACTGGGCTCCTCTCCAGGGGAAGCTCACTTCCTTCCGCGGAGCGCCCTGTGCATTTATCTCCTAGCTGCCCTCGCTGCACGGAGGACTGAGGTTGATGTGACATGTTTTTAAAAAATATCCCACAACATGACAAACAGAATTCTATCTACTTTGCAGCTGTGTGAGAAAAATACCTCCACGTGGTTTCTTTGTCCTTTGTCCTGACCCGAGTTGACTGCAGAGCTGGCAGGGTTTGCTCCCTTGCCTCTGCCCCTCAGCCCCTTCCTGGCCTGTCAGGGACAGAGAAAAAAGAACTGATGGCATTTCTTAACTGACAGACTCCACTACCATTTGTTTTGCTCCAACATTTTATAAGGAAAATTTTCAAATGTGTAGAAAAGTTGGAATACTTTTCCACGAAATACTATAAATCCACTCTCTAGATTCTGGACATTTTGCATTTATGATGCCTGCTTTATCACATGTCCACCCATCAGTTTATCTTGTTATTTTTTTCTTTATTTCAAAGGAGGGATTTTTTTTTCCTCCAATCTTTGTCACTGGTGGCAAGTCCTTCATCCCCATTAAAAGAAATTCAAGCACAGTCAGGCACTTATGGAGAGGGCTGAGGTGAGCAGAAGGGCTGGCCTGTTCCTGCCCGGTGGTGGGTGTCGAGCAAGTGAGCCCCGTCCTGTTGGGTAACTGAATTTGCCCGTAGGAGCCAGTTGCTTTTAAGGCAGCCCTGTGTTTCCAGGGACATGCCGTCCCCAGTTGATGAGATGCCTCGTGGAAGAGAGTCCATGGGGTATAGTCATTAAGATGGGGAGTGGGCCAGGTCTGCCTTATAGACACTGTAAGGCTGTCTAGAGGACACTCTGTGCACACTCATGTGCACTTTTTATCACGGGGGTTTTCTGTCATGATGCCGTGCCTGGCAGTGTCCCCGCAAGCATGCACTTCTGGCCCGCCGTCCCCAGGCTCCTCCGGAGGAAGAGCCTGAAGAACAGGCCCTCCTCTCCTCAGCCACAGCAGCTTCCTCTTGGTCTGTTGTATTTGAAATGGAGAGTTCATTTCGGGGAGAAGTTGTCGAACTGCAGCTTTCTTTGCCCGACCCACTCGGCCCTGTAGGGCACGGTGCGGTGGCAAGTGGTGTAGCAGAGTGTCTGTTACACGAAGCTTATGGGTCTGAGTTAGGGGGCCACAAGATGCTGCATTGTCGGGTTTATCCCAGTGGCTGGCTCCAGATGTGGCTGGTGAGAGTTTTAACAGTAAAGGATTCTTCTAAAGATGGAGGAGTCTGACATCCCTTGCCTCGGTTCCTGAGAGCGAGCTGTCCCAGAATCAGTAGCATCTGTATTTCAGCTTCATGCATGGTTTTGAATTTTAATGAAACAGGTGTATTTAGAGTTCTTTTTGTAGGGTTGATCTCTAATGCAGTGTGGGCAGCTGCTGAAAACTGTCCCCCTTCCAGAACATGAGGGACTGTCTCACCATTGGTGTTACCTGTCCCCAGTACAGCTGACAAACCATTCTGGTAATGGGTCTTCCCTTTTTACAGTCGGCCCCGGCCCCCTTTCTGTTCATACCAGTCTGTTTACAAAGTGGACAGTAAAGGTGGTTTGGGTTTTACTGTTGGGTCTACATTCACCTGAAATTTTTCCTTCTCTTCTGTACCCTCAATAGGCCCGGGTTATGTATGATTTTGCTGCTGAACCTGGGAATAATGAACTGACGGTTAATGAAGGAGAAATCATCACTATTACAAATCCGGTAAGGGAACATTTGGCTATTCCTTGTTTTTCTTTTTTTGTATAGGACATTGAGCCCAAGGATGCTCTACCTTAAGTTGCTGAAACTGGCCTTGAACTTGTGATCATCCTCCCTCAGCCTCCCAAGTCCCTGGGAGGCTTGCACTGCCAGGCTCATTTTTTGGACTTGTTTTTAAGGTTTATTTATTTATTTATTTATTTATTGGTTGTTCAAAACATTACAAAGCTCTTGACATATCATATTTCATACATTAGATTCAAGTGGGTTATGAACTCCCATTTTTACCCCGTATACAGATTGCAGAATCACATCGGTTACACATCCACATTTTTACATAATGCCATATTAGTAACTGTTGTATTCTGCTACCTTTCCTATCCTCTACTATCCCCCCTCCCCTCCCCTCCCATCTTCTCTCTCTACCCCATCTACTGTAATTCATTTCTCTCCTTGTTTTTTTTCCCATTCCCCTCACAACCTCTTATATGTAATTTTGTATAACAATGAGGGTCTCCTTCCATTTCCATGCAATTTCCCTTTTCTCTCCCTTTCCCTCCCACCTCATGTCTCTGTTTAATGTTAGTCTTTTCCTTCTGCTCTTCCTCCCTGCTCTGTTTTTAGTTGCTCTCATTATATCAAAGAAGATATTTGGCATTTGTTTTTTAGAGATTGGCTAGCTTCACTAAGCATAATTTTTTTTGCTAAGTTGATTATTCATACTCACATTAATTCTTTTCTGTCGCTTAAATTTTTTTCTGTTGATGATGTAGTAAGAGGCTATTACATAAACACTGAGAAAAGTTTCCTAGAGATAGCTGGGGAGATGATTGAGTTTATTATATCTCTATTTCATAATTGTTTTCTTTGTTATTGATAACCTTTCAAGCACCCTCTGTTGTTGTGGAGCTTAGTTCAGTCTGCTTTCCCCAAATGGTGCTGTGTCTTTAGAATGCAGGAGAGATGTGCTGACCTTCCTCACAGCTCTGCTTACTGAGCGCTGTTGTTCTGAGCTCCAACCCTAAAGTAGATTGCCAGAGGGCAGTATGTGCTAGCAAAGCATCAGCCTTGCTCCCAGCGAGTTCTCTCTGCTGAGTTATAAGTTACTGCTTCAGCTTTTATTCAGTGAAGAAATGGCTGTATGTATAACAGGGATTTCTGCATCTTCACAGAACTGTTTGCACATGTGTACATAGATACATATGCATTCATCTTCACATTCTCGGGTATGTACCCACACACATTAACACGTGTCCTCACGCATGTTTGTATCTTTTCTCACTTAGCTAGGTGTATTTCCACCCTCTCTGATAAGCAGTCATGTGATCTTTTATCTCAGGTTCTTCCTCAGCTTCAGCATACTTCCTTTCACAAAATGAAATCTTTATTGGCAATTGAATTTCTTTTATGATTTTTGTTGCTGAGTAGTGCAGAGGCAAAAATAATACTCATTTTTTCAATCATCTTGGGTCCAGATCCTGTTAAAGTGTTTTCTACTACCTCTGTGTGATATGTGCCTCAGTCTGCTTAATTTTTTATTTTATTTTATTCTGATTTTTTTTTCAGTACTAGGGATTGAACCCAGGGGTGCCCTACCACTGAGATATAGTACCCCAGCCCCCCCCTTTTTTTTTTTTGAGGCAGGGTCTTACTAAGTTTTCCAGGCTGATCTTGAACTTATAATCCTCCTGCCTCAGCCTTCTGATTAATTGTCCTTTTTACATGTAAACCTTCTTACAGAGTATAGTAAAATTATGAGATGAACATAATTGAACATAATTTTTGTAGGATTAATCTCTAATGCAGTGTGGGCAGCTGCTGAAAACTGTCCATGTAGTAAAATTTTAAGAAAAATTGCCTCAATTACTAGTATTTCATCTGGGTATATGCAGCTAGAGGAGGACCAAAAGCAGGCCTAGGGAGTCAGTCTTTACAGTTGTAAAATCAGCAAAACTTTGTGGTTACTCTTTCTTTACCTCTTCCTACTTATCCCCAACACCACTGAGAGTGCCTAACTCTGACACCGCTCTGTGCACACCTCTGGCCTGTGCTTCTGGCAGGTGTCCTCCCTAGTCCCTGCCACTGTCTCTGGGTTCCACGCTGTATGTCCTGCTTCTCTGACCATGCCCTTGCTCGGTTACCAACACGGAGTACAGGGTAGTCTTGTATTCCTGTAGGTAAATCCAGACACAAAAATCGGAAGCCTTACCCTTGCTCAGAGAGGTCTGCATTGGTTTTCCTTACTGATCGCCTCTAGCACAGGCTGCTGATCCTATCTGATGCCCTGTGCCTCTCTCCTCTTGTGTACTTAGATACACATGCATGCATCTTCACATGCTTTTATAATCCGCTCTTCCTTCTGCCTCGTGATGTAGGTATTCACATCTTTGGCCAGTTTTCCTCATGTTACACATTTTCAGAATTGTTTATTGCCTCCTGTGTGCTAAATTCCTGGTATCTACAGCTTGGCCAGGCTGCTGAAGCTCCCACTTGGCTGTCCAGCGGAGTCCTAGGCGTCTTTATGTCGCTTTTTCACAAGCCCTTCAAATATTCTGTGGTGTGGGACCTACAGGCTCACCACACATGTTGAGCTAGTCCTCTTCCTGAAGTCTCTTTTTTTCTAATGTGGAACACACCCATTCATTCTCCTCAGCTACAGCTGTACATCACAGAAAGACGCTGGCCTTACACTTGCTCACATCTAGCCTTTCCCCTCTCTGTCTCTACTGTCACTGCCTTGAGCAAAGCCCTCCCCTTGGTACCTGGATTGGGTGCCTTCCTGGCTGGCCCTTCTCCCCCTGTGGCCTGTTCAAACTGCCAGCTGTAGGTCTACAAGACACCCGCCATCTGACCCCGTCCTTTCTCTCCAGCTTTCCAACATATGCACACCCTCTCTTACGCATGCACAGGCATGTGCACCCACGTACATAGCCACACACTCACATCCTCACTCATAAACACACTTGCACCACCACACACTCTTACAGACTTGTACCAGCACACTCTCACACTTAGTGTCTACAGACATTTACAAATGCACATTTACAGGTTCACAGTCACATTCTCACACTTGGTCTCTTACAAGCACGCACACACTTATGCGCACGCTCTCACAAGCACACAGACCCATTTGTTGTGACTTTGCACTCTTGCTCGTGTCTTTGCCCTGCCTGGCATGCCTCCTCACAGTTGTTCCACCCCGATGTGTCTGTGTCTTAAAACGCAATAGAAAATCCTATCCATGGTTTTAAAGAATGTCTTCTCCAGAAGGAGTGGAATCCTTGGGGCCATCACTGAGTACTCTGTGAGGCCCTGTGAGACTGCCTGCCCTGTCCTGCTGTACCCACTGTGTGTGTGGCTGCTTCCCACATGAACCAAGGAGTTCCTTAAGGCTGGAAACCAGGTTCTTCTGTTTCCTTGCCCTTTGTAGGCTAGACTTTTTGTACTGTCTGGCCTGCAGTAGGCACTTTATTTTCATTTTTAAATTATTTTATAAAATTTCAAATACATATTGGGAGAGAGAATATATTAACCATATCTTTGTCCCCATCATCCAATTATCCAGTTTCAGTAATTATCAGCCCACCGTGGTCAGTCTCATGTCATCTCTACTCCTGATTATCCCTCTAGCTTTCCTCTCCCGCAACACACTTGGTTATTTTTGAAGCAGATTTCATTGTATCATTTCATGCATAAAGATTTCAAGCATGGCACAGTGGTGCTCTTCTTTAGTTCCAGATACTTGGGAGGCCAAGGCAGGAGGTTTGCTTGAGCCCAGTAATTTGAGGCCTGCCTGGACAACATACCAAGATCCTGGCTTACAATACAAAACCAAACAAAAGATTTCAATATGTATCTCTGAGAAATGGAGCTGGTTTTAGACATAATGACAATACCATTCTATCCCACCCAACAAAATTATTGATTTCCTGGCCATGGCACATGCCTGTAATCCCAGTGGCTCAGGAAGCTGAGACAGGAAGATCGTGAGTCCAAAGCCATCCTTAGCAATAGCGAGGTGCTAAGCAACTCAGTGAGACCCTGTCTCTAAATAAAATTCAAAACATAGGGCTGGGGATGTGGCTCAGCAGTTGAGTGCACCTGAGTTCAATCCCCAGTATCCCCCCTCCCCCCAAAAAAATCAATTTTCTAATATTATCAAATAACCCATTAGCCCAATATCCATAGCCACATAAAACTTTGCTGATTTGAAAACTGAGCTTAAAAACTCACTAGAGTGTTAATGTTAGTAAACAGTATTAGATACACTCAACCTCGAGTTTGATAGGTTAGTGCAGAAGATCACGTTTTCTGTAGCCATACTTTTTTTAAAGCAGTTTGCCATTTCCTGGGCTTATCCTTTGGGAATACATGTCCTAGAAAATGTGTTCAGCATCCTTTAATTCCATAAACTAAAGCATTGTAGATTTGAAGTTCATCCAAAATATTATTTTTCATTCAGTAGTGTCACTGGGCTCCTTCCTACTGTGCATGAGACTGTGTACCAGGTACCCTGAAGAGTAAACCTCAAGACAGTCAGACCTCCTTCTCCATAGGAACTTGTGATAGAAGAGGAATTCAAAGAGATCTACCTCAAGGTGCAGAGTTATTGGCCAGTTGCTGTTGGCAGCTCAGCAGAGGAGGAGGCTATTTCTATTTGTTTTAATCAGAATGAGCTTTGATGTAAAAGGAAATCTGACTAGGTGATCTTGAAGCCCTATTGAGGTTTCATCAGACAGGACTGCCAAGACATCCCAGACAGAGTAGTTGCATCAAAGGTGTATAGATTCAAAAACATTCAGTGTTTTTTTTTTTTTTTTAGCCATCTCAATTATCATTTGTTAACAGTTTAGAGCCAGGTGTTTGGCAAGTGCAATGTACGTAATCTTGAATGTGTTTTGCCATGAAGTCCCCAAGGTGGGCATGAGATGTTCAGATTAGGTAACTTGCCCGTGATCACTCTGCTTGTAAGTGACTGAAGAAGAGTCAAAGTTACATCTGTTCGTCTTTGAAGCCTATCCTTTTTTTGTCTGCTCTGTGGCCTGTTACATGTAAACAGGTGTCCTAGAGCACAGGTGTGTATAGTTGGTAGGAAAAAGGCTAAGAAAACTGGTTTTCAAAACTATCAGACCCCTCTGGGAGCCAGGCTATCGACTGTGAGCTTCGTCCAGTGAGCTGAGCCTTCCTTGGAGGCTAGTGGTGGCTGTCGTTATTGTTGTAGAGGAGGCTGGAGTCTCAGGACATGATTTTGAGTTATGGCAATAGGAGGTGAAAGATGGAGGAGAAAGCTTGGAGCGCCAGGCCTGTGGGACACAGTGCTTAAGCAGAGGAAAAAGGCAAGGGTCGCTGAGGCGCTCGGCCTTTGCACCTGAGAATGACAGCTGCATTAAAGGATGTTGGTCAGGTATGTCCAAGAATGTTAACTTTGGACATGCCAGGTGGGAAGAGCAGTGAACTGCTAGTCCTGCCCTGCAGGGTGGTGGCCATTGAAACATGGTGGTGCAGAGTTGGAGAGCAGGCTGGAGCAAGGTGCCAGGAAAGCTGAGGGTGCTGTTGGGAGAAGGGAAGGAGCAGACCCAGGTGCGTCCCCAGATGCAGAGTGAGGACTGGCAGCACTAAGGTCAGGGAGGGACAAGGCAGTTGGCAGAGGTGATGGTAGGGTCTTCATAGTGACGGTATTTTAAGGACCTATTTTTATTGCCTTAGATGCAAAAAAGAATTACTGGGTAGAACCAAGTACATGTACTAATTTTGGATGATTTGTTAGGTATATATTAGCAAATAGGTTCCATTTTCTTTTTTTTAATATTTTTTAGTTGTCGATAGATTTTATTTCTTTATATGTGTGCTGAGAATCAAACCCAGTGCCTCACATATGCCAGGCAAGTGCCCTACCCTGAGCCCCAGCCCCAGCCCTAGGTGCCATTTTCTTTTTTTTAAACATTTATTTATTTATTTTTTTAGTTGTGGTTAGACACAATATGTTTATTTTTATTTATTTATATGTGGTGCTGAGTATCGAACCCAGGGCCGCACATATGCTAGGTGAGCACTCTACTGCTGAGCCACAACCCCAGCCCTCCATTTTCAATGGTAGTAAAAAATTTTTTGTTTGCATAATTTTTTGTCCACTGAGTATTTCTTCATTTTCTTAGTAAAATAGTATTTCTTCCAGTCACTCTTGGCTTCAAAAAGTATCAAATTTGTAATTTAAAATTATTTTTTTAAATGTGGTTAGATAACTATAATGTATATTTCAAAAAAGCTAAAAAAAAAGAATTTTGAATGGTTTCACCAAAAAGAAATAATAAATGTTTGAGGAGATAATTAAATTTACCATGATTTGAACATTACACAGTGTATTTGTGTATTGAAATATCACGTGGCACCCCATAAATGCATTCAGATTTTGTTTGTTAATTAAATAAGAATGTGGTTATCCAGATTCAGATAATTATTAACTAATTATGGCATTATTTACAAATGTAAGAAAACTATCTTCAGGAGAAAAAAGTAGAATTTTGTGGCAATAATATGTAGAAAACTGGGAATCTTGATATAGACTTCTGCAGCATAATTTAAGTCTATTAATATTTTTTATCTGGAAAAAAAACCAAACCATGAATCAGTTAGCTTTTGCTAAATGACAGATGTTTCCAAAACTTTGTGGTTCAGACCAACACCTGTGTGTTATTGCACAGGAACCTACTTGTCAGCCAGTGGTTCTTCTGGTCTGGAATGCTGGTGTCTCCAGTCACCTGATGTCCACCCAGGGGCTAAATAGTCTGAGAGGGCCTCATCCATGTATCTCACACAGTTCTCTTGGGCTGCAGGGCTGGCTTTGGGTTGGGCTACAGGAAGACTCATCATATAACATCTCAAATTAATTCACATGGTGGCTTGGGGTTCCAAAAGAATGAGCTACAGTGTGTAGAGCCCCTTAAGGACAGGCTCCAAATGCCCCTAGACTATTTCCACCTCGTTGTGTTGGCCAGAGAGGTCACAAGAGGCAGTACAGGTGCAGGATGGGGATGTGCGTTCTTCACTTGACAAAACTGCAGACTATTTTTGTCATCTGCCATAGAGTGAATAGAAATCACAGATGATGGTGATCTAGGGAAAGGCTGTTTTCAGTCTTTGATCACAAAAAAAAAAGTGCTATTTGGCTTGTTTGTAAATCACATCATTTTCTGGAGTAAAAAAGGTTTTAAAATTTAAAATTTTGTATAATGTTAACTCTGAAGTAATAAAAATCTTAATGTTTATCGATTTTCAGTCTAACAATTTATATTTGTAATATTTTACAAATACATTTATAACAATTTCCAAAGTGAAATTTCTACATGAAATTCTAACTGTGGTCTTTTTCTTTTCTTTCTTGGTAACTTTATCAGGATGTGGGTGGAGGATGGCTGGAAGGAAGAAACAGCAAAGGAGAGCGAGGGCTCGTACCCACAGACTACGTAGAAGTAAGAACTTCAAGCATCTTTTCATCATTTGTCAAAGCACAGCCAGAAGACAGTAATATTTGTCCAAAAAAAATCATAAAAATGCAAAAGTAATAATTATAAAAGAAATAAATGCAAATTGTATATAATATGGAAAATACATTGAAGAGGAACTAAGAAAGTATATTACCTATAGATCCAAGCTACAAAGAGTAACTACAGACATTTAGATTAAGTTCCTTTTAGTATTTCTGAATTAAAATTCTTACTTTTCCTTTGCTAGTGTTGTGTAATAGCTGTTGCCTGGACATGTTTATTGTAGTCAATTCACAAAATTTAAACAGATTTTCTCAACGGACACGCCTCTCAGTTCCTTCTCCCGTTTTCTTAGGCAGAAGAGTGGCTTGAGTGCCCGGCTATGAGAATTGCCTTGTGCTCTGCTGTGATAGGTCCCAAGGACAGTGGCACAACACCCTGAAGGAGGTCCCTGCTTGGGACAGACCCATCAGAGACAAAACCCTCTTCTGAGTCAACTGCCTGGCACCCCCTGCTGGTAGTCTCTAGGTGTCTCAAAGAGTAATAGGTGCTTGGTGAGCTTGCCTCTCGCCTCTGGTGCTTATTAGTCAAGTTGAAGATAGATCAAGAAGTGCTTCAGCCAGCTCCAGTGGAGGGCAAGAATGCCCTGAAGGTGTTTCCCTGGGGCCCAGCTATGGAGTGGGAAGGAAGGCTGCCTGTCTGTCGTTGATTGAGAGGGAGGGCTGGGGAGTCTGAAACCTTCAGGAGAATCTGAGGAGATCTGTAGATCTTCCTTCAGATACGTACACCCACATACCCCAACCTTGTCCCCATGGTTCACAGGCCTCTGAGCTCAGTCCATGGGTATGAGATCTAATCCTGTGTTAGCTCTGTGTGCTATGCATCTGGAATCCTAAAAATGAACAAGATTAGGAAAAGTCTGAGGGTTTAAGTTGATATTGGCATTTTAATTTTCTAGAATTCCACTTACTTCTAGAAAGAAATAGTGTTTTTACACATTCTTGGGTTTGCTTGTTCTTTAAGAATATAGACCACCTAAGTCAAATATGAACAGATCCAACAGGCAAAAATTCAATAAGAACCTAGTTGAACTCAACAGCACTGTCAACTGGATATAATGGATATCTGTGGACTGCCTCATAGAACAACAACAGAATGAACTTTCACCTCAAATTCATGTGAAACATCCTCAAGACAGACCATGTTCTGAACTATAAAACATACCTCAGCATGTTTAAAAGGAGAGGCCTGGGTGTGTAGCTCAGGGGTAATAGAATGCTTGCCTAGTGTGCACAAAGGTTCTTAGTTTGATCCCCAACAAAAACAATCTTTTTAATTAAAAAAAAAATTTAAGTACATACTACTTAAAAAAAAAGAACACATAAAATATTTGCTCTGAGACCACAGTGGAGTCAAACTCAAAATCGGTACAGAAAAATAGTTGGAAAATCCGCAAATATTTGGAATTTTTAAATATAGTTCTAAATAGCATATGAATCAAAGAAGAAATAATATCAAGAGAAATAACAGTTCAAGTAAAAATGAAAATACAATTTATCAAAATTGTAGAATGCAGCAAAAGCAGTGCTAGAGGAGAATTTTTAGCCTCAAAGAACATGAAGCCCTTTTCCATAACAGAAGCTAATGCTTACTTGCCCTCAAAGGCTCCCACTGTGAAATGACCCTAATCTATGAAAATAATTATATTTTTTTTCTAACATTCAGATGTTACCTAATGATGGAAAAGATCAGTTTTCATGTGGAAATTCAGTGGCTGACCAAGCTTTCCTTGATTCCCTCTCAGCAAGTACAGCTCAAGTGAATTCGGCAGCCTCCAACAGCAGCAACCAGGTATGTTTCACATTGTCCTGCTGGTTACGGTGGCTTTCCTGAAAGCAACGTGCATTGATGACAGCTTGTGCTGGGTCATAGCTATTATCATTCCCTAATGCATATGCAAAGTAACTTTTAGGTTTGTTGTGTGGCATTTCTGCTGGGAATTAACAAAGAACTCGCCTGTTAAGCCTGCTAAAAACTGTTTTCAGAATCAATGATAAAAAAAGATAGATGTCAAAAGTTGCTTTTAAAAAGTCTGTGAACACAAAACCTGAAGTTGCAAATACTGTCTGGAATGAAGGCATGGAAAGAAGAGAAGGGTTCTGTTGTGGAGGTAGTCAGTGTCAGAGCTTGGGCAGGATCAGGGCCTGAGAACAGGGCTCCCTCTGTCAGAGTTGGAGACCCCTCATGCTGCCCTAGAAGGTAAAAGTTCTGAGCAGATCCAGGCATTCAGCAGTTGTGCTGTTATCATGTTGCTTTAAGAAGACTTAGAAGAGTTAGAATAATTTGAGAGAAATAATAGCAGAACTTTACATTTGTTTTTATTAAAATTTGACCAGTTTAGGTGAATCTGCTTAGTACATTTATATACTTAATGCTTAATCAGAATGAGTGACATGGGTTTCAAAGAAGATGGGTATCAAAATGTTGTTGCCATGGGCACTAGGTTCAGTGCATTCCTGTAATCTCAATGGCTGGGGAGGCTGAGGCACGTGGATTACAAGTTCAAAGTCAGCCTCAGACTGAGTAAGGCCCCAAGCAACTCAGCAAAACCCTGTCTCTAAATAAAATATAAAAAAGAGCTGGGGATGTGGCTCGGTGGTTAAACACCTCTGGGTTCAATTCCAGTATCAAAAGGGGTGGGGGGGCTTTATGAGGTATTATTTCTTGGTAATTTTTTAACTACATAAAGTATTTTAAATTATGTTAAGCCTAATCCTTTTCAAGGATGTGATTTTGCTTACATGCTCTATCCTCTAAACCTTCTAAAAGCACTCTCAGAGTACTATTGCCATAGATTAACTGTAGATTCTGTACATTTAAAAATCGTTTTTATACATATCAAGAATTAAAAGTTGTCTGTCCCAGATCTTTAAAATGTACTATTGCCATAGATTAACTGTAGATTCTGTACATTTAAAAATAGTTTTTATACATATCAAGAATTAAAAGTTGTCTGTCCCAGATCTTTAAAATTCAGAGGCAAACCAGGTACCATGGTGCACACTGTAACCGTAGCAGCTCAGGAGGCTGAGGAAGAAGTATTGCAAGTTCAAAGCCAGCCCCAGCAACTTAGCAAGGCCATGAGCAACTCAGCGAGACCCTGTCTTTAAATAAAATGTAAAACAGGGTTGCAGATGTGGTTCAGTGGTTAAACGCCCTAGCGTCAATACCTTGTTCCAAAAAAAAAAAAAAAAAATCCAGAGACAACATGATCACAGCAGTTAAACATCTTTCTACCCTTTGTTACTATAATCCTTGAACATTGGTCACTTAAAAGTTACTCACTATGACATGTAAAGAAATAGTACTTTCACCTTACCTGGTTTTCCAGGGATTCTCAAGCTGAGCACTGTTGACATTAGAGGCCTGATGCCTCCCACAGCCACCCCCTGCCCCACCCCCGCCTTTGTGCTGCAGGATGCACACACACAGCTGTGGCAGCCACAGATGTTGCCAAGTGTCCCCTGGGAGCAGATGCAATCCATTTGAGATTCCCTGAATTATGTAAAGACATCCTCATGAAGTGGGCTTGTGTGAAAGTAAAGGGCAGCATTTTAATAAGAGGGGAACGCGATGGAGTGACCATAGAGTGAATGGAGGAAGCAGCCTCTTTAATTCTGGGAATGTACCTCAGCCGTCGTCTTAGGAGAGACTAGCCAATGACACAAACTCAAAGATTCAAATCTTGTTTTGTTAAAAAGTAATATAAATTAGCAGTATTCAAGTGTAGTGATAAATGATTAGTATAAATCTTAATTTTTTTCCAGGTTATTAAGAAAATAATAAATCCAATTTTTGAAAAACTGGATTTTATTAATCCAATCTAACACTAAATCCTTATTTAAAAAATTTTTTTAGTTATAGATGGACACAATATCTTTATTTTATTTATTTATTTTTATGTGGTGCTGAGAATCGAACCCAATGTCTCATGCATTCAAGGCAAGTGGTCTACCACTGAGCTACAACCCCAGCCCTAAATCAAATCCTTTGAAAACAAAGAAAAGTTGAGCTACAAGTGAAAATAAAATCCAGAAAGTCTGACCATGATTAATTTATTTGAATTTAATGTAAGAACTAATATGTTAATAGCTATCTCCAATCTCGTTTATCTGGGATATGAGAATGATTTAAATAGGCTACAAATATGGTATGTTTTTAAAAATGCTCTGAAAGGTGTTTTGAGTGAGAAACCAGACAACCATTATTGGTTGGTAGCTTTAAATTTTTTTGCTCCCAGGTTTGCCCATTCTCTGGCCCTTGCTCTCTCCCAGGGCATGGCTTTGTTTTGAGACAATATAGGCAACTTTTTTTTTTTTAAATGACCTTTGACTGTGGAATACATTTCTAAACCTGATACATGTCTAGCAGACAGAGAGAATCAGTACATTTAAGTCGAAAAGTAATATTAAACTAGGAAAAGTACTTCTAATAGGTTATACAGATGTAGGATAGTTCCTATTAATATACAAACAACCCTTGTAAATCTATAAGAAAAAATAAACAACTCAGGAAAAAATGGGCAAAAGGTATAAAGAAATGGTTCATTGTTTAAAATATATATTTTATATATGTATACATATATAGAGATAAATTACATATAATATAATATATATCTAACTTGGGGAAACTGCCACTCCGAGCTTCTTCCATTAAATAGCAGAGGATGAGAACATTTCAGTAATACCTGGTGGGAAAAAGGTGTGGTCAGGGAGGCATTCTGTTACCAAGCTGGTGAAGGGTAAATTGGCGAAGCTTTTTGGGGTGGTTGGTGATGTGGTCTCTGCGGTGCATTAGCTCACCCAGCAGTGCAGAGTTCATCCTGCACGTCTGCTCTCAGATCACGGGCTCTGAACAAGAAGCTTATGCTGCAGCTTTGTTTCTAATAGCAAAATGAAGTAACGTGTCTGTCATCAGGGCTGGTCCAGTGAAGCACAGGATGCTATGTCATGGCTGCCATAGGAGGGATGTGGGGGTTGAGATGTGTAGATGGGGTGATGCAGAACTTCTTTTGAAAGGCACTGCAGTGTGCGTGATGTTATATTTAACATGTGTTTAAGCACACATACACACACCCCTCCCTGCGTGAGCACAGCTCTGATTGTTGTCTTCCTGGAATACAGGTTTCGTGTGAGGTGGTTGAGGATGGCCAGCACATGGTCTTTGGAAGGGACGGGTCATTTCCATGGGTGATCCCAGTCTCCCTGTTCTTTGGTTTTACAGTTTAACATTTCATATTAGCACTGTACCACTAGGAAGAGTCAGCAGCAGGTGGTGGTGAGTCCTAGAAACTGTTAAAGTCACATTAATAGCTGTCCTTGTCTCTGTCACCCATTCACTGGTGGACAAGTTATGTCAGTTGCCTTGGTTCTAAAAAGGTTCTCACTGTAGATCTTTAAAAACTCAGATCTCTGCTTCTATTAGAATCCTTACTTTGGAGAAGTTATTGGAAAAATATTCTTGTACTTAATAACAATGGGATTAAACTTTAGTTAAAAGTTTGATAAACCTGTGTGTTTTATCTGAAAGATTTGGGCTTGAGAGATTTTTCTGTTTTCTTTAAATACTAGAAAGATATGCATAATTGGAAAAACTCTTCTTCTCATTTTGTTAAAATCTTAATGACATGGAATTCGTCAAATCTCTCTCTTCCTTGGCTTCACAGTTTCTCCTGGTCTCCCTTCACCCCCACCAAGGCCTGTGGTGCAGGGGAAGCTTTGGGGTCAGACCCAGGCTGATGTCTGGCTGAAGTCAGATGCCTGTTTCCTGGGGGTTGGCAGGGGGGCCGCAAGGTAAAGGGTGGCGGATACATGGGAGATATTTCAGAAGTACTGCTCTTCCTTCCCACCTCTTTCCTTTCCAGGGGCTCCTCTGTCCTTCTTTTTTGTTCCATCCTTTCTCCTCTTATACCCTCCCTAATCACAGAGATGATTCTTTAAAAATGTCTCCCACTCTTGAGTTTCCCATTTGCCCAATTTCTAGTTTTTCGCCCAACAATTCTTGTCTGCTAGTCTCTTCTGTATCTCAAACTCAGCTTCAAAATTGCTCATGATTTCCCCACAAAACTAGTTTCTCTTCCTGACCTTCCCTGAATGTTACTTTTTTTCTGTGCCCTCCTTTTATTCTATTTTAAAACTCCCAGGTGCTATCATAAGCCCTCATTATTGATAGGTATGTTCTCTGTTCTTTATGTATGTAAGGGGAGGGGAAGGACTGAGAACCTTTGCAGTGCTCTAATGGAGTCTCTCTCTGAAATATCCTCCAGAGGTAGCATGGCATGGCATCAGGCTCCAGACCAAATTGCCTAGGTTTTAATCCCAGATCTCATACTTTCTGTGTGACTTAGGGTAAGCTATTTAACCTCTCTGTGCCTCACTTCTACAACCTCATAGGATTATTGGAAAGAATAGTAAATGAAAAAACAGTCCTAAAGTATTTAGAACAATAGTTGGTACTTAATAGTGGTTTAGTAATTGTTCTCTTATATACCTCTAAAACAAGCCATTAAATATGTCAGTTCTTTGCTTAAGAAACTCTAGGGACTCTACATTGGCTCCTGAACCAGCTATCTGCTATAAGTCAGAGGGCTGTCCCAGGAGGCAGTTACTACTTTGAGTAAGGCAAAGTTCCGCAAGCAGACTCTGAACACCTGCACATGGGAAAACTGTAGAAGAAATGCATCTGAACTTACAGTTACATTTCTGAGTTCTCTGCATGGCCCCATCCCTGCTCTTAGGGATGTGTCTGCTGCAGCCACACTGGCTGTGCACCCGGCCCTGGGGCTGTCCACCTGTTCTCTGCACCCTTGACTCTCCTAGGGAGGTCGGAACACTCCTTCCATTTGCTGTCATCCATCTGCCCATTTGAGGTTCAGCTCACACACCATGTCTTTCATGAAACCTACTTTTGTTTCTATTCATTCCTCCTCTGTCCTTCCTCTGGGTTCTCTTAGCACGATTTGTGATTCCAATTCAAATTATATCGCTCATTTGTAAATTTCTAAGCCTGATAAGCAAAGATTGTATGTTTTCCATTCCCAATAACTTATAAGAAGCCTTGCACTGTAACCAAGTGCTCTGTGCTTATTTGAATTATTTTTCTCAGGCCTGGGGTTGTGGCTCAGTGGTAGAGCACTCACTTAGCAGGTGCGAGGCCCTGGGTTCGATCCTCAGCACCACATTAAAAAAAGTAACAAATAAATGAATTATTTTTCTCAGTCATAAATACATCACAAGGTGCTTCACAGTGTTAGTATTATGAAATACACAGATTTCAGCTGTGTGTGTTCCCAGCATTGGCTGGAGGCCTGAGAGCTGTCTGCCAGTAGCCATTGTCCTTCCCTCTGATGGGTCATACAATCAAAAACGTCACGTGCTCTTACAGAAAACTCCCTGGGATTGTTAATTACTTTTTTCACAGTTTGGATATTAAATACATACACAAAGTTAAGTGGTTATTTAGGGACATAACTTCTTCTTATTATGCGGAAACTTTCCATGTCATATTTGTGTGACGTAATTTTTATTGACTAAAGGGATAAGAAGGGCAATATAGTTTGCTTTCTCATGTCTCAAAAGAAGTCCATTTTTAGACCACTTAAGGCTATTTTTAGACCGTTTTAAACCAGTAAAAAAAACCTTCACGAAAGTATTAGATTTGCTTATTTCATTACCCTAGACGGCTCATAACTGCCTGCTGAACTTGCCTCTCTAGAAGCCTGTCTGGGAAAGGCCACCTTCCCATCCCCCACATGAATCTACTTGATTACAGACTTTTTAAGGAAGACTTTGTACTGGTGTCCATACTAACCTCATTTCAGATGCTTGACTTCTATCAGGTGACAACTTGATTCTTCTGGGGGGCTTTTCAAGAATACATGCTAATGAGATCTGTTGTAAAGGTGGTTTCTGTTGTTGCTAGTTTTTGTCTAATTGGAAACAAATGAAAAAAACAAAGGATTTTTGTTTATTTTCAACCTGAAAGCTGCAATAATAAGGGCCTTGAGCAGCAGTCAGCAGCTGCTGTCAGCAGTGCCCATAAAAGGCCATTTCACCTGGATTTCTGTTAGGCAGGTCTGTCGCAAAGGAAGCTGTGTTGGCTGGCATCATCTATTCCCTGTGTAAAGCTTCCTGTTAAGACTTTGGGCTAGCAAAGTACATAAACCTCTAAGGGAATAGAAGTATTACCCATCTATTTTGCCACTCCATTTATTATCCAATTATTTAAATAATTAACACCTGAAATTGACGTCTGTGGGTTGGCATGTGAACTAGCAGAGGAATTTTAAGTAACTAGACTTGTTTTGGTATCTCCCGGTCAGTGGTCTTGCTGCACCTGGCCTAAGTACATCTGGTATGTCCTGGGTTCATCTTCATTGCTAAAGCAGTGTGTGCACTTATCTCTCTAGCAGTGTTTCTCATCATAGAGGTTCATATGTAGAACTAGATCATGACTTTTAAATTAAAGTTTTGTAAGGAACTAAATAGGAAATTTCCAAGTTCTTCTGTATTTTGGTTAGGATTCTTACCAGTTAGGCCCATGGATTTACATTAATTTAGTGTGTTTCAACTTGAATGCTTTTTGTTTGTTTTTTGAGCTGGGGGGGGTGTCTGGCTTTTTGGCTTTTTTGGGGGGGGGGCCTTTTAAGGTTGTCACCTTTTGGGACACCATTTGACCTGTTTCCTCATTTGATTTTTGAACCCTTCTTGCTCTTAAATATTGCTGATTCTGTCATCTGTGTCATCACTGAGTCAGCGTCAATTGGTTTTTACCTTGTTATTTTCCCACTTTTTTCATGCTTGGTAATTTTTTACTAGATTGCAGAATTCAGACCCTTTGGGGGAAGAGTAAAATCTTTTATCATTCTGTTTAAAATGTGTTTGTGCATAGGAAACAGATATTTGCTTCCTGTTCCCCTTTCTAACACAGTTGGCACATGGTTGTTAGATATTTGGTGAATGAGAAATGTCTGAAAAAGACTTTGTTATTGTAATCATGTAGAAAGTGATATTAAAAACAAAACAGACAAACAAACAAATAAAAAAACCTCAACCTTCTCCAAACAGCCTTCTTAGTGAAAGGTGAATGGTAACTTTCTTTCTGTTCATTTTCCTTGTGAACCCTTGGGGAAAGTCTGGGCCTAGAAGTTTGCAGCCTTATAAAAGTGGATAATCTTTACCTTTCCTTTTCAGTAAGTTCTTACCTCACCTAATATGCAGGCCAGTTTTAATTTTCCCACTGTCCCAGAACGTCCTTGACAGCTGACTTATGAACAAGTATCCTTGATGGGACCCAGCATTACATTACATTACATCTGATTGTGTCCTTTTAAATTTCCTTTTTTTCAAAACTAGCACAATGCCTACTTTTAAATTCTGACTTAGCTTGTTCTTTAGAATTCCGTCTGCTGGATTTGTCTGGTTGTTTCTTTGTGTATTAAGTTGTTCCTTTATCCCCGTTATTTTCTACAAGTTGTAAATTATATCTATGGGCTTAATGGACTCAATTGGACATTTTAGGTAAGAATGTAACACAGGTCATGTTGCACATTTCACATTCTCTCAGCCGCTGTGGTTGATCAGAGCAAACCCTGGTTCAGGTTGGTGCCAGTCTTTTGCCTCGGTCATGTGCTTTCTCCTCCTGCCAGTAAGCTGTCTGGTGTGACTTAGCACCGTTAGCCCCTCACCTCCTAGCTCCCTCCATGTGCAGCCCTTGCCTGAAGCAGTGCTGTTGTTGCTTCTGGGGTGCCGGACTGGCTTGCCACTGTTTCCCTCCATCAGCTGGAGCCAGGCAGCTACCGTGTTAGAAATTGAGGGTAAATACAGAATGCTTTCTCTTTAATTATCAGTTTTCAGAGTTAGGTGTTGTTTCAAGTTTGCTCAGACTAGTGATTGAGTTTTCCTTTCTTCTGGTTTGTAGTACCGTGGGCCCATGGATTTACATTGATTCAGTGTGCTTCAACATGAGTGTTTTGAAATTTGTTTTTTGGGGTTTTTTTTGGGGGGGTGCTTTTAAAGTTGTCACCTCTTGGGAGTCCATTTTGCCTATTTCCTCTCCCCATATGATTTTTGAAAGCTTCTTGCTCTTAAATATTGCTGATTCTGTTATCTGTGTCATCACGAGTCGGCATCAACTGGTTTTTACTTTGTTATTGGTCATATTTTCCCACTTTCTCATGCTGGTCAGTTTTTATTACATGGCAGACATTGTGATTTTTACCTTGTAATATGGTGGATAATTTTGCATTCCCACAAATGTTTTTCAGCCTTGATGTGGTATAGACCTTAGTTACTTTGAAACTCTCCTTCTTTCCAGTTCTATTTTTAAACTTCTACAAGTGGGACCAGAGTACATTCACTCTAGACATGTTTTTGCCCTTCTACTGAAGCACAGCCCTGTATTGCTGTGTCTGGTGCACTGTGAGGTCAGTTTCTGTACCAGCTGGAAGAACAGCCCTGTGAGGATTGTCCTCTGATCTGACATGTGATTCTTTCCCTGATGGGGCAGTTTCTTCACATGAGGTGTTGGTCAGGTGTCAGCCTCAGATCTGGGGTGTCCTCGGCAGTGCTCTGCCTCAGATGCCAGTTCTGCTGCCCCAAGTGAGAGACCCCTGTGCTTTGTAGGTTCTCTATCCCTTATGTGTGACCTGGAAAATCTCTTCAGGAAGTAATCTAGGGCAGCTGTAGGGTTACTTTGTTATTTCTTGTGTCCCAAGAGTTGATTGCCTAATATCCAGCAATTTGAAAACAGTTTTCTGTTTGTCAATTTTATTAATTTTAGTTGGAATGTAAACTGGTCCATGTTACTCTATCTTGATTTTCTTCGTGCATAAATTGAATTCCAGATTTATGTTTATTTACATCTGTAAAATGAGAATAATGAGAGATACCTGGAAAAGTACATTCTCACAACACTGTAGACTTCACCGCACTGACTCCCCACTGCATGGCTGTGGGGCTGGGATTTGAGGCCAGGAAGCTGCTCCACAGTTGTGCTCTTGACAACAGTGCTGCAGTCTGGCCGTTGGCCGGTGTTGTGGGGTCCAGTCAGTCACTCATCTCACAAAGCTGCTGCCCTGCAAGCCAGGGAGAACCTTGGCACACACACAGGATGTTTGCTCCTGTGTTCATGGACTGACCAGTCCATCCTGCTCACAGCAGGGATTGGTAGGACCCACTGGTGCCTCTAGCTTCCAGGTAACAAAGTGACTTTGTTGATCCTGGCTGGTCTCTCACTTGTCTAGTATCTTTAAAAGCAAAATATTCAGAACCTTGGCATTTTGAAACCTTGGCTGTCCTTTCCCTAGAGTTTGTTTTGGTGGCTGTGCGACATGCATGACTTTGGCTCCATTCTTTCTGTGCAGCTTTATTCTTCTCGTGCTTCAGTGATGCTGTATTATGATAATACCGGGCAGCAGATTTGAGAAGGTAAACTGCACTGCTGTTGATTGGGGCCTTTGCATGTGCTGTTTGGAGTGAGTGGCACGCTAGATTGTTGTGGCTAATTTAGCCCTGCCACCCGTTTGCTGTTCCTGGGAAAGGCTTTGGTTTACTTCTTCTCACCTGTTCACTGAGCACCTTTTTTGTTTCAAGGTGGATATTTTGGCTCAGATTGGTTGTGTTGAAGGTCTTAGCCAGTCACCACCCTCTTCGTCTTCTCCTTCTCCTTCTTCTTCCATTAATAAGGTAAATTCCAATTTGAATGCAAGAGGAAATAAACATTTAATGACCTTTAAAGTCATCTTTTCCTCCCAAGCAAGGGAATAGTTTCAGGTTGTGTCCTAGGAAAGCTCTCCTGGCAGCCTAAAGCATGGACTGCTAAAGAATCCAGACCTTGGAGGCCTTTGAGCTGAGAAGGGTTTGTGGAGTTGTCCCGGGGGCAGTAGCGCTGAGGACAGTCAGTCAGGAAGAGCTTGGTTGGTACCATGCAGGGCCAAAAAGAAGAGTCTGAAAATGTCACTCTGCAGAAATGAGACAGGAGGGGAAGTTAGAAGAAAAGACTAGAGAGGTTCCTGAGAGCTTGAGCCTCAGCCAGGAGACAGAGTGGGTTATTGTAAGAGCAGCCTCTGCAGTTGAGAAACCACAGGCATTATTGGGGTTGAGAACAAAGAAGTTACTGGCCGCAGGAGCCTTAAAGCAGATCCTTGTAGCCCTTAAGTGCTTAGTGTCATCTCTTTATTTTAAAGTTGTTCTAGTAACATGACGTGTCATTGAAAACATTTGGAAATATAGCTGTCCGACCTTTTCCTTGGTAGTATAAATTGATAGTTGTACCACTCAGGTGAAGATTTGCTCGAAGACTGCTGGTATTCATTCTTTATATTTTAGACTGGCACCTTCTCTCATTAAGGTAACCTCTGCTAAATGTGTTCCACTGTAAGGTATCATGTTAAATGCTCTATATGCATTATGTCATTTAATATCTTAACAAAACCCCGAAGAGGAAAATAATGTTGTTATACCCATTTCAGAAGCATGAATGCTAGGAGGGTGAAGCCAGCTGCCCACATTCACACAGCTAACCAGGGTGAAGCTGGGATCTAAACCTCTATGGGTTTTAGAACCCAAGTTTTAACCACTGTACCCATGTGCAGTTTACTTGAATCAGATTCCACCAGTTTCATGATGTGATTTAAAATCCACCCAGTGGACTGGTATTCTCCTAGTGCATTTTTTACCCATATTATATAAAGTCATGTGCCATATTGAAATGTTTTGGTCAGTGACAGATTACATATATGACTGTGGCCCTGTAAGAACATAATGAAGCTCAGAAAGCCCCCTCACCTAGAGATGTGGTTGCTCTGTCCTAAGGATACCACTGGTTGCTGGTGTTGAGTTCTGCTCCCTCAAATGTTGAAGTTTGAACATTAGAGAAGCCCACCTAAGAAAGCACATAAAGCAGGGTTTATTTAAAATGTGGTAACATAGACTTCTCCCTGGAGGGAGAAGGGGGCCATCGCTAGTATCCTGGTATCCTCCAGAAGCAAGACATTCTGCCCTTTTTATATGTCCTAGGCTTCTTTTGTTCTGCCCTCTTCCCCTTCTCTCTCTCCTTCCTGTGTACATGACTAGGCCTAGAAAATGCTCGGTGGGATGGCCAAAAGGTGGGGAACAGGTAGGCTGATGGGGGAAAGGCAGGATGATGCAACCAAGGACACTTAACAACCCTTACCCCTCCTTGTAGGGAGGGGCAATTCTTGGGACAGGTTACCTAAGCGGCAGGTTCTTGATAAGGGTGGAGGAAAGGCTCTGAAGGAATTAACATTCAATCCTTCAGGGAACAGTCTCCAGCTTCCCAGACTCACTCAAAATTGGCCTCCTTGATCTGACCTGACTTCGATTTACCTTCATCTATGCTGATTGCCTGTCTAATTCTGGCTTCACTAACGTGATAGTTCAGTGCTTTATGCAGGTGTCTTTAGTGATGCTCTTGTAAGACCCCCACACTGCTAATCCTGTAAAAGTGGTACATGCATTTATGTACAGCACATTCTATTCACTAATGATAATAAAGGGCCTGTTACCAGTTCTGTATTTACTATGCTATACTGTTTATCCTATTCTTTTAGAGTGTATTCTTTTATTTATTTAATTTTCCGATCTTCATTGAAACAGTCTGCTGTGTTACACCAGCAATAGCCTCTTACATACTGTGTTGCAGCGTCTCTGATTGAATCATTCTGTTGAACTTGATTTAATCTCAGGTTATTTGTTTCATTGTGGCCCTAGGAGCACTAGGCGATACCACATGTGCTATACAACTTCTGTGTATAATGGGCTGTACCATCTGGACATGTCCTGGGTGGTGTTTGTTTAACAAATACTTAATTTACTGAGCACTTACTGCGTGTCAGGCACTGAGTTCATAGGCACCAGGAGATGGCAGGTGACTCCAGGGAACACAGCCCTTCCCTGTATCCCCTGTGTATCTTCTCTCCAAGCTCAGAAGACAGTTATTGTCCGTGCAAATTTTGTTTGTTGACTTTTCCAACATTTTGTTAAAATCTTAAGCACAGAAAAGGTAAGTGAATTTCATAGTAAATAATCACATACCCACCTTCTAAATTTTACCGTTATCCCTCCACGCATCTATGCTTGCATCTTCCAACTTTTCTACAGTATCTGAGATAGCTTTCATAACTCCGAAGTTATGATTTTTAAGCCCATGGTGGTGTCATTTCTAAAAATAAATTTTTCCGTCGTTTGCTAAAAATCACTTATTCTGTGATCAATCACAGCAAGTTATTTTCTTTCTCTCCCCCCACCCATCCCTGCCTTGGCCCTGGGGATTGAACTCCAGGGTTTCTTTACCACTGAGCTGAACCCCCAACCCTTGTTATTTTAAGATAGGGTCTTGCTAAGTTGCCATGGATAACCTTGAATGTGTGATCCTTCTGCCTCAGCCTCTCGAAGCACTGGATTTACAGAAATGTGCCACTGTGCCTGGCTAGCAAGTCATATTCTTAGAAAAGACTTAAGTAGTATACATAAGGAAAATTTGATCTCCCCCTCTGTAAAATAGCAATAATGTTATAAAGGTTAGATCTCTGATAAATTGTAGTATTATTTCATCTACACTATCAAGAACTCACATTAAGTCCTTGCCTCTATGAAAGATAGCAGTATCAAAGCAGACTCTCTTACGTCAGACCCTAACAAAATGGAGCTGGGGGGACATGTAGGGCCCTCTCGCAAGTGTGCCCATAACAGACGATGCAAGATTCTTCAAACTTGAAGCATCCAGTATTCCAGTGCAAGGATGCTGGACTATCAGAGGCTGTCTCCACCGATACACTAATGCCAACTCCTGCAGAAAGCCCAGCAACCACTTGTCTTTGTTTTAAAACAGCTTACATGGACTTCTGTTTTCGTTTAAGAGCTTTCCTCTGCCCCTCCTCTTCAGCTGTGCCGAAAGCCCCCTGGAGCACACACAGCTGGATTCCCATTCTTTGCTCTTCCTAAATAATTTCCTTTAATTTTTTTAAGAGTGGATCTGGGTTTCTGTTCCTCAACTTAAGTTATATCACTCCATGCAAGGTATTTTGCAAGTATTTTGGAAAATATTTTCTAAATAAGACAGGACTTTTGTGAGCCTTATGACTGAGTGGTGGGCCTGACCAACTAACAGCAAGTAACTGTAACAGAAGGCTGACTTTACCAGAATGTGACTGAATGAATGTCACCAGGTAGGCTCTGGGAAGGATGGATCTCTCTGGATAGACCTTGACATGTAGGAAGAAGAGGGAATCAGGACAGAAAAAGTATAGCATGAGAAAAGGCAAGAGATGTAGAAGAGTCTGGGAAAATGTGAGGTTTGAAACAAGAGTAAAGATTTGTGATGGATATTGAAAATAGAGGATGGATTGTAATGAAAGGACCAGGCCGCCAAAATGCTTGATTTGTCAATGGAATAAGGAGCTTGGATTTTCTTCCATGGACAGTGAGACCTCATGAAGGGGTTTTAATTATATGTGGTAGGAGAAGCTTTGTACTACAGGGGGTGGGAAAAGAAAGAGAAAGCCAGGCATGGTGGCCCATGCTTGTATTCCCAGCTGTTTAGGAGACTGAGGCAGGAGGATCCCAAGTTTGAGACCAGCCTGGGCAACTTAGATGCTGTCTCAAAAAGTAGACGGGGCCAGGGATGTAGTTGAGTGATAGAGTGCTTGCTTAGCATATGTGACACTCAATCATCAATGCTAGGAAAGAAGAAAGGGAGGGAGTGGGGGAGAAAGACCGAGGGAGGGAGGAGGGAGAAGTAGAAGAAAAGAATAAAAGAGGCATTTCAGAATCAGAAACCTGAGCCAAGTTGTAGAATGGGCCTTAATGTGACCTGATGTATGTGTTTAAGGGCCAAAAGCATTTGGGTTGAGAGCTAAGAAGTCAGAGAGCAATGTATGGGAAGGGTAAGTTTGGAGAGAGAGACCAAGAGGGACTGAGCTGGCTAGGAGAGGAAGGTCCCTGGTAAAGCTAAAGAGGTACTTCCTGTTGGTTTATCGTCAGCGGGAGTCAGGTTGAATAAGATAGAATGTTCTAGAAAATTACCAAAAAAATGCAAACAAACGTACAAGAATTATAACCAGATAGACCAATAGGATCACATACATAACCAAATAATATGCCTATAAGTTGTAAACAAACAGTTTTGAAAGAACAGTAGTGTTTTCTGTCCTAATTAAATGAATTGTGACTTTTTGAGGGTATGTGCTGTGACTGGTTCCCTTCTGATTCTTTCCTTGATCTTGATGAAAATTCTTCTGGCCAGTTTGCTGTCAAGGCTTCCTGTACTTCCACTCTCCTGTCCTGGTCCACAGCCCTCTGTTCCTTCATATTTACCTCTCAGCTCCCAGCACTCTCTCTGAAGCTGAGGCTGCCTGCCTGGAGTTCCAGCCTCAGGCGGGGAGTGAGAGGTCCAGCACAACCTGGGTTCCTGCTCCTCACTGGTGCCTGAGCACCACCCACCACCTCTGAAGGTGAAGGAGGTCAGCGCTGAATCTTCTAGATAAGCAATTTTCTGAACTCTTTGCCATCTTAGTCTCCCAATCTTTTGTGCTTTCTGAAGCTCTTACTCTGAAAACAAAGCCTCATAACTTAGAGTTTGGAGGATACAGAGAATATGCTGCTGATTCAGTCCCTTAAAACAAAACTTCAGGGGCTGGGGTTGTGGCTCAGTGGTAGCACGCTTGGCTGGCATGTGTGAGGCACTGGGTTCGATTCTCAGCACCACATATAAATAAACAAAGTAAAGGTCTATCAACAACTAAAAAAATTTTTTAAAAAAATTGCAGAGGAAGGGCTCTTTCCTAACTAAAGCATGAAGCATTGTTAGGCCCTCAGCACAGTCACTTCATATCCACTGTCCACCAGAGTGACTGGAAAGTCCATCCCCAGAGCTGAGTGACCCTTGGTGAACTCTGTATTTGAGAAGCCCACAGGCTTGTGATGAAACTTCTGCTGTTCATATTGGACTTAGGGTAACTTTGTTTTCCTGAAGCTGTAGAGGGTGTTAGAGTGTAATCAGGCTCCCTGGCCCAAGGCCCCAGCTGTCCACCCAGTGGTGGTTTGCAAAGAGGACGAACAGACTAGCCACAGGCCATCCCAAGACCAGAAAGAGCTACTCATTAGACAGGCCAGGTGGTTTCCTTGCATTTCTTTCTTTCCTTTTTTGTTTGTTTGTTTGTTTTTATGTGGGAGAGAAGACTCAAGTAAAAGGGAAAACTTGGTATTCCATGTTCCTAAATTTCAATACAGAAAATGTGGGGGAAAGGGCAGTATTTTCTCAGACTGTATCAGTGAATTTCATAAGGTGATTCAAGTGAGAATCAACACATTTTTTAACCTTGACATTCTAATGCTAAAGTTTATAGATTGGTTTAATTTAAACACACTTAGCTAAACAGATTAAAGATGTCATGTTGAAGTGTTGATGGTATCTAATGGGCTGCAAAGCAGCAGGGTGCCAGCAGCCACTAAGAAATAGCAGAGTGTCCAAAAATAGACCCAAATTCAGTCTGTGATAAAGACGACACTTAAATCAGTGGGGAGGATGGATTATTCATTAAATGACATTAGGACAACAGCATAATACAAGAAAATATTAAGCTGGCCTCCTATGTTATTTCTTATACTGAAGTAATTTCCAGACATATTGGGTAGTTGGGTTGGAAGGCGGGCTACAGGATCCTGTTTAAATAGTTCTGAAAGTATGGGGCTGTGTGTTGCTGATTCCAAGATTTCCTCCACAGATTGATAAATACATTAAAAACTGCTCAAAAGAATAGTGAGGGAAATATTTTTTAAATACTTTTTAAGTTTTGTAGCCTCTAGTTGGGCATGACAGAACCCCCCAGCATGTTGGTAGGAATGAGGGAACACACCTGCAGTCTCTGTAAAAGCATCCCAACAAAACCCACTTATTCTAATTATACATATCTTTTTCCCAGGAATTTTTCTTCTGAGCATTTCTCATATTTCTGTGGGATACATAGGAAAAGATGTTCAAAACTATACATTGTAATATTGTATTGAAAACAAGATAAATGAATTTATTAAATTTGGGAATTAAATACAATAAAATTCTTTGGAGACATGTAAAAGAACATTATTGTGTCCATATATGTTGCTACACGTTAGAGGATATATCATGCCAGTAAATGAGAAAGCTGGGCATGGTGGTACACACCTGTAATCCTAACGGCTCAGGAGGCTGAGGCAGGAGGATCACAAGTTCAAAGCCAGCCTCAGCAAAAGCAAGGTGTTCCGCAACTCAGTGAGACCCTGTCTCTAAATAAAATACAAACTAGGGCTGGGGATGTGGGGATGAGTTCAATTCCCAGTAACCACCCGCTGCCCCCCTCCCCCGCCAAAAAAGAGGAAAACAAAGTGCAGAACAAAATGAGAATTGGACCTACTTACATGGTTTTAAAACAAAAAACAATCTCTGTGCTGTGGATTTTGCAGTAAATGTCTACTCAGGTTAGACAGAAATACAAGAGGCCCTTATTCTGGCCTGGGCTCTTGTCCTAGGCCCCAGCAGACTAGGCCAAACCAGAATGGGATCCTTCCTGCTAAATGCTGCATAAGCAAACTGAAATGTAAGGAAGCAGATCCATCCCAAGGAGACCAGCTTTTCCAGAGAACAGGAGAGTCCATCTGAGTTGGGGGAAGGAAGGAAGTCCTTTTTAGCCCTTTTAGCAAAAATTAGCCCTTTACATATAAAGGGCTTTATTCCTTACCAAATAAATAAATAAATAAATAAACCTGATTTAGCTACTCAGCTGTTTTATTATTCTATTTTTTGTTCCTACCTTAAAAAAAAAACCCTTTGCCCTCTGTGAATTCTCATTCTGTGTTGTAGGTTGGAAACTGCCCAGTTCGTGAATCTTGAATAAAAGCCAATTAGATCTATAACTAATTTTGTTGCAGTTTTGACTTTTGATAGTAGTGGTTGTCTCTGAAAGAGTTACTGGCATCTTAGGGTAGTAGACATGTTTAATTGCATATCCTTTTATTCCACTTGAAATTTTTTTCCTGTGCTTGTATTACTTTTTCAAGTAAAAATAAAAGCCTAAAAAATACAACAGATTGCTATAAAACAGGTCCTCATCATCATCATGTATAATCCAAAATACAGTGTTGAGTGAAAAACAACTTGCAAGACATACAATATGACATTGTTTCAGTTTTTTTTTAATATATATTTTTTTGGTTGTAGATGGACACAATACCTGTGTTTTATTTATTTATTTATATGTGGTGCTGAGGATCGAACCCAGTGCCTCATACTTGTCAGTCAAGCGCTCCACCACTGAGCCACAATCCCAGTCCCTTGTTTCAGTTTTAACCCATAAAACAGTTGTTATTTGTGAGTGTGTACGTGTGCGGTGGAATTACAAAACACATGGGAATGAACACAAAAAAGTTACTTCTGGGGAGGAAGAAGAAAAAGGGCTCCATCCTAGTCTACTACTTTCTTTGTTTCTGTTATCAGAGTTCCTAAGAAAGTACAGCAGGATGTTGATACCAGGAAAAGGAGGGCAGCACTTTCATTTTGTGCTTTCCTATACATTCAAAGGAAAAAAAATACTGAGATTTTAAAATTAGGAGAATTTTTCTTGGCTTTTTTCAGCACTTGTGTTGGGTTGGGTTGTTGCTGAGTTAAGTCACACTTTCCAGAAGTCACGGATATCTTTCTCCCCCTCACACCAGGTCAGCAGTGGCAATGACCCCTGGTCAGCCTGGAGCGCCTCCAAATCTGGGAACTGGGATGGTTCGGATGGCTGGGGGGCCAAGCCCGAGGGGACTGGCCCCCAGAGAAACTCTGCCAACAACTGGGACTCTGCCTTTGGCCACCCCCAAGCTTACCAAGGACCAGGTGAGGACAGGGTCCCACTGTAAGTGACTGGTAGGAACCTGGGTGAGAGGCAAGAAAACCAGTCTGGTTTTGTTTTTCCCACACTTAGTGCACACGCCACACTTCAGTGGCCAAACCCTACGCACCAAGCAGTTTTGCAGCAGGTATTGGCTAGGGGTCCTGCGGTGTGCCTCAGCCCTGACACTGCCTACTTGGAGTCAGCCATGGGATGCCCTGTTGGGGTCCCATTAATCTGCTGAAGCCCTTGGCAGAGCTCAAGGAAGCACTTCCCTCACTGTTGCCAGTGTGTTGCAGAGGGTCATTTTTCTTCCTTGTCATTCTTCCCTGAACAGTACTGTAACAACTGTCTATGTAGCATAGATATTCAGTTTAGAGATGGCTTACAGGATACAGGAGGATGTATGTATGAGTGATCATGGAAATACTGTACTAGCTAATAAAAGGAGCTTGAAGTGTCTGAGGATTTTAGACTTTGAGTGTGGTCAGTCCTGAAATCAATCACAGTCTCTTATCCCCAGATACCAAGAGACAACTGTTAGAACAAAAAATTCACCTAGCATTCCTCTTGCTCTGGAAACTACAAGTATTTTAGGAGTCCTTTGCTGGAAACTGGGGCAGAGATCAAATATATGTTTATTATATCACAGTATCACACTGGGTCATCTGAGTTAAAAATAGATTTTATTCAAATGAACTGTTCACAGTTGCTCTTATTCACTAATAAAAAAGAGAAAAAAAAAAACAACCCTGAGTCCAAATGTAGACCATCATGAATTATAACGTTCAGTCCTGTCTCAGTCAAGGAGTCCTAGGTTCACACACCTGAAGAGCCAGTTTCATGAATAAGAGTCAGGGGCCACCTGGCCTGTGAGAGACTATATGCCTCCCTCTGGACTCCTCCTCTCCTGTCCTGCCCACCCCTGGCATTCTTCTCTCTGCTCCTGTAAGTTCATCTTTTCAAGGATTCCACATAAAAGTGAAATCACTCAGTGTTTGCCCACCCACATTCCCATTAGAAATGCACAAGGATTACCTTTTCTCGGAACCCTTGCCAATACTCTGTATCTCTTGACTTTTTGATCATTGCCATCCTAACACCTGTGAGATGATGATACCTTCTTGTGATTTTGATTTGAATTTCTCTGATGACTAGTGATGTTGAGCATTTTTTTATAAATCTGTCAGCAATTTGTATATCTGGAAAAATATTTATTTAGGTCTTTTGTCCATTTCTAATTGGGTTATAGTAGTTCCCCTTCTCTGGGGTAACATGTTCCAAGACCCATAGTGGATGTCCAACACTGCAATATGAAAATCTATGATTTAATGCCTTTTCTTTTCTTTTTTGGGGGGGGCCACAGAAGGGGTTTTATTAATGGACACTGCTGTAGCTAAACTTCTAGTCCCATCTTTTTGAAGGGAATAGAGCTTTTCAAACGCTAGCACAGCAGATTTAATGCCTTTTCTAACTTAACCAAGTATTTATCACACACTATAATCAACTTTTACAATTTGATATGTGACAGCAAAACTAGCAAGGATTTCTTTTTCCTTCTTCCTGATTTCATGGGTAGAAGAGTTGTTCTTAGTATAGATTTTAGCAAACTCAGTCCATGATTTTTTTTCCTTCTTAAGTCAAGAATTCCTCCTTTTTTGCTCAATGGAAGCACTTTACAGCTTCTTTGTCACATCTGAATTTTCAGCCTCACTATGTTTGTGCTTTGGAGGCATTATTAAATAGAATAAGGGTTACCTGAACACTGAGATATGTCAGCCAGTCCACCTCATGACCCAGCTGGCTGACTGATAGGTGATGGTGTATCCAGCATGGATAAGCAGACAAAGAGGTGATCTGCATCCTCAGTAGGATGGAGCAGGAAGTCACCAGGTTTCATCATGCAATGTGAAATAGTGCAGTTTATAACTTAGTACTGGTTTGTTTCTGAAATTTTCCATTTAATATTTTTGGACCATGGTTGACTCTGGGTAACTAAAACTGCAGGAAGTAAAACTATGGATAAAGGAGTCTATCCTTTCCCCATTGAGTCGTCTGAGTGCCCTTGTCAAAAGTCAGTTGACCTGACAACCCTGTTTGTTTCTAATTTATCTTTTGCACTTTTTTGTCTTTTATCATTTGTCTTTTGTCATGATTCAAGCCTAAAATTGTCTGACTGCAAAGCCTGTTCTCTTAACACCTACATTATACTCCTATATTACATCCTTTTTTCTGCCTGTCAAAAAATTGACTAGTTTGTTCAGTAGTTGTTATCAGAAAATTAAGTAATTTTATTTTATTATTTTGTTATTTTTTTTACTGATGTTCTTCTGTTCTCACCTCTAGCAACTGGTGATGACGATGACTGGGATGAAGACTGGGATGACCCCAAGTCCTCTTCTCCTTACTTTAAGGACTCAGAGTCAGCGGAAGCAGGTGTCCAGCGGGGAAACAGTCGTCCTGGGGCCTCCTCCATGAAGCTGCCACTTAACAAGTAAGCTTCAAAAGGAGACGAGGAAACCAGGCTCTGAGTTTAGTAATATATCTAAAATACAAGGAGGCAGTTGGCTCTTCTTCTGTGTTCAGTGATCTGTTGAGTTTTGGGTATGGCTTGGCCATTTTAATTTGCATCTTAGCTTGCAAGTTGATTTTTAAAAATCATTTTAGAGCATTAGCAAAATATTTATTCCATTTAATGATCTACCAAATAACTTTTATTTTACTTTATAAACTCCATGGTATATTTAGCTATCATTGCTAAAAATAATTACTAATAAGAAATGTAAATACATGTATGAAGCTAAAGAAAGCTAAAAATAATATTAATATCAGCTACACTTTTTGAGGGGAAGATACCAGGGTTTAAGCCCAGAGGCACATAACTACTAAGCAACATCTCCAGCCCTTTTTTAAAATTTTTTATTATTTATTTATATTTTTATAAATATTTTTTTAGATTTAGGTGGGCACAATATTTTGTTTTTATGTGGTGCTGAGGAACAACCTCAATGCCTCACGTGTGCTAGGTGAGTGCTCTACCACTTGAGCCACAACCCTAGTCCCTTACATTTTTTATTTTGAGACAGGGTTTTGTTAAATTTCTAAGTTGCTGAGGCTGGTTTTGAACTTACAATCCTCCTGCCTCAGTCTCCCTAGCCCCTGGAGTTACAGGCATTTGTCACCATTCCTGGCAATAACAGCTGTCTCTTAAAAGTTCTACTCTTTTATTAATAACTAACCATGTCCCAGGCATTGTACAAAATCATTTGCATGCATTTTCATGTCCCTTTGTGGTACATATAGTCCCTGTCTTAATGGGGAAAACCGAAGGCCAGGGAGGTCAGGTAACACTCAAGCTCACACAGGTGGCAAGTGACCTAGCCAGAATTCCAGGCCATCAATACCCAAAGCATGTATTCCTAGACTACAATGAATATGTTCCCGAGATCTATTTTCACTTAGATTTATCTTAAAGAAAAAATGTTTTTTTATAATACTTGCAATCTTACTGCTTAACAAGAATGCATGTGGCAAAGAGTGAATATGGACTTAGCACTGTAAGATTTTTGGTAGAGAATTCTAGTAAGTTTATATAGTATACTTCATAGTGTAACTTGAAGGACAAAAAGTATGTCATCTTCTTCAGGTACTTTTGTTTCAAATAGCTTGTTTTCTAAAATTACTAATACTTGTTTTTAAGTGTTCCAAGTTCATGATTCAAAGTAGTTATTAAAGAATATTCATCCAGTTTAGAGGCAAACCAGTAAGGCTCACTTCTGATTTCTCACTTCAGACCCTAAAATCAAGGAGGGCCTGGAATGAGATATTCTAAGGTCTAAAAGAAAACAACTGCCATCCAAAGTTACTATACTCAGCAAAGCTAGTAGCAAATCCAAGGGGGAAACAAATACTTTCCATAACAAGAATAAACTAAAAGAATTTGTGAGCACCAAGCCAGTACTACAAAATATACTCAAAAGATTAACTACACACAGGGGAGCTAAAAATCAACCCCCAGCTGGTCGCGATGGCACATGCCTGTAATCCCAGCAGCTCGGGAGGCTGAGGCAGGAGGATTGTGAGTTCAAAGCCAGCCTCAGCAAAAAGCGAGGTGCTGAGCAACTCCGTGAAACCCTGTCCCCAAAATACAAAATAGGGCCAGGGTTGTGGTTCAGTGATAGAGCGCTTGCCTAACATGTGTGAGGCACTGGATTCCATCCTCACCACCACATAAAAATGAATAAAATAAAGGTATTGTGGCCATCTACAACTAAAAAAAAAAAAGAATGGTTCAAAGGCAAGGCATGATGGCACACACTTGTAGTACAGTGGCTTAGGAGGCTGAGGCAGGAGGACTGCAAGTTCAAAGCCAGCCTCAGCAATTTGGCAAACCCCTAAGCAACTTAGTGAGACCCTATCTCAAAACAAAAAAGACTAGGGGTGTGGCTCCGTTGTTAAGCACCCCTGGGTTCAATTCCTGGTACTAACACCCCCCCTCAAAAAAAAAGAAAGGCTTGAAGAAGAAATGAGAATAGAAATAAAGAAATTATTAAAAACTTAACGAGAACAGAGATACAGCATATCTCTGGGACAGCATGAAAGCAGTTCTAAGAGGAAAATGTATAGCCCTGAGTGCCTACATTAAAAAATAGGTCCTGAATAAATAAACTTATGCTCTACTACAAGGCCTTAGAAAAAGAACAAACCAGTTCCAAAACCAGTAGAAGATAGGAAGTAATTAAGATCGGAGCCAAAAACAATGAAATTGAAAATAAGAAAACAACATACAGGATCAGTGTCACAAAGTGTTGGGTCTTTGAAAAGATAAATAAGGTTAACATACCCTTAGCCAAACTAACCAAAAGAAAGAGAACACTCAAGTCAACAAGATCAGAAATGTAAAAGGAGATATCACCACAGACCCTTCTGAAATCTGGAGGATTATCAGAATTTTATTTTGAAAATATATACTCTAATAAACTGGAAAATGTAGAAGACATTGACAGATTTCTAGTTACATGTTACCTGCCCAAATTGAATCAGATATAGAAAATCTAAACAGACCAATATCAAGTAATGAAGTTGAAACAGCAATGAAAACCCTTCCAGAAAAGACCTTTAAAGAAGAACTAACACCAGTCTTTCTCATATTATTCCATGAAATTGAAAGGGAGGGAACACTCCCAAATACATTCTGTGAAGCCAGTATAACCCTGAAACCAAAACTCTACAAAGATGCAACAAGGAAAGAAATCTACTGACCAATATTCCTGATGAACATAGATGCAAAATTCTTAATAAAATATTAACAAACCACATTCAAAATACACCATGAACAAGTGGGTTTCATTTGTGGGATGCAAGATTGATTTAAATATATGAAAAAATGCTCAACATCTCTAGTAATCGGGGAAATGCAAATCAAAACTACGTTAAAATTTTATCTTACTTCAGTCAGAGTGGCAATGATCAAGAATACAAACAAATATAAATGCAGGTGAGCTTTTGGGGGAAAAGATACACTTACACATTATTGTTGGGACTACAGACTAGTGCAACCACTCTGCAAAGCAATATGGAGATTCCTCAAAAAACTAGGGGTGGACTCACCACATAACCCAGCCATTCCACTCCTTAGTATTTTCCCCAAAAATCCAAAGTCAGCATGCTATAGCAATACAGCCACCTCAGTGTTTAATAGCAGCACAACTCACAATAGCCTAATTATGAAATCAACTCAGGTGCCAATCAACAGGTGAATGGATTAAGAAATTGTGAAGTGTGTGTTTGTGTATTGTATGTATACACATTGGACACACACAATGGAGTTCTACCCAGCCATAAAAAAAGAATGAAATTATTGGCATTTGCCAGTAAATGAATGGAAATGGAGAATATCATGCTAAGTGAAATAAGCCACACTCAGAAACTCAAGGCTGTTTTCTTTTATATGAGGAAGCTAGAGTAAAATAAAGGAAAGAGGAGGGAAGGATAGGATATCATAAAGATAAAGGGAAGATCAGGATTGTAAAAGAAGATGATCAAGAGACAGTGGAGGAATGGGAAAGGGGAGGTCATGCAGAGTGGATTCTTAAAAATTCATGTTATGTGCATATATAAGTATACCACAGGGAACCTCACCTTTACGTATAAGTAAAAAGAACCAATCTCACCTTTATGTATAAGTAAAAAGAACCAATCTGACATAAATAAATAGATTGAGTGAAAGAAAGTTTAGTAGAATAGAGAAAGACAAATTGTGAGGGAAAAGGAGTGGGGAAAAGTCGGGATCATGAACTGAAATTGAATTCCATGCATGTGTTAGTTTGTCGGGAGGAACCCAACTACTGTGTATTACTATAAAGCTCTAATTTTAAAAAGTTCTTAATGTGTATGGAAAAGAACTGCAAACGTAATGTTTGGCTGTTATCTGGAGCCAAGGTTTAGAGGAGGCCCACACATTCCAGAGTCTATTGAAATCACCCCAGGGATTAAGTAGGTCCCTTGCACCTCTCTCCAGTGTCTTCCATTATTGTTTTCATGGTCAGGTGCATAATAAATTTAGTCATTCATTATTACCATATCTTGTTTTTAGATTCAAATTTTAAATTCTCAGTATGGTCAGTAGTGATGTCTGTTTCTCTCAGTTGTTCTTTAAGCCTTAATATAATGTTTAAATCCCATTTAAATATAATCTGTCTCTTGGACCGATTTTGAAAAGCAGAGACTAAGAAAAACCAGTGGCCATGTTTCCTAGCCATTGTGTGAGGCTGACTCACACAGCTGCCCTGCCCTGCTCTGCACTGGCTCTCAAACTCTGAATTTGATGACATGTTTGAACTTCAGTTTCCCTGTCTGTAAAGCAAAGAAGTTGGCTTTAATTAAGCACTCTTTCTGCTCTAAAATGTCATTCCAGGTTGAAGCCAAACTAGAGTAGTCTCCATGTAACCCTATTCTTCTCAGGCTTCCTTCTCTCTGTGGTGCTGGGAATAATTGAAGTCATATGCATTTTTACTTAACTAGACTAATACACATGAGTCACTTTGAACAGTTATGAAAATTTTAAAAATGTATTTACAGCTTTTCAGCAATTCATTTTATTGTCAGCTGTATTCAACTCATGGAATATAAACCTTATACTAAAAGGGAGACAAATAATTTAAATATGCTTGAGCATTTTAAGATCTATTTTGATAATGCTCAAGAATTAATAAATTACATTGCCGTAGCTGGATGTACACAGTTAATGCTAGAATTTTGTCATGGTCCATAAGAATACTAAAAAATGTGATGTGCTTTCTGTGCTCAGCTCAGTCACCATCTGGTCAGGGAGTGATTACAGTATCTGGTTCCCAGAGGTCCTTTAATGAAAGGACCATGTTAGCCTGCTAGTTCATTAAGTATTTAGTATGTCCTCAGGACTGGTTCAGGTCCTGGAAATACTAATACTTTCTCTGAAGTCCCTCTAGTCTGCTGTAGTGTGTAAATGGACAGTGGCATTAAGTAGGATAAATTGTGTAGCAGGCATCTGAGTACAGAATGCTGAGGCAGCACAGAGAGGGATCCCCCCGAGGCTGCACTGAGTATCTCCATACTGGGTTCTTCACACCCCTCAATTCCCTTATCACCCAAGAACGTGGGTCGTCTCAGTTCCATTCTTCTCTGGGGAAACCACCTGAGTGCTCGAGCTGCAGTTCACATCCAGAGCCACCGACTCCAAGACTCCTCTTTGTTCTTCCCTGTCTGGGCTGCATTTTAAAGCATGTCTAGGGTATGGGGACTTCTGGGAAGCCAGTTAAGAATGAAAGAAAGGTACCAACCCCCGAGCATCATGCAGGCTTTTGGCTAGGTATATGAATGAAATTAGAAGCGAACTGGGACTTTGTAAAAGTAAATTTTCCCCCCGATTTTAGGTATTTTGCTTTCAGGATTTTTTAGTAAATTCTAAAACACATTATTTTCTTTTTGAGAAGTAGCACTTTGGATTACTGTGCACCTATTCTAGTTGTTCTACAGTTTTAGATATTGCCTTTGAATGTAGAGTTGTAGCCATATGCATTTATGATGCTTGGGGCTGACTATGAAGAAAGACTTCTATCCTGTCTCCTAAACTGACCCTGAAGGCATTCCAAAATAAAATGGCACAGATGCTTGTGAACAGAGTCGGCATTCTCGGCCTAACTGTAGTCACCCTGCATGAGTGTGTTAAAAGGCACCTGTACTTTGGAAGTAGAATGCCTTTGTGTACCCATTGCTCCATGTGGCCTACTCAAATTGGTGTGCTGGGTAATAGGGCATGGGAGGGGCCTTTTTCAGGTTTCCCTTTACAATGTTGGTGATAGATGGTTTCAGATCCAGTTACACAGAGAACCAATGAATATCACACCTTCTAAAATCAAACTGCTCTGGAGCGTAATTAAATGATGAGCTGGCCATTGAACATTACATCAGGTTTCATTTACTACACTCCAGTTCTGGTGTATCTGAAAGATAGAACAAGGTTAAAGCTGGGGTATCAGGGAAACATGGTGAGACTTGAGAATTTTCTGAGGAAAGGCATTAAGACTCACAACATTTATCTTCATGGTTAGATTTCCTGGATTTGCAAAACCTGGAATGGAACAGTATTTGTTGGCCAAGCAACTAGCAAAACCCAAAGAGAAAATTCCCATCATCGTAAGTTTGTTCATATTTTTTGCTTTGTTTCTAATTAAGGTCTTTTACAGCTAAAAGGGTTATCAGTCTTCTGGAAAGTATTTTTAAACAGATTTTATGTCCCAAATAATTGATGATATCCTAGTATTTTAGGAGTGTTAAAGATAATTAGCATAAATTAGTGCCTGAATATTATCCAGATATTCTGTTTTTAATCTTTGAAATTATTGTTATTGAAGCAACACTTCATAGACATATTCTTTTAATATCTTTTCTATTGCGTATATTTTGCATGCTGTTTTTCTACCTATTTTAGCTAATAAGCTCAGTTCAGATGTGTCAGTTCCACCTTGGAAAGCGCAAGCATGCTGTCAGAATCAGGTCCTTTTCCCAGGATGCTGGTCACAGTGCTTCTTGCAGAAGGCCAGCTGTCAGCTCAAGCAGTGGAAGCTGAGCGCTATCAACACCAGGAGGGGCTCCCCCTGTCTTAGAATACTGATCATTATGCAGAGTGACACAGGCTCTTTGGTTTCATCCCATGTTTTGATCTAGCTGTATGTTCCCAAATGAAATTCTGGCTATTTTCTGACCCTATCCACTTAACCCTGTGAAATGTGAAGTGGGGCGGCCTGGGGTAGAATTGCCATGATGCCAACAAGGATGAGGAGACACTGGTCTGGTTCTATAATTTTTGGTTCTGGACTTGATGAAATTGCAGGAATAACACTGGATGCTTTAATTACTTGTTCTCACATCTTTGAAAAGCTTCAAATCCTAGAAACCTCCAGACAGTGGAGACCCTTTTATCTTTTCCCTCAAAGCAAATTTGGGGTATACCTTACCAAAAGTAGTAGTGGAATTAACAATTATTTGATTTTTTTGTTTGTACCAGGCTTTTAATAATTTTTTCATTCCTCCTTGAATCTGAGTGGATTTCTTTCCTGGAAGTGTTCCCTTTACACGCGTGTGTGTGTGTGTGTGTGTGTGTGTGTGTGTGTGTGTGTGTGTGTGTAAAATTATTCTTTTGGTTAAATTTAGAACTCAACACAATTAAGAGCCCATGGCTCTGCCCTCACCTTCATAAAGTGGATTTTGTCTTGGGGGTGACAGTGGTGGACCAGTGTGGAAAGCTGGGGCCTGGCCCTGTCTCACGAGCTTAAGGTAGAAGCAGGGCTGCCTGTGAGGGCCTCTTGCATGGAAAGGGAAGCTGAGCAAAGCCACAGTCTTCGGGAAGCCAGGAGAACCCAGAGACCTGCTTCTCTATTTGGAAGGTACAAGTAGCCCTTCCCACTAGTGAAATATGGCCCCGGGGACATGGCCAACCCTGCCTCTCAGTGCCAGTCATGAGGGAAGTTCCCCAAGGTGCCCTTGGGTTCTACTCTGAAGCTTTCGCAGAGCTTCCTGATTGTGGCCCCTCTGGGGACAGTATGGCTGTTTGTTCTCAGAGATCTTCTCTTTAGTCCCTTACTCCAGTCCTCGGTTGCCTTCCTGACCTAAAGACCTCTGGACTTTCATACTTCATACTACTTTTTCCCTTGCCCACCTTGAGAAAGAAAGGGGACTGGTTGTCACTCTTTTCCCTTAAATTTGCTGGTTTTCCCTTAGAGATCTCAGCCTGCACATGGTCTTCTCGTTTCCTTTTTACTCTTCTTGCTTTTTCTAACTGTAAGATTAAAAGCTGTTTTATAAAAGACTATTTTCATTTCTCCCTGAATCTGAGTGGATTTCTTTCCTGGAAAATGTTCCCTTTACATATTGTTTTTTTTACTTTATTCCTAGATTACATAATTTAGTACTTTTCTATTCCAATTCAAGAAGTTAACATATCCTCAAGATCATAAGGACTCTTGTTCTTTTTTTAGTTATTATTGGATACAATATCTTCATTTTATTTATTATTTTTAAGTGGTGCTGAGGATTAAACCCAGCACCTCACAAGCACTAGGTGAGCGCTCTACCGCTGAGCCACCCAAGACTCCTGTTCTTTATATGTCCTTTGATGGGATCCACTGGTCCTACAGACTGGCTCTCAGAAATCTATAAGTTTCTATTCATTCTGAAATGGGTGATCCAGAGCCAACATGAAACTATCAGTCATTCAGGGAGTGATATCAGGAGCCTATGTGTGAGCCCCAGGACCCATAATCTTCTGCAGCCACCTCTATAGCCTTATAGTTCTAAACAAGATGAAATGGCCACATTCAGGACTGCAGACTTGTTGGCAGTTAGCAGTGCCTGGCAGAAATGATCCTCAGGCTCCACACTTACATGCAAGTTCCCGGTACCCCCACAGAGAAGTTGCCCAGTTCCCTTCCTCACCCCATCCCCAGTGAAACCCCAGTTTTGTAGTGGAAGCGTAAGAAGCCTCACCTGAATTTATGCCTTTGCCCCTTGGTCACAGATGGGAAAAGGCAGCGGAGAAAGAATGGGGCCTGTCTTTTGGTAAACCTTGCCTAGCAGGTGGAATACCCGGCACAGGAAGTGAGCCAACCCACTGCACAGACATGCCCAAGAGAAAACATATGGCCTAATTCTTGCTTTTGAGAAACAAAATAAAAACTCCCTGCCTACAGTAAAGCCGTGGATGTGAGATCCTGGCCAATCCAATTAGCCATTTCTGTAGCTTTGAACAGAGCTATTCAGAATTATCATCACAGATCAGTTGCCCAGTTAAAAACTGTTACTAGTTCACCCAAAGTACAAAAAAATGAGAGTATTTCGAAAATTTGATGGTAATTTGACATCATTGAGAAATCCAAATGTGTAAATTTTTACTTCGTAAAACTATTAGTCTGTAATAGATTGGGAAATTTTTTAAAATGGCTTTTCACAAATAGCTTGAGAAACTGATCTAGAGAGAGGCACTGTGTTCCAGCCAGTACTTGCCTAGATGGGGAGCCATTTTCTCCTCCTTGTGGGCCAGGCTGCCTACAAGTGTGTTCTAACAAGTGTGTTCATCCTAACAAGTATGTTCTTCAAATGTGACCTCTCATAGGAACAGAGACCAGTTATGAACCTTCTTGAAGAGGAGTAAGAATGACCTTCCAGAGGACTTATGATCCTAAAAGAATCATTTACTGATTTGTACCAATTGTATGTACTGTTTTTCCATGTTATAAAATTAACTTTCCCTGGATCATTGTGTAGGTTGGAGATTATGGCCCGATGTGGGTTTATCCTACCTCTACATTTGACTGTGTGGTAGCAGATCCCAGGAAAGGCTCCAAAATGTATGGTCTGAAGAGCTACATTGAATATCAATTAACACCTACTGTAAGTGCACAGTGTCGGACACAGCGGTGCTCCCTGCTCTGTCTGCTGCTTGCTTTTCCCCTTGTTTTCTGTAGTGGACATTGGTAACTTCTCATCTCTTTCCCTTATTTTGTAGAACACTAATCGATCTGTAAACCACAGGTATAAGCACTTTGACTGGTTATATGAGCGTCTCCTGGTTAAGTTTGGATCAGCCATTCCGATCCCTTCTCTTCCAGACAAGCAGGTCACAGGTGAGTGTGTGTCACGCTGAGCATAGGACAAGGAAAAGGATGCAGTCAGGTTGGCCTCCTGCAAGGGGATGTGGTTCTCTAGAGCAGCAGGGTGCCCACGTGTGGGAACAGTAGTTAATACATCTGAAAAGAGAGCTAGAACACATGTTCTGGTAACGTCTGGTTGTTACCTGAACACCAGTGGGATTTTTGATAAAATTTGCTAGCAGTTTTGATCCCCCACACTGGGGGAAACAAATTGTTATCAGAGCTCTAGTGGGTGTACCCTGAATTCCGGCAGTCTTTGTCTTTATTTTCTCCTATAAAAGAAATAGGTACATTTTTTTAAATGTGAAAAAATGACACCTGAAAAAATAGAAATTATTTAGAAAGCCTAAAATGAAAATAAAAATTGTGACCCAAATAGTGTAAAGAGGTATGCAGACCAGCTGTGTCACTTTCTACAGAGGTGTTTGTAATTGATTATTGCCCTTTCCCTTTTCTTGTTTATTTAAAGTGTTCTTCTTCCCTCACCACTTTCCTTCCCCCAAATTATTCTGGTGAGTAACACGTGATGCCAGGGCATCTTGTAAACGAGCAGTCAGGATTTATTACAGTCAGGATTTATTCCCGTGCTGGGGAGCTGTCCTGTTCTCTGGTCTTCATCCCTAGCCTGGCATGGAATCTGGGTGTCCGAGCTCAGGGATTCTGCTGCTGTGGCTCATTACAAGGTTTTTGGAGACACTGAGCTTTTCCAGAGGTGAGAGGAGAGGGTTTAGTACGCAGCGGGAAATGTTCAGTGGAAGGAAACCACAGTGCAGGAAGGCCTGGGAGGAGAGTGAGAGCGAGGTATCCGAGGGGCTGGGAGAAGAGAGTCGTTCCCCTCAAAGCTTTACTTTGTATTTTATTTAGTTTAATATTTACTTTTCTAGATATAGGGGGGATGGAAATTTCATTTTTAAAATTTTTCTTTTTTGAAAAATTTTTTTCAGAAATTTCAGAGTGGAGAGTAAGGGCTTCCCTTCTAGGTAGATGGACACATCCCAGCAGCCCTGCTGGTGAGCTGATGAGGCCCCTTGAAGAGCCGAAGAGCCAGGGTGGAGAGTGGAAGTGAGCCACCTCCTCCACAGGGTTCCCGAGCCCCCCTGCCTGCGCCCAGGGTAGACACTCTCCCTCCTTTTGCCACCTCATTGCTTAAGTGTCAGCTTTCAGATTTCTTTCCATGAAAACATTAGTCCTGCCTTTCTTCGTATTTTTGGATTTCAGTCTGTTGTTGGTTTGACACTCACCTTTGGCCTCTTGGTTGGCACAGCATGTGCTCCACAGGATTTAAAGAGTTCACTGACTGTCTCAGGGTTGTGAGGCTTCCTTGTGTCATTTAGGTTTAATACATTATTAATTCTGAATCAGATAATTCAGTGCTATTTAAAGCACCACAGAGTCACAGTTCTCCTTCCATATTAAGTTTTGTTTTGTTTGTTTTTTGAAATATGGGCATGCCTCCAAGTAGGTGGCAGAGAGAAGCAAGAAAGCAAAGTCCCCCAGTCTGAAAACAGCCTTGCTTTGGCCTGCTGACTGGATGTGTGCCGAGGAGAGTGAGGCACACGGAGCCGCGTTTCCCCCCTTCTCTCTGGTTTGCCTTCTGCCGGTGATTGCCACAGGTCATTGGGTGTACAAACTCTCCTCCTCCTGAGCCCTGGGAGGAGAGGAGGAGGAAGCCCAGTAGAGGATGTCCTAACATATCTGTGGACTTCATAACCAATATCCTTACAAAGGTCCTAGCCAACATTTTTTGTGGATTTCGTTCTTTGGGAAATAATACTGAATGAATTGGGTTTATCCCTGGATGCCATATAGTATCATGGCATGCTTGGTGAAAACCCAAGTAAAGTTTGTATAAAGTGGAGGAATGAGAGTTTCTTCTACTGGTGTTTTTTTTTTTTAAATTAGTCTCTGGAACCTGGTATGAAAGTCTTACCAAGCATAAAATAATTTCCAAAGGCATAGTTTAGTGGCAAACCAGCTATGTCAGAAGAATTTTCACAAGGATGAAGTCTTTCAGTAGAATAAAAATCATTAAATTTCAACCACTGGTTAGTTAACAAACTCTTGGGACAATTCCAAGCCGGCCCTTCACCCCGCAGCCTCACACACAGACGGCACCAGGCTTTCTGCTCCCACGATTTTCTTTTTGTTTGCGTCTTTCAGTGGTTTAGTTCTGCTTATCTTGGTGAGGATCCCTTTGTACGTGTTGTACAAATACAAAGTTTATTGAGGTTCGTTGAACTTCTTGGAAGTGTAGATAAAAGTTTTTCATCAAATTTTGGAAGGTTTTTGCCATTATTTCTTCAAATATCTTTTCTGCTTCTTTTTCTTCCTCTCCCTCCAGGACTCCCTTTGCAGGTATTTGGAGTGCTTAATGAGTTCTAAGGCTTGTTCATTTTATTATTTTTTTCTTTCTGTTCTTGATCTTAAAGAATTTATATTGATTGTCTTCAAATGCTCTGATTCTGTCTCCTGCCATTCTGAATCTGCTGTTGAGCCCCTAGAGGGAATTTTTTATTTCAGTCAGTGTACTTTCAATTCCACTAATTCCCTGTGGTTCTTTTTTCTTCTTCTTCTTCAAATAATTTCCATCTCTTTGAGAAGCTGTTTGTTGATTGCTTATCATACTTCTGTTTAATTTTTTTAAAACAAGTTTCCGTTAGTTCTTTCAACATATTTGTAGAAGCTGCTAAATTCAACATCTTAGGACACTCAAGACAGCTTCTTTTGACTGCTTTTTCTCTCAGTGTGGATCATATCTTGCTGTTTCTGTGCAGTACTCTCATTTTTTTTGTTGAAAACTAGAGATTTTGGGAAATATATTTTAGCAACTCTAAATTCTGATTTTTCTTCCCTGAAAGTTGTTTTTGCTTAGTTAAATAACTTTCATTGGCAGAATCTCTGAATTCTGGCTCCCTTGCAGCTTAGTTATTTTTATATGTGGTTATATTTCAAAAGCCTTTTTTTTTTTTTTTAGTGATTTGAGCCCAGGGCCTCACTCACGCATGCTATACCACAAGTTCTTAAGTACACCCCAGCCCTGTTTATTTTATCAATCTTACTTCCTGTGTCCATGTAGATTGGTGAGAGGCCAGTGATTGATGGGATAGAGGTTGTGCTCAGCAACTTATGCCAATAGGGCTTCTGTCCTGTCCAGGTAACTGTAGGTAGGGAGAGTACTTTCAAAGCTCAGGTCATTTCTAAGTTAGCCCTAGCTTTTACTGTGTCCTGGTAGCTGGGAGTGTGGAGTGTGTGCTGCTGCACCAGGCTTCCTGAGCCCTTTCCTGTCTCTTCAAATGTGTGCAGTTTCAGGTGGGCCTGGTCCAGCTGCTACTGTTTGTGCACACCCTGAGCCTGGAATGTGCTTGGCTCAGCCATCTCAGCTGTAGTGTCATTGGTGCTCCCTGTTCACCCGCCTCTATCATTGTCACTTCTACTCCTATCTGAAACACAGGCAGCTCCCTCTGTCAGCTTCACATAGGTGAACTGCCTCCTGCCCTGGCAAGAAGGCAGCGCTGCCAGTCTCCATAGCACTCTGCCCTAGCGTTCTTTCAGCAGGGGTGGGAAAGAAAGCACACAGGAGCTGGGAGAGATGGCCGTCTGCCTTAGCTTATCTGCAGAGGACTGATGTGGTTTTGCCACTGCTGTCCAGCCTTGTAGTTTGCTTCTTGGGGAGAGGATCCGGTGGTATCCTCACTGGTCATAGTGGAGTTTGTTTCACAGGCCCCTGAATCCTCGGTGTTGATTTGCTGTTCATACCTCATGCTTGTCAAACTGACTTTCTACTTTTAAAATAGCAATGTTGCTCATTGAGCTCTACTTTAATGCAACCATAAAAATTCTAGGATAATAACTTCCATTATCACATTCATGGAAAAATTACTTTTGCTTTTGTTTTTGGCTGGGTGTTTTCTTTGGATTTCTTTTGTGGTGCACACATGGACTGAATCCAGGGCCTTGCACATACTAAGCAGGCACTCTTCCTCTGAGCTGCTTCTCCAGCCTATTTTCAGTTCAATTTTTTAAAACACAGTGGAGAAATAAAGCAACAGTCCTGAGTTGCTCAAGTACTGATTACAGTGCTAAGTGAGGATTATGTGCACTCAGCCGTATTTCTGCAGCTCTGGAAATGTTATGTACTTTGGGAGAGAGATTTACTGAATTCCACTTCCTCCTTTCTTTCCTCTGGGGCTTCCTGTGGCCACCCAGGAACTGGCCTAATGTTTACTCTCATGAGCTAGAGATAGTTTTTTGTATTCCAATAAGACTTACTTAAAATTTTAATTTTGACACACTAAAAGCTTTGCTGATATGTTGAATTGGAATTTCATTCCTTAAAAACTGTGATATCTTTCCTGTAAGCCTTTGAGAAATCTTGTGTTGCATGGTTTTTAGAATGCTGAAAAATTCCCACGGTTTGCCTTTTACAAAATGCTTTCTACTGACAGCCAGCAGTCACAGAAATGGCTTCTCAGTCATAGCAATAGCAACTCACTTTAGAGAGGGTTGTGTGTCACTGGCGGTGTCTCTTCGGCAGGTCGCTTTGAAGAGGAATTTATAAAGATGCGCATGGAGAGACTTCAGGCTTGGATGACCAGGATGTGCCGGCACCCAGTGATCTCCGAAAGTGAGGTCTTCCAGCAATTCCTAAACTTCCGAGATGAGAAGGTAGGACAACTCATTGTCACAGTCTTGGGGAAATGAGTTCTGCCACGATCACACGGAATTTGTCTAGAAGCTAAAACTAGGCTGTTTGGAATTTGTTTGTCACCCGCTTCAGAGACAAAGAGGGCACAGAAACCTAAATCCCACCAGAGGAAGTTCAGTGTGCATTGAAAGAGCTGCCAGGCAGAGGCTCCTCCAGCTGGGAACGTCTGGTCGCAGCCAAGCAGGGGCAGACAGGCTGAAGGGTGCGTGGGGGCGACAGGTTGTTTACTGACCTCAGGTGAGGAAGGTGCTGTCAGCTGTCAACGTCAGGTGAAGGGAACCAGTGACGGTTCCTGAATGTCTTCGACCTCACAGAGCTGTAGCATCTCAGGAGGAAAGCAGAATCTGGTGCCATTCCTAGAGCCAAGTCACTTTCCCATAACTGTATTGTGAATCCAAAAGACACGCTGGGCTTGCTCTGCTGACCCCAGGGGCCACTTACTGACAGAAGTTTTCTCTTACAGTTAAAATTAGAAAAAACTGGCTATTTGACATCTCACTATATCTGCTTAGGAAATAGATTTCTCTCCTGATGAGCATTTACTGTACGCTGTACTATGTCTCTTCGGCAGGTCGCTTTGAAAAGGAATTTATAAAGACGTTCTCTAAAGGGGTTTTCTCCATAACTCACTTCTCTTATAAAAAAATATTGTGTATTTTAGAAAATAGTCCAAAGTGTAAAAACTTGAGTTCACTCAGAACAGCAGCAGGTGCTAAATATATTATGACCCTGGAAAAAATGTTATGAGGTTATGTCTTAAATCACATAGTAGAATACCATCAATCCTATTGGAACTTTCAGGCAGAGATTTATTTGCTAAACTTCTTATGGTACTTTTCCCTTGTTGAAGTGAACACATTTACACACTGTCTAAATATTAGGGCCCTATCTGTGTATTCATAGACATATACACATATTTAACACAGTATAAGTATTTGGGCTTAATCTTCAGTTACTGCCTCTTTCTAGACTTGACAAGCACTTTTGGTGTGTTGCATATCACCAAGAAGGGAATTAGAAAACACTGAGGTCCTCTAGCGTTTCTTGGTAAGTTTGTATGTGTCATCTGTTAGTCTTGCAGGCTGCTCTGCAAATCCTGGCTTTTCTGTTAAGAGGCAGCATTAATCTGTAGTATGTCATGGAGCTCTATTGAAGTGAAAATAGGTTTTTAACATTTTGTTACTTGGTAGCTATGGAAGCTACATGGACCCTTCATGGTTTGCTGTCTCATGGTGAGCCAAAGGACTTCAGTAGTCCCAATTGTGTGATTTGCCCAGGATTTGATGTAGAAAGCATATCTGAAGGTCATGTATCTACATAGTATAGTGTACAGATAACAGTAAACCCTCATCACGGGTCGTTTTACTTTTCATGGCTGCCATCTTCAAGGACAGATCAGCATGTGGTAAAAGTGTGTCAGAGAAACGGAGAACTTGGAGTCAGGATGCTTCCAGCCTGGGCTGTTTCTGCCCACTATGTGATCTTGCTCAGGGCATGTGTTCTCTTTGGGCCACATTTTCTTCTCCTACCAAATGACATTATAGAACTAGGAAAATGAGTTCTATGGCTATTAGTAGCTCATATAGTAGTGAACATAGAAAATCCCAAAGAAAATACATAGAAATTACTGGAAATAAATGAGCATTAAGGTAGCTAGAGATAAGACATTGCAATTTGTCAGTGATAAAAAAATTTTAAGTAAAAAAACCCAAAAGCCTATCATTTACAATACCATCCAAAGTGTCAAATAACTAGGAATAAATAGAAGAAATTTAAGAAAGCTCTCCACAGAAAACTATGAAACATTATTGAGATAAGTAAAAGAAGACCTAAATAAAATTTCTAATACTGTGTTTCACAGATTAAAAAACAGTAAAAATGTCATGAGTAGGAAAAGTGCTAAGAGGAGCCGAGACGCTCTAGGAGGGCTCTCTGGCCTCAGCTCAGTGCAGCTCGGGCAGCTTAGGAAGCACCGAGCTGGTGCCTCTGGGCCTTTCCTTTTCTCTTCATTCCTTCCTCTTTTTTGTTTTTCTTCCCCTCTCTCCTCTAAAGGATTGACAGGCAGCCCCAGAGGACAGGATAGAGTAGCCTGGAGCACGGAGGGAGGGAACAGAGCTTTTTCAGTAAGCAGTGCTGGCCTGTTGGGCTCTGGACAGCTTCTCCCATGCTCACATCCGGAGCCGACTACAGTCTCCTTGTGTGCTGGGCCTTGCAGCAGGACAGGGTCTGGGCGGTTTCTTCTGCTCCGTGAATGTTAGTTGCAGGGCATGCAGCTGAAGTTGTGACCAAAGGAGGGTGTGCTCCCAGGAAAGTCTCAAGGAAGAGTAATGTAGGCAGCAGAAGCAGCCGTCAAAAGGGTGAGAGTGTAGAGGTGCAACCAGGGGAAGGGAAGTTGGAGGTAAAGTTCTTCCAGATACGGAGGCATTGAAGTGGGTCTGGACAGTGAGGGATTTTTTTCTTCCTTAATTATCTCTTTTTTTTTTTCTTTTAAGTTTTCTTTCTTTTTGAGATGAAGTCTCACTGTGTTGCCTAGTGGCCTTGAATTTACAGTCCTTTTGCCTCAACTTCCCAGGTACCTGGGATTATAGGCACAAGCCATTGCTCCCAGCTGATAAGAATTATTTCCTATTTAGAGATGGAAAGTGCGTAGGCTGAGTAAGTCACTGTGGGGACTGCACCACGTGAAGCTGCCTATTGCTTGAAGTTCTGAAATCTTTCATAATGTAAAAATTGTTCATTCTCTCTTATAATAAACTAATGAGACAAAAAAGAACAGCGACAGAAGATTGATGTCATTGAAGCCGAGTCTGTGGGGGCTTACACTTTTCTCTCTACTTTCATATGAGTTTTGTTTTGTTTTTGGTGGTGCTGGGAATTGAACCCAGGGCCTTGTGCACGTGAGGCAAGCACTCTACCTACAGAGCTATATCCCCAGCCCTACTTTCATATATGTTTGAAATTTTCCATTGTATCAAAGTTTTAAAAACCAATTTCAGATGTAAATGTGGAAGGCAGTGTAATGAACCTTCTAGAACATGACCTAGAATATTATCTTCATAACCCTAGCGTGGGAAAAGATTTCTGAAATGAGACACAAACAAGACTGAGCATTCGGGGATAGATTAATAAATTAGACTACAGTAAGACTAAGGACTTTTTTTTATCAGAAAAACCATTAAAAGTTTAAAAAAAACAAGCTATTTATATAAAAGATATTTGCAACATAAATACCCAATGAAGGTATTTAGAATTTATAAAAACCCACATAAACAATAAGACAATCAGCCCAGTACGATCAGGGAAATGTAAATTAAAACCACAGCAAGACACCAGTCCACACTCACCAACATGGCTAAGATGAGGAGACTGACAGCCACACTTCTCCTTGGAGAAGTGAGACGCCACTGGACTCACTGTGCTGGGGGGAGTGGAAATGGGTAAGAGCAGCTTGGAAAACAGTTACCTACCGTAGTTGAACCAGGATTCAGCATGTGCACTCAGGTACCACGGAGTGCAGCCCATGCACACCAAGAGGTGGGCACATCCCTTACTGACAGGGAGAGGTGGCTGCCACTAGCAGAGTGGATGGACACGTTGGGAAATGCTCATGCAGTAGCACCTGCAGCCACGCACAGCAGTGTGGATGTAGGTCATTTCATGGCTGACCAAAGAACCCAGGCACAGAGCAGTGCATACTTGATGGCTCTTTGCAAGTTCAGAAAAATGGCCAAACAGTAATGGTGGGGGTGGCGGGAAGGGTAGATGTTAAAACCAAAAAAGGCAGGAAATGAAAACCGTCAAAGAAAGAATAGGGGCACCCTTGTGGGGGAGAGGGGTGTAAGGAAGGAGCCAAGGGCCTCTGGAATGCCAGCTCTTTTCTTTTTTGGCCGAGGTGTACTCACACAGAATGTGTGAGGGTGTGTTGCTCTGTGTATTTCTGCTATGGGCACTGAGTTTGTGTGTGTGTGTGTGTGTGTGTGTGTGTGTGTGTGTGTGTGTGTGTGTCTTAAAATAAGTTTTTAAAAATATCTCATAAAACTGGTTCCTATCTTGTATTTTAGAAAAGCTCTAACCATTTTTTGAAAACAGCTAATGGTCAAACTTTACAGGGTGTGTTTATAGTCACTGTGTTTATCTTGGTAGCCTTGGAAAAGGCATGTGACCAAATCTGTTTGCTCTCAAAAGACTTGGTTTCGTGAGGACTGCTCGGCAGTGGTGCAGGTCACACACTGAGGTTACTTGGAGGTGTGCAGGCACCTGGCCCCTGATGCAGGAGAATGGAACGGAGGAAGAGGAGGATGACCAGTGAACTGAGCCGGCACGGGAATCTGGAAGACCACCGACTCTGCTGTGCGTCTGACTTTGTGATGCTGTTCTCTTTTGCAGGAATGGAAAACTGGGAAGAGGAAGGCTGAGAAAGATGAGCTGGTGGGAGTCATGATATTTTCCACCATGGAACCAGAGGCGCCTGACTTGGACTTAACAGAGATGTAAGAGATGCTGACAGCTGCTCTCAGCGCAGTCATCTGCAGCTGCCTGGTGGCGTGCAGTCTTGGCCACGGTGTTTGTGCTGGAGCTGAAGGGAGTTTATGACGCCAGCAGGGTTCCTGGTCAGAACTCAGGAACTCACCGTGTTTGGAAGGAAATGCCATGTTTCTGCCATAACTTTAGATTAAGCTCTGATTTTTTTTACCTTGAAGTCAGTGATTCTATAGTTGACACAGTCTTAAGTCAGTTCCAGTAAAATATGATGAGACCAAGTGGCCCAGAGCCACTAGTACCCACTCAGAAGCCAACAAGCCGAAATCCTGAGCCCCACTTTGAAGGACGCAGTCTCTAACCTGGCTTTTCTGTTTTTTCCATCTGTTTTGCATCGGGTCATCTTTTTTTAAAACAGACCAGCTGAATTTTGAAGTAGTTCCTTTTCTGTATAAGGACTAGTAAGCAATCTTGAGATGTTTTAATTTTAAGATTTTTTTTCTTTTGCTTATATATTACTAAAAATATGGACAAGAAAAAAATGAATGTTCATATGTTGGTATTATAGTTTTCAAAACTCTATATATCAAACTACTGAGAATTATTTTTTAAATAGAAATAATCTCAGTTATACGTTTTTTAATTAGTGTTTTTTTGTTTGTTTTTGCAGCGCTAAAGATTGAACCCAGAGTTTCACACGTGCTAGGCAAGCACTGAACCACTGAGTTACATCCCCAGCCCTTAATCATTCTTATTTTATGTCATTTTATATTATTTTGTTATTTTATTTTTGTGCTCTGGGGATGGAACTCAGGGTGTCACACGTGCTAAGCTGTGCTCTGCCACTAAGCTATACTCCCAGCTCTTCCATTCTATTTTATGAACTGCTTTTTTCATTCAGCAGTATACTGTGGTCTTTGTAGGTTAGTAGATAAGGTTTTTACACCCTTCAAAAGCTTGAGTCTTAGGCAAGGCTACCTGGTGTGTACCCAGATTTTCATCTGTTTGTTAAAGTACTCAGTGGAATGAATTTAGCAATAACTACCATTAGAAACCACAGGATTTCCTTGCATAAAATACTCAAGAGGTAATTTTACTTTAGAATTTCAATTTTAGTTAAAATTCTTTCTTTGAGGAAAGAAAGCAAAGCTAAAATGTAAGTGGCAGATTTTTAAGTCATATTTTAAAAATCTGAGCCTCTTTTGTTTAAGATTTGTTGAGTTATAGGGCAGTTGCTGCCGTGCAGGAAAACAAGGGCTGGGTTAGGTTGGTCTGTGTCTCCCACACCACTGGTGTCCTTCCCATTGACCACAGAGAACAGACGTGTGACGCGGTGGGGAAGTTCACCAAGGCCATGGACGATGGCGTGAAGGAGCTGCTGACCGTGGGCCAGGAGCACTGGAAGCGCTGCACCGGGCGTAAGTGCCACCGCGTGGCTCAGCTTTGTGAACACTCTTCCTGGGGAGCCTTCCCCACACAGAGGCCACTCCTGTGGACCCAGTGTGTCACTCCCAAGGCCCTTGGCCTGACCTCACTCCTCCACCCCGTTAAACAGCAGAAAGCCAGCCCCAACAGAGCCAGTCCAAGAAGTCCCACCAGGAACACCTGTTACATAGTTCCAGCTGCTGGGGTTTTTTGTTTTTGCTTGTTTGTTTTTTCTTTGGTACTGGAAACTGAACCCAGGGGTATTTTACCACTGAACTACATCCTCAGTCCTCCAACTTGAGATTCTCCTGCCTCAGCCTCCCAAGTCCTGAGACTAAAGGCATGTACCACCACACCCAGTGGTAAAATGTGATGTATTTGACTAAAGCCACAATTCTTAGGAAAGCCAGTATCGTTGCTAGGACAGACAGTCTGGGTGCTAGGGAGACGTGGCACATTAGCCATGGCTCCACCTACCTTCCTGGCTGTGGGAGCCTCTTCCTCCTGGGACTTTGGTGGGAACTGTCACCCAGCGGGGCCATTTTCCTACATCCAGAATTCTGCAGCTCTTTGGTCAAAGCCTGACAAATACAGTCAGGTTTCCAGGGACGCTCTTCTCTAAAATATAAATGAAGGAATTCAGTTTTGTTTTTTAAGATACTCAACCTTATCACTGTTCAGGAAAACAAAAATTAAAAACATGATGAAATATAATTGTACATCTTCCAATTTGTCCCATTTTGCAAAGGAAAAAAAAAAACATACTCTGTATTTTTAACATTGTGAAGCAGTGGGAACATTTATCCTTCTATGATAGGGATACAGGAGGAATAATAATTTTGGGAAACAGTTTGACGTGGTGTAGTAAATTCAAGATGCTAGTGTGTTGAAATTGGAAATTCCACTTCTTCCCAATCAAGATAAGTTTTCACATAGGCACAAAGAGAGATATACACAAATGTTTGCAGCAGCATTGTTTGTATCAGTTAAATTTATATTAAATAACTGAAACTGAACACTTTCAATCTGCAGAACTAATTTCACATGGTTCCAGGTTAAAAAAAAAAAAACTGATTTCACATGGTTCCACGTAAAAACTGGAAACAACAGTTCATTTATGATATATTCCAATGATACTGTGTCCTGTGAACCACAGCTGCTCTGTTTATCAACATAGAAGAATCTCACAAAGCAAAACAAACAAAACAAGCCATGGAATACTCACAGTACGTTGGAATTCACATATTATCAGAACATGTCAAAGTAAGCCATATATTTTTTAGGTATGTATGAATTAGGAAAAAAACAAATGAAAGACAAGCAAAAATTCATGGTCAGAAGGACATTGAGTTGGGAAGGACAACACAATGATCTTAAAAGTCATTGGTAATATTCTGTTTTTTAAAACTGAGTAGGTGGCCTAGATGCATTTTAGGAAATCAGTTTTTAAAGTAATAGATTTGTTTAGCTATTAGAAGGTCATCAAAACAAACCACTTAAATCTATGTGCCCTTTGAAAACTTTTTTTTTAAGTGAATGCAGATGTTAAATTTTTAAGAATATCAGGCAAATCTGGGATTGTGGTTTCTTTTAGAGAATTAAATTCTTTACATTTGCTGGCTGGTCAGCTCCAAGCCCTGTTAGGCCATAGGAAGAGATGTGTGAAACTGGAGGTACTGGCTTTAACACGAAACCCCCGTGGGGTCAAGCACCTGGCAGTGTCTTTGAGCCCAGAGAGAGGCAGAAGCACCAAGGTGAACCGGTTCTTAAGGTTGACTGAGCTAACATAGTTTTGGTCCGAGTGTCCTAATAACCTACCGCTCAAACAGGTTCCCTCAAAGGCCATAGGCACATGCGAGGGGACAGAGCAGCCTATGACACGGAGACTTTCTTGGAGATGCTCTGGAAAGATCCTCAAATCCTAGTGTCTCCCAGCTTAAGGAGGAGGCTTAGGACCAGTTGGTGAGGAGACAGCTCCCCGTCCCCAGTCCCATGATTCTGCCTTGTTCTGCCACACTTCCTCCTCTTAGTTGTTGTGTGGTTGGTTATTGGTCTGCATGTAGCCTTGGGCTCATCAATTAGGTTGTCTGTACCTTATTTTCCTTCACATGGGGACATCTCTACCCCTGGTGGGGGTTCTTGTGACAACTCAGTTCAGTGATGCATGTAAAGGTGCTTTGAAACCAGAAGTCATTCAGGTGAGCTTGGTTTCACTGTGTTTCATTCAGTGGATGAGAAAGTGGGGTGGTTGGTAATAATAGCATCCACTCTTAATTGAACATGAATTAAACATAAATAAATAACAAGTTGAGCACCATGGTACATGCCTGTATTCCCAGCAACTCAGGAGACTGAGGCAGGAGGGTCCCAAGTTGTCCAGCCTGGCCAACTCAGTGGGGCCTTTTTAAAATTTAAAAAGGGCTGGGGCTTTAGCTCATGGTAGAGTGCTTGCCTAACATGTATCAGTGCTTTATTAAAGAATATAGACTGTTTTGAATCACATCAGATGTCTTTTGTTATAAAGTAATTACTATTAGAAAAAAGTGAACCCCATTTCCGTTTACTAGGAGGACTAGTTAACAATTGATTCTTTCATTCTCCTTCAGCATTACCCAAGGAATATCAGAAGATAGGAAAAGCCTTGCAGAGTTTAGCAACAGTGTTTAGTTCCAGCGGTTATCAAGGTACATCTTTATTTATTTATTTTGTATTTTTTTAATCGATACATAATAATTGTACCCACCTATCGAATACAGTGTGGTGACTCGTTGCCTGTACGCAGTGTACTCAGTGTGCGATGTGAAGCCGGGGCAGCTAGCCTTTCCACCTTTATCATTTCTTATGTTTGGAGCCCATGCTGCTCTTGAGTTCTGCATAAAATATGTAATAGGCTGTTGTGTACTGGGGTTGCCTGCTGTGCTGTGGAACTCTGGAACCTGTTCCTCTTGGGGTTTCACTTCCTATTACCCAGCCTCCTATCCCCATCATCCCTGACCTCTAGCGACCCCAGTTCTGCTGTCTTCCACTTTGAGATCAGTTCTTTTGGCTTCCGCAGTTGAGAGAAAACCCTCTTTCAGGGTCTTATTCAGACCTGTCAAACCTCAGGATCTGGCAGGCAGTCAGCAGTGTTGCAGTGAGCACTGCTGTCCCTGATGTCCACTTGGCCACGCCACATGCACAGGCTTGTGCACCCTCACCTCCTGGCTCTGGAGAAGAGTGAGGGGCTATTACACTGGTGTTTTCTTGCCAGCTTGGCTCCCTGACTCTGCTGTCAGGTGTAGCTCCTTCACTTAATGTGATAGGTAACTGCGGCAGACAGCAGTCTACCCTTACTGCATCTCTGTGCCAGACCTCGTCAAGGCTTCCTGTTGAAAAAGCCAGGTTTCGTCATCAGGGCCTTTCAAGTAACCATATTTAAGTAATAAATCTGTTGCCTTGTATCTCTTCATAATCGTTTTCAGCTTCTCCTGCACAGATATGTGCTGCCTGTGGCAGGTGGAGTCCTTGCCCTCATACCTTGGCAGCACTTGTGAGTTTCCTTTATAAAACGGAAAAAGCATTGGTCAGCTAGGGCACCTATTGAATTTGAGTGTCTCCTCTCGCCACGTGGGAAACTCAGTGTTAGAATTGGTACCTCCCCAAGAAGCTAATCTGATACCAGACAGGACAGGGCTTTGGATGTCATTTGCTAAATGTTTGCAGAAACAAGAAATGGGTCTGTCATCAAAATATAAGATTGAGGGCTCCCACATATGAGTAGTTCTTGTTGGCCTGACTTCTTCATCTTATAATCGGCACTTAGACTGGAAGGAGCCTCAGGTCCAGTTAGCCTCAATGAGAAGCCTATGAGAAAAGTGCCTTGGCCTAGTTGACCAGTGGCCAGTGGAGGCACCAAGACCAGAGCTGGGAGTGGGGTGGTTCCTGGGCAGATGTACAGGCACCCTGTTACCTTTGAGGTGCTGCAGTGTGGAACTAGGTGGGAGCCGTCTGCGATGCTGGAAGCCACTTGTTGGTCCCCATGGCATCCTGTGTCAGAACTTCTGAGGCCTAGAATGGACAAGCTCACCTCTTTCAGAATGTGGCTTGTTTGGATTTCATCATTCCTGCCATGCATCAGTGACTAAGGAAAAGCAGGACTTTTTCCTTTGGTATCTTGTTACCATGGTGAGATTGGCAGTCCCTTGCTGTCATCCATGCCCTAACTGGTAGTGGAAGCCTAACAGTTCTCTTAGGTGTGAATTCAGAGTTTGTTTTGGGCCAGGTTATACAATACATGTACCCAGATTTTGGATCTCTAGTCATTTGAAATCACATAGAAAACTTAGAAACCATTCAGAACAATCATAGGGTTTTCAAAGAGCAGTTGGCTGTTCCCTCCTCCCTGATTCTGGAGGAGATGAGAATATCACTCATTGTTCATTGGTATGACAGTAGTAATAGAGGTGCAGATAACTGACCAAAAGTTTTAAAAGAGAGGGAAGAGAATTCGGTAAACTAGAAAGTGATTTCTAAAGAAGTTCCTTGATGACGTTATACTGCAAATAACTCATTCTCTTAAAAATATGCTGGAACCCACTGTATTTTTCTTGAGACAGATCAGGTTCTCTGGAGCCTTACCATCTCTATAATTTTAACCTGAACCACCAACATAGAAGAAAGAAAATGTAGTTAACCAAAAGGAGAAAGGAGGACTGGAAGGTGCAGGTGGGAGGAGGGCTGAGGCCACCTCCAGGTAGTGAAGGTGGGCAGTAGGAGGGGGCGTCAGGCACTGCCACTGTCCAGGTGCTCATCTCTTGAATGCCCCAGAATGAGCTGCACAATGATTCCTCCATATTTTCTGTACTGTCCTTGTCACGTTATCTAATAACACATTGTTAGATAGTCATCCTGCAAATGGCATTTTCAAGTATTAAAAAGTACTCAATATGTTTTATATTGAATGTCATTTAATTTACTATTAATGTCATTTAGTTACTATTTTTAAAGAACTGTTCAAGTTCCTCCTGACAAACTTCTTTCATCTCAAAGGACAGTGAAGGTCAGTAGTGCCGAGCGTGGTGTCCTGGAGCAGCACTGCGCCCTGTGCTCTTGTGATTACCGTCTCTGCAGCCCATTCCTAAGGAGGCCTCTGGCTAGAGCAGACACGCTCACCCTGCTCTCTCAGCAGTGCTTGTGGTCGACTGACCCATGAAATAGTCCATATTCATTGAATTATCATATGGAAATGTAATCAATAAAAAATTATAAATGATTATCTGTGGAAGAGGAGAAGGACAGATACAGAAGCAAGGCTCTGATGATAACTCCTTTTGTAGATTTGACTTTGAAAAAACGTGACTGTTTAACACAATTATTAGAAAACCAATTTAAATCAAAATGAAAAAGAAATCCCTTAGAGTCAAAAACAGAACATGTGGGCAGGGGTTATAGCTCAGAGGTACAGTGCTCACCTAGCATGCATGAGGCACTGGGTTCGATCCTCAGCACCACATTAAAAAAATAAAGATATTGTGTCCACCTGTAACTAAAAAAAAAAAAGAAAGAAAAAAACACTTGACCTGGTTCATTGAGGTGAAAGCAGTGACTGTGCGACCTACAGAAGATGCCTAAGGTCTTAAAGACTGCAAAAGGATTAGTTACGTTTGCTAATCCACTAATAAGCAATAGGATATTGGTATTATTATTATAAAACTTCTAAAGCTATATTTACATAGTGTAGGGCAAGCCAGATATCTGATTGTTATTGTTATTAGCAACTAAGATTTTTAAAATAAAAATCAAAGTTTAAAACAAAGTTAAAAAAAACTCTTGAGTTCTAATCTTGAATTGGAAATATTACTATGAGTTCATGATGTATTTTCCATCTTTTGAAGAACACAGTTTTCCCTGCTATTCACTTAAAAGGCCTTTCTTTGATCACCAAAAAATTGATAAAGGAAAGTTAACAGAAGTAATAAAGAATGAATAATTAGGGGATCGGATTGTGGCTCAGCAGTGGAGCGCATGCCTAGCACCTTTGAGACCCGGGTTCGATCCTCAGCACCACATAAAAATAAAGGCATTGTGTTGTGTTCATCTACACCTAAAAAATAAATGTTAAAAAAAAAAGAATGGGGGCTGGGATTGTGGCTCAGCGGTAGAGCACTCGTCTAGCACGTGCAAGGCCCTGGGTTCGATCCTCAGCACCACATAAAAATAAATAAATAAAATAAAGGTATTATGTCCAACTACTTCAAAAAAATAAAATGTTTAAAAAAAGAATGAATAATTAAATAGAAGAGCACCATTTTGTAAATCCATACTAAAGTAAAAGACATAGACATTTGTGGCCTCCAACGTTGTGAACACTAGAAATAACTGGAAAACGTGAATCTAAATCTAAATCTGGTCAAGCCTCCAGACCTTATGGCCAGTGTGAAGTGAAGGCAGGAACAGGAACGTGTTAAGTGTCACTGCAGAGATGCAGTTAGCAGCACCCAGGTGTGGGACCCGTGATCCTCAACACCCCGTGAAAAGAACTTTGCAAGGAATAAAAGGGGGGCGGGAAGAAGAGGCCTCCATGACAAACCCAGGCCTGTCTTCCGCATCTTCTTTGCATCCTGGTTCAAAAGCCACCTTGCCCTGAGCTGCCTGGAGCACCCACTGGAGGGTCACGCCTGTCAGAGTCATGGTCTTTTCTTCATGTGCTGTGGAGTGCAGTGGTATTGTCCTGTTTTTCAAAGGGTCCTTATCTTTTAGGTACAGTTTCCAGGTGGATTGTGTGACAGGAGTGGAGAGTGTACATAGGAAATGTTGACCTTAAGCTTCCAGTTGGGAAGCTGGGCGCCAGTGCTAAGGAATCACAAGATTGAGCTTGCTTGTTTTGCGAGTGTTTGGTATTTCTTACATTAAAATTTACCAATAAAATTTTGGAGAAAATCAAAAGTAAATATGTATAACTTCCAGTCACTATAATCTTTTTCAGGTGAAGCAGATCTCAATGACGCAATAACAGAAGCAGGAAAGACTTACGAGGAGATCGCCAGTCTTGTGGCAGAACAGGTACTGCATGATCCCAGGGAGGAGTTTTTTGCTTTCTAATGCACAGATTTAAGACTTATTGTACGGCAAATCCAAATAGCCTTTTCTTTTCTGCTTTTAAATGTCTTTGTTAACTGTAGGGGGATGGGGCTTCTGTTTGTTCTGCAGTGCTGGGGCCAGAAATCCAGGGCCTTGCATGAGCTAGCCAAGTGCTTCCACTAAGCAACATCTCCAGCCCACTGACACAGTGTTTCTTAGGTTAAGCCAAAGTGGATAGACAAAATGTGTCATCCAAAAATCTAAAGGAAGTTGGAATTAGTGGTAGATCATCTGTTTAGCATGTGTGAGACCCTGGATTCTGTCCTGAGCACACACACACAAAAAACCAATCTAAATGAATGCCTTCCAGTATTGATAGCTCTGAGCCGTGCTTGGCCTTCGAAGGATGGTGGCATATGGGAGAGAGCACTGGCTCAGCCCTGCCAGGACTCTTACCTAGACTTGCTGTGTCTTGGTCTCCTCATGTGTTAAAGGGCCTTGGTAGTGCCTACCTTCTGTGGTTCTGAGGATTTCATAGCTAATATATTTCTTTTTAAATATTTTTTAGTTGTTGATGTACCTTTATTTTTTATTTATTTATATGCGGTGCTGAGGATCAAACCCAGTGCCTCATACATCTAGGCAAGTGCTCTGCCCCTCAGGCACAGCCCCAGTTCCTCATAGCAAATATATCTTAAAAAGCACTTGCCACAGTCCCCAATTTCCTTTTTCTTTTAACAGATAACAGTTTTTAAGGGGAATAATCATATAAATTGTTTCACATCTCTGATTTTTAAAAAAAAATCAGATGGCTCTTGAAATATACTTATGCCACATATACACACACGCACATACACACACGCGCATACACACTGAAGCAGTCAGTCAGTAGCTCTTTTGCTAATACTCATAAAAATATCAAGTTTAGAATTGTAAGTAACATAGCTATTAAAAATTACCATTAGGTCAACCATGGTGGTGCGGCACCTGCAATCCCAGCCACTTGGGGCCTGAGGTGGGAGGATGGTAAGTTCAAGGGCAGTCTGAGTAATTTAGCAAGGGAAAAAGCGGGGCAAGGGAGAAGAGCCTTAGATGACAAACAGGGCACCTGTCTTCCACAAGGGCCTTCTTTGCTTCCTGGTTCAAAAGCCAGCTTGCTCTGAGCTGCCCAGGACCACCCCCTGGTGGGTCACACATGTCAGAGCAATTTTCTTTCTTAGGTGTGCAGTAGTATCATTCCTGTCTTTTAAAGGATCCTTATCTTTAAAGTTGGTGGGTGAGCTGCTGGGTGAGCTAGGGGTGTAGCTCAGTGGTGGAGCACTTGGCTGGCATGCACAGGCCCTGGGTAGAATACTCAGTACAGGGGGAGTGGGGGAGTATATCTATACACTCATATATATGAATTCAAAAAATATAGAATCACTTAAAAATTGCCACTTAAGAAGATTACCAGGTTTTTAAATAATATTTGTATATTTTCTGCTAAAAAATAAAGATATTAAACTATAACAATTTATTTGTCTGCATATAAAACATACAGTTTTTTTGTTTTGCATTTTTCCCTCTGTACTGGGGATTGGACCCAGGGTACTTTACCACTGAGTCACATCTACAGTCTTTTTTATTTTTTTTATTTTGAAACAGGGTCTCACTAAGTTGCTTAGGAGCCTGCTAAGTTGCTGAGGGTGGCCTTGAATTTGCTGTCCTAGCAAGCCCCTGAGATTACAGGGTGCACCACCACACCTGGAAAAACAAACTATTAGCTGAGAATTTTTCCCTCATACTGTTTTATTTTGGATCACCACAAAATATCTAATTTTACAAAGCAACCTAAAAATTGTATGCTGTTTTATCCTTTACTACATGTGAGTCAGAGTGCAGTAGTTTGGGGGATTATTTTCTTTTAGGAAAAGTGGTCTGAATGCCTCACGTACAGTGACTTGGCTATGCGTGGAGGATCTGGTTGGCATGGTCCTCATATACTAGTTTCTTTTCTGTGATTTTTTTTTTTTAATTCCTCTGCCAGTAACTACCAGCCAATCTCTTGTTACAGCCAAAGAAAGATCTCCACTTCCTCATGGAATGTAATCACGAGTATAAAGGCTTCCTTGGCTGCTTCCCGGATATCATTGGTGCTCACAAGGTAACCTGGCCACAGGCACAAAGGAGAGGGCTTTGGGGGCTTTGGGCAGACACACACAGCCTGGCAATGCCATCTGATAGGGTAGTCCTTATTAATAAGAAATGCTAATTCCCATCATAAAGATTTCTAAACTTGTTAACGATTCCCAACTAGAACTAAAGGTATATTTGAAAGAAAAAAAAAAAAGATCTCTAAACTTAAAAATTGGATTGGGTGACCTCCCTTTTACAAAATCCACATTACCTCAGTCATGAGAATTTTACCAGCTATGGCATTTTGCATTCTGCTTTATGCTTTACCATTTAAATCTTGTGAAGGGGAAGCATGGGTTAATTGGCTTTTGTACAACTTCAGACAATTTAGTGTAAAACTGAGAACAATTTGCTTCTCATAGGAATTTGCCCTGGCAGGCTTGGAGTTCTAGGCATGGAGGCTGATTTGGGCAGTAGTATGGCATTTTCCCTCCCAGATAGCCCTAAACAACAAGCAGGGCAGTGACACTGGAGTGAGAGATTTGTGGCAGCCTTTACAACTTCTACCATCTAAATATTAGTTTAAATTTATTCATTCCCCCTTAAAAAAATCTGAGTAAAGCTAAGCCTTGCAATCAGCAGATGCAAGTGCCAGCTTATAAACCTTGTTTCAGGGAAGAAGAGACAGACAAAGCCCCGTGTGCAGGTACTACACGGCAGCTCCCTCGGGCTTCCCAAAGCTGCTGGGAATGCCTGTTTTCCTGTTGTGCACTACTCTTAAAATAATACAGAGATGGTGTGCTGTTTGGTTTTCTCTTTTGTTGTAGCATAAAAATGATAAATTTTAGCTAAGTTACATTTTTCAGGAATAGCAGTCTTTTCTCTTTCAGGGAAATTAAATTTAGATGCTTGCCTCTGTTCTTACTGGTGGATACATGTTCCCACTTGTGGCAAGTCACTTGCAGAATATGTTAACATTGTTGCATTTTTTAAAATATTTATTTGTGTTTCTGTAGTTTTAGGTGGATACATTAGTTTGTTTTTAGGTGGTACTGAGGATTGCACCCAGTGCCTCATGCATGCTAGGGGAGCACTCTACCACTGAGCCACCATCCCAGCCCCAACATTGTTGCATTTTTTTAAACTAATGACTAACCCCTTTCAATTTGTCTTACCAATATCATTGCATTTTCTATTTCACAGGGAGCAATAGAAAAAGTGAAAGAAAGTGATAAGCTAGTTGCAACTAGTAAAATCACTCCACAGGACAAGCAGACCATGGTGAAGCGAGTTGGCACCATGTCTTATGCTTTGCAAGGTAAGGAGAAAGGTTATGAGTAGTTGGTGGAGGGCCATCCCGACAAAGTAGACATTCCCCTTGCTGGAGAGAACTCCAAATATAAATAGCAGTTAAATAAACAAGAGCCCCTTGCTTGCCAGATCCCATTGTTAAAGAAAAGCTGTGATATTTAATTTCTCACTAATGCCCCTCACAGCAGCTTGATTAAACCTACATGTTGTGTTACTTCTTACAGACACTGAAGGTTCTTTTTATAACCCTTAATATCATACTGCTCTATTAAATTCCAAAGCCTGGCATTTATCGGTGTATAACCTTTGTGCCCCAGGACTGTGAAGGGCAGTGGGGATCGGGAGGAATCATCCTAGGCATAGTTTGGCTGGTAGTAAGTAGAAGATATTGGTTCACTTTTAGAGATGGGACCATGTGTGAACAGACAGGAGCAGCAATGGAGGCTCCTGTGTTTTGGTGGATGGTGGATGGTGGATGGTGGATGGATGCGGAAGGGCGTTCGTGGTATTTAACATGCAAATCAATGAAAACATCCATGTACTGGAAGGTGGTGTTTGCCTGACTGTGCAGCCGGTTTTTCTAGCCTCTGTGCAGGATGATGTGCCAGGAACTGCTCAGAAGCCAGCCAGATCAGGTCCAGTTGATGATGAGTCATGACTGAGTGGAGAAACCAGGTGTAGTCATTTGAAATCTTGGGGGGGTGGAAACTAACAGCTGTCTTGGTTTGGGTTGTAGCTGAGATGAATCACTTCCACAGTAACCGGATCTATGATTACAACACCGTCATCCGCCTGTACCTGGAGCAACAAGTGCAGTTCTATGAAACAGTAAGTGGGACCCCTTTCAGTGCCTTTTGCACCCATACCCTAAGAGGAGGGCTTGCAGGTAACTAACTTTGGCCCCATAAAGTCAATCTGTTTGTATTCTTTAATCCTAAGTAATAAACCAAAAGGGGTTAAGTTTTGAACAGGTTTTTTTTTGTTTTTAAAACCTCTTTTAATTCCATCTGTCCTTTCCTCTTTGGGTAACATTGAGTTAAAAAGGGTTTCTTCTGAAGAAGAAGCACTGGGTGCTAGTTTTGAAGATTCAAGAAGTCCTGACTGCACAGCTTCCCGAACCTCCTCCCAGCCTTTCTGTGTCTTTGTGCACAGGGACAGTGCTGAATGAGATGAGGTCACCCTGTTGCCAGAGACTTCATCCTCTCAGCTGGGAAATGAGACCAAAGGCAGCCTTTGTGTGTGACCCAGGTGTTCAGAGTGGACCAAAGGATTCTCTATAGGAAACCAAAAGAGCAAAACCTTAAATATTTTCATTTAGAAAATTACAATGAAAACGTAAACTCCCATGCTTCTGTAATGTTTTGGTTAGCAGAACATGGAAAAAAGCATTCTTTTCATGTAAATGGAGCTTTGACATCAGAAGACAAGTTCTGTAGTCATATTGACCGCTGGGCCCTGCCTTCTCTCTCTGCATTATGTGTGTTCAGGGACTCAGCTCACATCCAGTCATTTGTCACCTTTGTGCTCATACTGTCCAAAACGCCAGTCTCCCGTGGCAGGCTGCTGACACGGAGCTGTGCGTCACTTGCTTCCTGCTTGTCTGTGGCATGTGTGGGAATAACTGGGGTGGGCGGTGTGCCTAGAGAGAGCTCGCCAGCGCCTCCTCCGCCCAGCAAGCTGGGCCTGTGATGGCGTCACACCTTCTCCTAACTGGGGCTGCAGGTCTTTGCCTCTGGCTCCTGTGAGAACACAGCCACACTGTCAGCAGCAGCCAGCCATGGAGGAGCAGGGCTGAGATCAGTTGAAGGAGCCGGCAAGTTTGTGGTGTTTACTTGTGAGAGTTGTAACGGTAGTGTGCTGTGACATCATCATGGGGTAATATCTCGGAATTGCTTTGTTTTTTCACCAGATTGCAGAAAAGCTGAGGCAGGCCCTCAGCCGCTTTCCGGTTATGTAGAACAGAGCGGAACATGAAGAAAACTCCGAAGTGCTTCCTTCTGACTTGGGCAATGCAGTTCAAAGTTTATTTTTTTCTCCATCATCAGAAAAAAAGAAAGAAAACCAAAAAGAAATGAGTTGGAAAAAGCTGTTTTCTCTGTTAACCAGCCTGAATGCACTATTATTTAGGGTTGGTCTTCTTTTGTTTATTTCTACATTCATTATTTAAACCAATGGAAATTGTCTCTATTTTTGGAAAGAACTTAAATTTATTAGGATTTTTGAATGGAGAATTAGGGGCTCCCCACTGATATTTTACATAATCGTAATTTATACATTACCCATGATCTTCCGGTTCTTACCCAATGTCAGATAATTAATTACTAATTGCTTTCTTAAAAATATGAAATATTCCAGAATAAAAAGACACATGTTTATATATTTTTATAACTCCTTGGTCTTCTGGGGTTCCTGTCTGTTCAGGAAGATCCACACACCCTTCACTGTGCCAGTGCTTCTGTCTCAGGAGGGAGAGAGCCCAGGGCTCTGGTCACCTTGCTCTGCATGTGCTGCAGGGGCCATCTCGTGTCCCCTTGGTGGGCCCAGTGGGCACACAGCAAGTGCACCTGCCTGCTGCTCTTCCGTGGAAGACAGTGCTCCCTCTGTGCCCTGCTTCCTGATCCTGGGCAAGGCGTGTTTTTGCTAGAAAGAATACAGCAGAAAGGCTGAAAGACCTTTTAAAAAGGCTTTAACCCCGGGCTGGTGGCCGTTCTGACTCTTGTGCCCAGGAGCACCGGGGGAGAGCATCCTCCAGAGCTGCCACCCCCTCCCATCCTGTCCCTCCACTCGCCATCAGAGGGAAGAAGTGCTGGGATGGCCACGAGATTGCCATGTGGACAGGAGGCCAGTCCAGGTTCTCTGAAAAGATGGAAACCAGAGTTTAGTGCCTGGCCCCTCCCCACCAAATGGGAGAGTTTGGGGACTGAGATGGACGGCAGCATGCCCAGTGTGCAGGAAGGTGCTGATGAGAAGCCCAAGCGACACCTGTCTTGACTGTCCAGCCTTCCTGGTCACTGATACTTCCATTAAGGGCACCAGGCAAAAAGGTCTCGACCTGCTGACCGCTGATTAGCACCCGCAGGCCGCCCGCTCTACTGTTGCCTTACCACCTCATCTGCCACCGTCCCTGCTCTGACCCAGTGATTACAGAAACGGAAAGTCAGCAGCAAAAACAGGAGAAACCAAAGCAGTAGATGAGGACAGTAGTCACCTGAGAACCTCCCGCTCTCCAACATCACGGGTCTGTCACTGTTTATAAGTAATTCTCCCCACCTGACTTTTCCCCTATAAAATCCCATAGAACAGTGTTTATGATACAGCCATTTAATATATGTACAAACTGTAAAGAATATGTATAAATATTTTACACAAATGTAAGCATGTAGAAGCCAACGTATAAATAAATTGTTTAAAAACTGTACAGTAAATTCTCAAAGCAAATTTTTTCAAAATACTCCTTGGTGTTTTAGTGAGTGGTTTGTTGTTTGGGGGGTGGGGGTTGTTGGTTTTTGTTCTTATTCCAGCTGCCAAAAATGTTCCAGGCATAATTTCCTGTGGCACGAATCAGAAGTTTAGCCTTGGGTCTGTGATCGTCCCTGGCAGCATCTCGTCGTGGCATGGGGAGCTGTGGGACACAATGTCCTCCAGGTGTCCTGAGCTCATTGGTGTGAGAAAGGGGCCAAGAAAATGGAGACTTACCCAGGAAGATGGCAGTGGCGTGGGGTGTTCCCAGAGTGACAGGAAATTCAAGCCCTCGAAAGCTGACACTTGGAAGGGTCTCCTTCACAGGGCAGAGTTTTAATGTCACGGTGTGTGTTTTCTTCTCTTAGGGGATTCTTATTTGGTTTGATTTTTAATGACTTATCTTTAGTTTTCTTAGAACTACCATCATACAGTAAAGACTTTCATATATCTTGACTGTGGACAAATAGGTGAGCATTTGGTGAAAGTCTGGTCTGCATGTGGGGCAGGTGACAGTGGCCTTCCCAAAGTGGCGTCCCAGAAGGTCAGCCCACTGAGTGATGGGCCGGCGTCAAGGTTGGCATGGTCCACCTGCAGGCCCTGAGTAGGAGAAGGCCTTCCCCACGCAGAAGAGGGAACAACACAAACTGCACCTGTAGGCCCCGACCCTCCGGCCAGGCTCTTGTCCTCTGTGGGCAGAGTATTCCGTTTCTTCCCTGCGGGGACAGGGAGAGCGTGGGGCTGGCTGGGCAGAGTATTCCGTTTCTTCCCTGCGGGGACAGGGAGAACGTGGGGTTGGCAGGTCCTTGTGAGGCACATGCTGGGGCAGAATGAGCACATACCAAGCTCATGGCAGGAAAGGTGCCACGCAGGTCTGCCCAGCACGGGCCACAGTGCACCTTAGCTGTGGAAGGAGACCTTCCAGCCAAGGCCACTCACCGGCTGTGTGTGACCCCTTCCTCAATACAGCTAGTCCTCGTCTTCTCCAGAGGGATCATAGAACCCACCGAAAGGCAAGGAGTCTAAAATGGGAGAGTGTATTATGAAAGTAGACTAAAATCCCTTAAAAGGAAATGGGACACTTTGTGCTGGAATTTTTGATGACATTCCAGGTGAGGTAAGCCAGTTATGAAAGGACAGCTACTGTCCCATGCCACCTACCTAAGGTATGCAGAGTGGTCAGAGTCACAGGACAGGGAAGGTGGATACCCAGGCTGGGGAGGAAGAAACGGGGAATCGCTGTTCCATGGTGCAGAGCTTGGGTTTGCTTTAAAATTCATAAAGTGGCCTCAGAACACTGATGTTAAAACTTACTCAGTTCCCTGTTGGGTGACACCTTTCTGAGAATCCTGTCAGATGCCCTAAATTAGCATGTCCTCCTACTCTGGCAGGGACTGCCTGTCCTACTTCAGCCCCGTGTGACTCGGGCGTGTGGTTTGGTGGCTGTGTGGCTGTGCCCCCCCCCCGTCTCCTCACGTGGATACCTTCACAGCACTCAGCTGGTCTCTCCAGGGGCCTCTGCAGTCTCGGGACACTGCCATGCTTGCTGACGGCCTGGCTCTCAGGCGCACATTCACACACCCCAGAGCCTTCACAAATGGACGGACTTCCTTTATAAAACAGGCCATGGGAGCCTGTTTGCTCCTTCTGCCATGTGAGGACCAGCAGGAGATAGCCATCCGTGAAGAACAGGCCTCACCGCACCCGGAATCCGCTGGTCCCTGGACCTTGGCTTCCCCGTCTTCAGCTCTGAGAGAGGTCGATGTTTGTTTAGAAGCCACCTGGTTATGGTGTCTTGTTATAGCAGCGTGAATGACCAAGACAGTCCCCTCTGTGTGTCTGTTTCTCCCGTATTCTGCCCTTCAAATTCTAGCCCCACTGTGAGGGGTCAACCAGTGAGACCCCCGAGCTCTGGAAGCCACATAGGAGTTCCAGATCCACCGCAGGGACCGCCTAGTTTGTTTCTCCTCCCAGTGATGAAAGTCCTGCGCTGCTTGTTGTCCGGTGTCTGAAAGCACTTTGCACATATTGGGGTGGGTTTTTCTTTGAGGTGGGCTAGAGGGTAAACTGGCCTCTGCTACTCCATCGTGGCTGAAAGTGGAAACACTCGTTTATTTTCAAATTCCAAGGTGTTATTTCCCAGCATGCGTCAGTCTGTCCAGCAGACGTCCCCAGAGCCCACCCTGCATCACCACAAGACTTGGTCTGGCCAAGGAAAGTCGTTGGGAGCCTGGGATAGCAGATGCTGGCTCTCCAGCTCCACAGGGAGCGAGTGTCGGCCTAAAAGGGCCGACAGCTGAAGCCACTGAGAGAGAAGGGGACCTGCATGAGCCAGGAACATGCTGCTCTGTGATGCGAGTTTGAGTTCATCCCCAGAGGAGTAATCCCCTGCCAATCCTGACCAGGGGATCCCTGTTTTTTATTGAACCAGAGTGTCCTTGCATCCTGACCCTAAATGGATGTCTGAAAATGTATTGGCTTGAGGAAGCAGGGACTGTGTTCCTAATGGGAAACTGGATCCTCCCGGACAGACAGGGCAGAGCAGAAGCAGAACAGCAACTGGGTGCAGGCACAGGCAGAGCATTCGTCTGTGTGAGACTGGATTAGTTCGACGGCCGTTCAAATGACTTCAGCTGGCTCCGTGGATTGTATGTAATTCAGAAGGGAGTATTCTTCCCTCCGCACATGTCTATACCCACGGTGGATTAGCGAAAACGGTGGGCGGACCACTGCAGTGGAAGATGGACCCCTGGAGAACTAAAGCGGGCCTTTGAGGAGCCATCGACACCTGATACTCTTCTGCAAAGAGTGAGCTCTGGCTTCCTAAAGTGGGGCACGTTTCTTTTAAGACCCACTTTTCAACCACCTTTAGACTTTTGACAGCAGCTTCTTCTAACTCACCTCTAACATGGAGCCCATAGAGTCTGGGGGACTAGAAGGGGAACCGGTAAGGACATAGAAGGTAGGCAAACTGGCCATGTGCACGGTGCACGTCTTCTCTGGGGAAAGGATTTGTTCCTGTCGTCAGATCCTTCAAAGCAAGGGTGACTGGATAAAGGGTCGGAGCTACTGCGTTAAAAAGCCAGTTTCAGTGCCGCCAGACTGATCTGTCTTCAGCCACGTCTGGTTCTTTTTCCTGGAATGGCTTCCCCTTCTCTTGCCTCTTTCTGACAACACAGAACCTTGGAATGTAAAGGAGGAGGGAGGAGCGGTTCTCCATGGCAAGTCCCACTGGTGGCAGCTGAGGCCCTAGGTACCTCCCCTGGTCCACAGGGCGGAGAGGGGTTGACTCCTAGCAGAGGTTTAATGAGCACATCCTCCTATAAAGGCCAACTGAGGGCACTGCCGAGTGCCAAGCCACGTGCCCATTCCCCTTTTGGCCAAGGGTCTCAAGGAAACCAGAGAGGTCAGGCCCCAGGTGGGCGTGAGCCAGCTGACTGGAGGACAGCACCTTGCCCTGGGTGCTGCCCCCCAAGCTGCAGCAGGTTCTTCTGAGGGGTGGCTCTTGCTCCATGGACTCATGGTCGGCCCTGGGTTGGAAGAGTCATGGAGCTCCATCAGCAAAGCGCTGTCGTATTTGCCCAGCTTTCCCTTCCCTCCTCCCCTCACACCTTCCTGTGGATCCCAAGCCTGGAGTCGCCTGCGGTAGCCAGTCAGGCACCTGTTTCTGGAACCAGGCTGCAAACCCAGAGACCTGTGCAGGAGCAGCAGGGGAGGGAAAGCACCGCCGCCCACCCCCCCACCCCCCCAGAGATCAGAGGCAGGGAGTGTGGCCAGAGCCCCCTGTTGCTGCGGGAGGGTCCTCAGCTGTCAGAGCTGCAGAAGTGGCTCCTGGCCTGGCACCCTGATTGCCCTGCAAAGGACACCAGTGACACGCAGGAACAAAGGAGAATAAGTGCAGTTTAATAACAATGTGATTCATTAAATTATTATGAGTTTGGAGAACATGTAGCTGAGTTTCTAAGGCAGCACTAAGCCTTGCACTGAAGGAACAAGAGTAAGTATCAGATGCAGCTATGTGAGGTCATCTCACGCAAACCTGCTTGTCCCCAACCCCTTTCTCTGTCCACCTGGACTAGAGAGTGGAGAAATCGCCAGGGAGCTCAGGAGGCCACATAAAACACTCTGACCAATGAGTCTCAAGTAGAATCTGAGAGCTTTTGCCTTGTTCTTGTACGGGGGCAGATACAGCTAGAGTTTCTCCCTCCCTACCTTGAATGTCAGAGCAATGCCTCAGGCTATTTTGTAATCATGAGGCAAGAAGCCAAGGTGCTAAAGATGATCAAAAGGAAGCAAGTGTTTGCCTGGTTCCACGGAGACACTGCTTCTGGAAGGCCTGCCTCCTGTTTATTTAAGATGCTGATAGTTAAGTTTTCCAAAGTACACCTGATGTGCTGGCTAAAATCTTTTAGATTTATATACATGATAGGCTATTATATGTTGCAACTTAATTGGTTTTGTCAAAAGGGAATCATCACTTTACAATTTCACTTTACTTTTCAAAACTATTTTGCTGCAGTAAAATTTAGGATTTTTTTAATGCTATTTAACACTTTCAGACATACATAAAATAAGATGTAAAATGACTCGGTGCTCAGCCTCTGCTCCCCTCCTGGGATGGGAAGCTTGCACTCCCACAAGATGGCTCTGCGCTCAGCACACCTCCCTTTGCTGGAACAGTCTTCGGGAGGCTGCACCAACGCCCCTCTGTAACTCTGCCGCTCTGGTGGCCCGCACACGCCTCTTGATAAAACACTTCTTGGTGTTTTCATGTACAACTCTTGCAACCCGATCAGACAAGGGGTGTTCTGGAGAAGATCAAGGGCAGAAAAGAAAGGCAGGCTCCCCTGAGTGGCCCCTCTTGCCCCTCTGCAGGAACCCTCAGAAGGAGGGCTGCTGGGCAGCTGTGCCCTCCACACCCCCTGCCCATCTGTTCACCCAGCTTCTGTGCCAGGCCCTGAGCCCATGCCAGGCCTCCTCGGGTGACATTGAGGGAACAGCCAGATTCCAGTCTGGAAAACTCATGCTGCCCCAGAGGCTTCCCTGACTTGGACAATGGTCTACTAATGCACGCAGAGCTTGCTGTTCTTGGCCTGTGAAAGCCACACACAAACACACACCTGGGACAGGTGTGCTCGGGGCTGTTTTGCCAGCTGCGATACAGAGTTGGGCCAAGGCCCAGTGGCACGTTGGCAGCCCATGAGGGATCTGCATCTTGGCCCCAAAAAGAATTAAGCTCCCCTGGTCCTCAGCGTCCGCAGGCACCCACACCACCCAGTCTCCATGCCAACATACCCAACCAACAGGTCTGCCGGCTTTCAGGAGCAGACCAAGAGGAAAGGGAGGCCCCTGGGGCGGAAGGATTGTACAATTGGCCTGCACCCACAGGGGCTGCTTCAGAGGCCGTTTTCACAAAAAGTCGTGATGTCAGGAAACGAACTTCCAAACCGACCACTCCTAGCAACAGCTAGAGCTGAGGCAGGTGACTTCCAGTTCACCCACCTGCCACGTGGCTCTTCCCAACGCTGATGGGGTGGACATTACAAAGACACAGCTGTCTCTCTGACGATGGAACCCAGGGAGCCAGGCAGAGACAGGCTTCTCTCCTCCCACCTGGTAACTGTCCACTCAGTCTGACAGGCAAGCCCATGTGGCTTCTGAGGTCAACAGCTCCCACGACAGAGCTACTCTGTCTTCTGTCCTGCATGATCACTGCTTCATGCATCAGTGTTTGGATTCCAGCCTTTGAAATGAATGACCAGGGCATGGACCAGCCAAGTTGCTGCTTACCAGCTATCCATTTAAGAAGCTCAGTTTCTCTGGGCTCAGTGGCTTACATCTTATCCCCAGGAACTCAGGAGGCTGAGACAGGAGGATCAAACTTCAAGGCCAGCCTCAGCAACTTAGCCAGACCCTGTATCAAAAATGGGGTATAGCTCTGTGGTAGAGCACCCTGGATTCAATCCACAATACCACACACACACACACACACACACACACACACACACACACACTATATATATATAGTGTGTGTGTGTGTGTGTGTGTGTGTGTGTGTATATATATATATATACTGTATCCCAAGATCCAAGGTGGCAGAGAGGAAGTTGCATTCCTGGCTGCTCTGTGGTGTGAAACCAAGAAAGCAGACGGGTAGCTTCTCCACAAGTAAGGTCCTTGTGGGACACTATACGTCCACAGGGTAGAAACTCTACCACCTCAGATTCATACTGTTAGATGGGTAGACACACAAACAACATGACAAAGCAAGGGAACAAATCATACCAAGCAAACCAAGAAACTCCAGAGACAATGAATTGACACCACAGTGAAGAAATGTCAGAGAAGGAGTTTAGAATGTACATAAACTGATCTGCAAAATAAAGGATGATGTAAGAGAGCAAATACAGATAGCAAAAAATCACTTCAATAAAGAGAGATTCTATTAAAAAACAGAAATTCTTGAAATGAAACAATAAAACAAATTATAAATTTCATAGAAAGCATCATCAACAGACTAGTCTACTTGGAAGACACAACCTCAGGCAATGAAGACAAAATATATAATCTTGAAAATAGAGTTGACCCAGGAGAGAAGATGTTAAGAAACCATGAACAGAACTTTCAAGAACTATGGGCTAACATGAAAAGACCAAATTCAAGAATTATCAGGATAGATGAAGATGCAGAGATACAAACAAAAGGAATGCACAATCTTTTCAATGAAATAATATCAGAACGTTTCCCAAATGTAAAGAATGAAATGGAAAATCAAATACAAGAGGCTTACAGGACTCCAAATATGCAAAATTACAATAGACCCACTGGGCGGGGGGGTGTGCTGGGGTTGTGGCTCAGCGTTAGAGTGCTCGCCTGGTGCGTGCAAGGCCCTGGGTTTGATTCTCAGCACCATATAAAAATAAATAAAAATAAAGGCATTGTGTGCAACTAAAAGAAATAAATATTAAAAAAAAAAACAATAGACCCACATCAAGGCACGTTATAATGAAAATGCCTGGCATACAGAATAAGGATAGAATTTTAAAGGCTGCAAGAGAAAAACATCAGATTATATATGGGGGAAACCAATACAGATCTCAACTGGTTTCTCAACCCAGGCCCTCAATGCTAGGAGGTGTATATACCAAGCTCTGATAGAAAATAGATGCCAACCAAGAATCCAATGTCCAGCAAAATTAAGCTTCAGATGTGAAGATGAAATAAAAACCTTCCCCAGAAAGCCTGCACTATAGAATATTCTCAACAAAATATTTCATGAAGATGAAATGAAAAAAAAAGTGAAAATCAAAAGTAAAGGGAGGAACTACACTAAAGGAATAGTCTGTCGAAGGAGAAACTAATTCAAATTAAACACTAGAAAGAAATCAAAATGACTGGGAACACAAATCATATCTCAATAATAACCTTGAATATTAATGGCCTAAACTCCTCAATCAAAAGACATAGACTGCCAGACAGGATAAAAAACAAGACCCAACAATATGCTGTCTCCAAGAGACTCGCCTCATAGCAAAGACATCCACAGACTGAAGGTAAAAGGGTGGGAAAAAACATATCACTCACATGGACACATAAATGAGCAGGGCTTCTATCCTCATATCAGATAAGGTGGACTTCAATCCAAAGTTAATCAGAAGGGACAAAGAAGGCATTTCATACTGCTTAAGGGAATTGTACATCAACAAGACATAACAGTCATAAATATTTATGCCTGGAACAATGGAGCATCTATGTACATCAAACAAACCCTTCTCAACTTCAAGAATCAAATAGACCACAACAATAATACTGGGTTTGAACATTTTTATCCATATTAATGCATACAAATATGAATATTTTGTAAAAATGTACATAAAAATATTTAAGTGGATATGGATTTGTATATAGTTTTTTTTTGAGATGGATGTTTACAATTTTGGTAATGTATAGGATATAATTATGAAACTGAATATATATGAAAATTTATGAGTAGGATTAGAGTATACACACACACATACACATATACACACAAAATAAATTAATGATTTCCTAATAAACAGTTAAATTATGCCAAAAAACAGTTAAATTATGCCTGTATATATATATGAAGTATATAAACATAAATGGAATATATGTGTGAAAATAAATGGATATTCAAAGTAATATTTATAATTTTTGTTTAAAAGGCTCATGATTATGGGTAGGATTAGGTTTCATTCTGAGTTATGGCTTTGGTTTAGGGGTTGGGTTACCTTTAGAACATGTGTATCAATATATATGAATATAAATATGAATATAGAAGTAATATATATATATACACTTTTATCTATGGATATTTTTACAGTAAGCAATATTGATATATTACATGTGAAATCTGGGCTATGCCTATGGAAATGAGTATATATATATAAAATATCTATGAGCTTTTATGTGAATTTATGAATCTATTTATTTATTTATTTAAATATATTTTTAGTCATAGATGGACACAATACCTTTATTTAATTTATTTCTTTTTATGTGGTGCTGAGGATCAAACCCGGTGCCTCACACATTTCAGGCAAGGGCTCTACCACTGAGACACAAACCCAGCCCCTGAATTTAAATCCCCAAAACCTGAGCTAACCTCATTTTACATTCATGTAAAATGTTATGCTTTATATAAAGAGAGGTCTCTCTGAAGTGTGTTGGTAGGTATAGGACTAATGTAGAAAATAGGGTTAGTTTGGGGATTGAACACTTTTATGTTTATATAGGAATACAAATAAAAATATATATGTAAAAATATACATGAAATATTTAAATGGATACAGATTTGTATACAGTTATTTTTCTTTTGAGATGGATCTTTACAACTTGTTTTATACTTTATGTAACTGAATATATATGAAAATATACGAGCAGGAATTTGGTTGCCATTAGGGTATACTCATATATATATACATGAATGTATATAAACATATAGGAATATATATGGATATTCAAACTAAAAAATAAAATTGTTTCCTAATAAACAGTTAAATATTAAAAAAAAAAACCAGGCCCATGAGTTTATTGAACACACCAGACCACTGAATGAAGCAATCCCCTCACCAGAGGACACCCTCACACTGGATATGGTAGCACTCATCACCTGGTCACTAGTCACAAGCCTTGCCCAGGAAAATCTCCACAGTGACAGATTTCCAAATCTCTGTCCTGGGGCTTCAGCAGAGCATGGTTTCTTCTGCCAGTGAAGACCAGGCATGACCCACTGTGACATCTCAAGCTGAGACTCCAAATGAGCCTTCCAGCCAGACCCTGGCTTGGAGTAAATTCCTGTGCCCTGAACAAGTCCTCCAGCTGGTCCGTGATCTTATCTGACCGTCTGCAGAGACTCTGCGTTCCCATGTGTCTCTGCATCTGCTTCGCCCTCCATTCAGTCTCTGAACCTCTGTGGCCACCCTTCTCACCGTCTGTAACCTGTGCATACACTTGGTCATGTACAGTGCGATGTGTGACTTGGTATCATGGGTATCAGTGGTTAAGATTGGAATAAAAGAACTTCTCACTGCCAAAATACAGAAAGAAAAAAAAAAGAAAATTTATTGAACAGAAAGAGAGAGAGAGAGAAGTTGTTTCCCACCCAAAGAGATGCTCCAAGGAGGTGCTCCCGTCCCACTCACCTCTTCACGCCACAGGACCCCCTGAATACCAGGTGCCGCCCAGTCCAGCCATGACCTCGACAGACAGGGCCAGCAGGACAGGGTAGGACAGACTGCAGCACACGTACGCAGGTCTGCTGTGTGCAAGGCTCTGTGCTGAGACTTTGCTGGATTTCAACGTGTTTGGTTCTCACGACACCTGGACTTGAAGACAAGGGGTCCGAGGTACCCAGAAGTTAGTAAATGACACGAGATGGCCCCGTGAGGAAGGGCAGGTCCAGGACCCCAGCCCGGCTGCCTGGCTGCAGAACCCGAGCTAACCTCCCCGGGATTCCGTGGGAAGGAAGGTGTCAAGTAAAACAGAGATGCGGGTCCCATGCCAAGAGTGGAACTGCCCTGGAGGAAGAGGAGGGACAGGAGTATGTGCTCAGGTCCTTGGAGGGGTCACCTGCGGCCTGAAAGGTGAGAAGGCCTGAGCGGCAGACAGTTGCTGGGGACAGGCCTGGAGCACCCTGAGCTGGGCCGTGACAGTCTCGGGAGCCAAGCCAGGGCAGTGTGCCTGGAAGGCAGGGGACCAGCGGGGGACAGCAGGGTACACAAGCCTGATGGGACAGGGCCTGACCAGATGGCTGTTGGAAGTCACACGGGTGACATGACCTATCCCATGAGTGTGCCGTGCAGAGAGAGGGAACAGCTGTGCCGGTAGCTCCCAGAGTCCAGGGGACAGCGTGGTCTCAGCGGTCAAGAGGAGAAAGGGCTGCTGCTGGGGCTGCCTGGTTTGGAATTGACAGCCATGCCCAAGTGACAGCTCTTCCCTGCTTCCAACACCCTTCAGCAGTGCTGGGACCACCCCCAGACCTGCAGGTGGCTCTGTTTGGCCTCACAGGGCTTCAGTGAGAAGGGAGGGATTGCTTTTCTGGTGGCCACTTCTAGAACACCTTCTCACCTGCAGGGAAGGAGCCAGGAGGGATGGAGAACTGGGGGCTGTGGGCAGCAGGGATGGAGGAAGGGACAGAGTCTTTGGGAGAAGCCAAGGAACAGATGGACGGGGTGGACGAAGGAGGCCTTTGGAGAAAGATGAGGGGTAACATCTCCTACAAGGGTTCCATGATGGGAAGATGAGGAGTTCTTGGTGGACTCTATTCTCAGTTTGCAACTTGGTTGAATAAATGAGTTAGTAAAGTAATAAGTTAAAAATATTAAAATTTTTTTACTTACATACAATCTTAATATCTAATGAAATAGTTTTATGAAAAAGTATTTCAAGCCAGGTATGGAGGTGCATGCTTGTAATTCCAGCAACTCAGGAGGCTGAGGCAGGAGGATCACAAGTTTGAGGCCAGCCTGGACAAGTTGGGCTACTGACGTAGCTCAGTGGTTAAGTGCCCCTGAGTTCAATTCCTTGTACAAAAAAAAAAAAAAAAAAAAAAAACTGGCTGGAAATCTTGGAAAGCCAGACAATGATTATGCTAGAGACTCAATAAACATATTATTTGCTGATGGGTGGATTTATCATACCAGCTCATAAATTATTTTTCTGAACCTCGGAAAAGAACGCATGGTCTCATAGGAGGATGTCCCCTGGGCCAGCAATGTCCCCTAGAGAGCCAGCTGAGCATGCCCAAGGCCCTGGGTTTGAGCTCTAGCACCACAAAAAAAAAAAAAAAAAAAAAAAAGAAAAAAAGAAAAAGAAAAAAGTATTTTCTAATTTTAAAAAACATTTTTATAAAAACTCATTTGGATGAAACTTTAGTCAGGTATAACAATTACTCATAACGAGCTGACATTTAATGAATCCCTTTAAGGAAAATACAAAGTTCCCTGAAATTGAAACTGACCCAGAGCCTCCCACGTGACTCAGGCCCTTCTTGGAGATCATGTCCAGCGTGTCTCAGGTGGCAGAAGGGTGGAACCTGGAGGACAGTCCAAGAACATCAGGTGACGACAGCAAGGGAGGGGTGGCCTGGGGACCCCTGCGGGGGTCTGGGAGAGCCTCAGGAGGGTGGTCCAGAAGCACTCGCCTGTTTTAGTAATCAGCAGCTGGTAACTAATCCCTGTGTATGCAGAGGCTCGAGCAAAGGAAACAGGCTGTAAGAAAATGAACTAAGAAAACGCCCCACTGTGCTCTGAAACTGTCCCCATGAGGGCCAGTCAGCCGTGACCTCCTCACAAATAAAGCCTAAGGACATTTCCCAGTCCTCGTCCCTGGTGACCCCTCACAGCCTCAGCCATTACTGACCTCTGGCTGGAAACACTTGCTTTGCTTGGGTTGAGGATGCTACTGGTTGTCCCCAGCCTCCTGTCTTTCCTTCTCAGTGACCTCGCTGGTGCCTCTGCTCCGCCTCAGGTCTCCAAGTCAGCACTCAGGTCTGGCCATCTCAGCTCTCTGACCGACACCAGGCCCTGGTGAACCCACTCAGGCTCCAAGCCCTTAAATACCATCCACATGCCAATGTCAAGAAAAAGTAAGAGGAGGTCACACTTGTTCTACCCCAGCCGACTGCCAAAACCATATAACCAAAGCCTCAAGCATCCTGAAGATTCTCCCAGGCACCAGCCCTAATCTTAAAGGAGACATAAAATGCAAACACCGAGTTCCTGCCAGCATGAGTCAAGGAGATAAACCAACCAGCTGGAGACGAATCAGCTAAATAGCTCCTCCAAGTTAGAAAGAATGCAAGGCTTGGTGGCACACACCCTAATCCCAGCAACTCAGGAGACTGAGGACAGAGGGTCTCAAATCGGAGGTCAGCCTGGGCAACCTAGCTAGATCCTATCACACAACAAAAATAAAAAGGGCTGAGGGTATACTGGTAGAGCCTTGCCCACCACGTTGGAGGCCTTGGGTTCAATCCCCAGGACACAGAATAAAGTCATAATAGAATGTGAATGTCACCCCAGGTCCCAGCCTTCCTCCTCTGTACTGCGTGGACTGTGCCGTCACTGTCGTGAAGGGGTGTCCTGTCACTTGGGTTGGTGGGCTTCCAATTTGCAAACTGCTCTCAGGTATACACAAGAAACCTCTCAGCGTGTGTGTACAGTTGGGTCTGACTGTGTTTTGGATGCTGGTGACCTCCCATTTACATCTATCCAGACTTTGTCCTGGGACTCCAGACTTGCATCACCCACTGTCCACTCAATACCGCCGCCGGATATGACTGAGCCCCCCTCACCCACCCCACCCGGCCACCTGCCCCTGCCACAGTAGTCAATGGGGATGCTCTTCCTCCAGAGTCTCGACCAAAACTCTGAGCCATCCAAACTCCTGTCTTCCTCTCATCCCCCGTCAGCCCTCACAGTCCTCCCTGGTCACCTGTCCTTCAGAGCCCAACCATTTCTCACCCCCTACGACCATGGCCCCAGCCCCAGAAGCACCAGATCCCCCTGGGCCACTGCAGTAGCCTCCTGCCCGCCTCCCTCCCTCTGCCCAGCTCAGCAGCAGAACATGAACCTGAGCTGTCACTCCTTGGCCTGCCACTCAGCAAGAAAGCTAAGGTCATTGCAGTGGCCCACAGCACCTCCCCTGGCTCCTGCAGTCCTGGAACATGCCAGGCTGCTCCCTTACCAGGGTCTGCTGCCTGTTCCCTGCTCCCTGGATTCCTTCCCTCAGAGGCCCATGTGGCTCGCCCCTCACTGGCTTTGGCTCTTAGGGGGAGCACCACTTCCCCCAGACTCCTTGGCCCCTGTGGAGAGCTGCAGTGCCCACACTCTCTCTGCCCACCTGGACCTCTTTGCTTGCCTCCCTGTCTGCAGCAGGGATTCTGTCTGTTTCCTGCTGTGAACAGGCTAGGATGATGCTCAGCACATGGTAGGTGCTCAGTAAATACCTAACCATCGGGCAGAGTAGGAGTCGCTCCAGGTGTGATCCTCCACTCCCAGTGGCAGGACTTCTGGGTATCAACACTGTCTCAGGCACTGTCTTGGCACTAGGGACACACTGGGGACAAATAAGAAGCAATAGCAAAGGACCCTGTGCAGGATCTCCTACCGCAGCAGGAGAGACGATGACAAACAGGAATGGGCGGCTCACGATGTCAGACATGGTCAGAGGTAAGGAGAGGAAGAGACGAGAATGTGGGGACTGCGAGTCCACTTGGGCAGCTGTCACCAAGACCCACAGGTGGTGGCGGAAATCCAGGAAGTCCTCAGGATGCCAGAAGCTGAAAGTCCAAGATCACGGTGTGGTGGGCTGGCTCCGGCTGAGCTTCCCTGGTTTGCTGACGGCCCCTCCCCCTGTGTCTTCACTGGTCCCCACTCTGTGCACTTAAACGTCTGTGTCCTCATCTTTACTGTAGGACCCCAGTCCTTTTGACCTAGTCACCGCTAGATCCCCATCTCTAAATGCAGTCCCATTCTGAGGGCCTGGGGTTAGGACTTCATCAAATGAGTTTCGGGGAGACCCAGTTCAGCCCCACAAGGCAGGGGGGAGGTTTAGTAGGAGGGGGTGCAGGGGAGAAGGCAGTTTTCTAACCAACCTGAGAGAGTGAAAGAAGCAGCTCGGGAAGCCACCTTCCCAGCTCCGCAGCCCGGGGCAGGAAGGTGCATGGCTCATAAGACACAAAGCAGCAGAGCCAGGGTGGTGACAGGCCAGGGTGGTGACAGGCCAGGTCTCGTGGGCCAAGACTGAGTGAGCTCGGCAGGGGACGGGGCAGCGGGACCAGGGTGCTGCCAGGGCAGTAGGAGGTAACTGGATCCACGCTCCAGATGGCAGTCAGGCGGGGGCAGTGGCCTCTGAAGGGAGACCCGGTCCCTGGTGCTGGCAGTACTGCTCCTGGCTCCAGGCCTGCCTCGCCCTCGTCCCCCCACAGGCAGGGATGAGCGGATGCACTCAGGACCTGTCAGAGGTCCCAGGGGACTGCCAGGGCCTGTGACAGTTGCACTTCTTCCTCTTCCTTCCCTCCCCCGTCTCCCACCTCCTGCAGGTGAACCCCCAGCTCGGAGTCTATGTCACAGGGAACCAAACCTAAAGTAACAGGCCACCATCAGCCGTCAGACCCCGGATGTGTTTTCAAGGTCAAGTCCACAGGACTGAGACCCTATCATCATTTCGTGGAGCAACCAGAGACAGCTCCACGGCTCTGTCATCTGCTCAGGTCCAGGCACCGCCGAGCGTGTGACCTCTAGGGCCGCAGCCTCTTCTGCCCTCCCTGCTCCCATGCCCAGATTTGCTTACTGGGAGTTTCTGTTTGTTTGTTTGTTTTTAAGCTTAATGAGTTTTATTAGGCATTTTTTTCCGTTCCCCATCCTACTTCAAATGCGATTCATGGGTTCAACCCCCAGCCCCCAAAACTATACTCAGATCTCTGCAGAAACTTAAAGTGACGACCACCCATACTGGGAGCTCCGCAGGGCTGGCCTGGGGCGAGCAGTGCCCCTCCTGCCCTTCCCCACCATCCTGCCCCATCCTTGCCCTCCTTGTTTCTGTCTCCACCTTGGCCTCCGTCCTCCGTCCCTCTAAAGATCTGACTAGCGATGGGACACCTCCCACGCTGGCGCCTTCTTCTGCCCTCCTCTGCTTCCTTCCAACAAGCCCAGGCCTGGCCTGTCACACCAGGTTGCTGCTGCCCCTCTGCCTTTGTGTTGATTTGCTGCCTCTGCCATCCAGACCTCCAGCTGGCACAGCGCAGTACTGCAGGTTCTGCCCTGGGCTCTGCAGCTGGCTGTTTGCTCAACCCTCGAATGAAACTGCAGGTGACTCAGGTCACTGGTACCTTCTCACCAAACCAGGGTTCTCTCCTGAGTCCTCCCTCTCGGGGACTAGGGTTTTCAGCACAGAGCCCGGTGGAGCCCTCTGTCTGGGCACTCTTGGCTTCTCGGCTTCCTCAGGCTACTTCTTGCTCATCTTTCCCTCCCCCTGCTCCCGGGTGCAGACACCTGCCTCCTACTCCCCCGCAGAGAGATGCCCTGTGCATTTTTGGTCCCTGGCATGCAGCCATTTCCTGCTGGTCGAGCTGCCCAAACCAGACCACAGGCCCAGCTCCACCCCGCCCCTGCCTGTGGTCAAGTCAGCCCTCACCCCTGCTTCTCCTGAATTTGTGCTGCATCCTCAAAACGTTGGGGGCCTTCCTGACTCCTCATTGCCCTCCTGCCCTTTTGTGCAATTCCTTTCATTTCTTCAGAAGCTCTCCGGTCTTGGGCAGCGTGGCAGCCATAACAAATACCATAGACCAGGTAGGTGCTCTGAACAGTGGCCTCTGCTCCCTCATGGTTCCGCAGGCTGGAAGCCCAAGGTCAAGATGGGGATTTGCCTTCTGGTTATGGCACTCTCCTGGCTTCCAGACATGGCCTTCTGGCTGTGTCCTCATGTGGCCTTTCCTTGTAAGGGTGTGGTACTGGGGCCTGAACCCAGGGGTGTTTACCCACTGAGCCACATCCCCAGCCCTTTTAAAAATATTTTATTTAGAAGACAGGGTCTGAGTTGCTTAGGGCCTGGCAACTCAGTTGCTGAGGCTGGCTTTGAACTCATGATCCTCCTGCCTCAGCCTCCTGAGTTGCTGGGACTACAGATGTGTGACACCAAGCAAGGCCAGGGTCCCTTTTTATAAGGTCAGTAAGCGTATCATTCCTATCATGTGGGATTCACTCTCAGATATCATCTATCTGACCCTAATTATCTCTCACAGGTCCCACCTCCAAGTAGCATCCTGTTGGGGGTTAAGATTTCAACATACCAGTTTGGGTGGGAATGACACTAACATTGAGTCCCTGACATCCTTCTATTTCTGTTTGCTTTGGTCATTTGCTGGACTCCCTGGCTCCCAGCCCACACCGTGACTGAGTTCAACTTCCTGCTATGGCCTAGTCTGTGGCTGGTGGAGTTGGCTTTTCCTTCCTTCCCTCCCAACCCTCATCCTCCAGGCTCCCAATGCAGAAGGCCCACTTGTCCCCAGGTTGTACCCATGCTGTAGTGGCGAGCTGGCCTGTTCTCTGTGTCTCCAGTTGGTTGCTTTCTCCATCGGCTATAGGTGCCATGTCCAGGTGGCCCAGAGTCTACAAGGCAGTGTGCATGTAGGAAGGAGGGTGCTTCCTCTGCCACCAGAGCTGACGGCCCTGCCCCAGGCCAGAGAGCAGACACTTGAAACCCACTAAGCTCTTGACTCATCCACCTTGAGAGACAAGGAACAGCAACTCTACATCCTGAAGTCCAAGATGTGCGTTTTAACATTGCCAAAATCAAGGTGGAGCTTACCATCCATGGTGTTCCACTGAAGTGTGTGTGCGCGCATTTCCTTCAGTGGTACATAAAACAGTGTCTCATCTTACAGTTGATGGCATCTTAGATTCTAGAAGCTATAAAGCTCAAGTCCTGGTCTTGACTGTAGGAAAATTTCAAAAATATGTAAAGCATGCCACAGGGCAGAACGTTAGGTAGGAAAGAGGAGACAGAAAATAAACAGAACACTTGTTCCTTCCCAAGACCTTACTGTCTAGTTAGTGAAACAAGACTAAGAGAAAATCAGTACAAAAATAGGTGCCAACACATATGAGCAAGTGAGCACTGACGTGTCCAACGAGCATCTGAGTTATCTGGGATCAAGATCTCAGGAATATTTCCTGGAAGAAGTGAACTGTGGTTTAAAAGGGAAGGAAAAGTGGGCCAGTGGCTAAACTGCTTAATTTAACGGGCACATTGTTTTCATGAGGTAGTGAAATTTCATGAAAGGGAAAGAATTTGGATGGATTATGAGCATCATATCTGGGATTTCCATGCATCATGGCTGAAGGCTCAAGACGACCAAAAGTTCTGTGTTCAAGTTTACTTTATTCCCTGAATCTTGGTATGATGGGCTGTTCACTGAGCGTTGAATACCTGGTTGTTTCCCGTCACAGCTGATGTCTGCAAGGACACCTCCATGTCCTTCTTGGCACTGGGGATCTGCCCCTTCTGGAACAGGTGGGAACAAACAGCTTTGGCCCACAGTCTTGTCCTCAGTGCAGAGAGAGGAACTGGCTTGTGTTGGGATCCTGATGGAAACTCCGTGGTGGAACCACGCACAACACCCCAAGTGACCCCCAAGATGATTCCAAGTCAGCCTAGTGTCCCCTCTCCCTCCTCTGCAGACTCATCCTGACTCACAGACCTCGGGCCCAGAATCCAGTGGCAAGAGGGGCACCGGCCCCCGCGCACAGCGCACCCAGCTGCCAAGCCACATAGGCCACATCAGATGCTAAATAAAATCTGTGGGAGGGGCGCGATTTCCACCTGAAGGGCGAGGTAGAGGATGCTCAGGCCAGCAATAGTGGGGCTGTGTTGGGGGTCACAGTACCAGTTCTCTCTAAGCCCACACTCCGATGGTGCCTGGAGGTGGACCACACTGCCCTCACTCACAGAAGAGTGAAAGGCAGCATGTAACTGTCCACTCTCCATGCTCCAGCCACTCATGCTCCAGGAATTCACTGTCCTCCTGGTCACCTATTAAAGGGGCCAGTTATCACTGCCCCCTCCTCGGCAGGGAGACTGAGGCAGAGTCTCAGTGGCCCATCCAGGTTAGCAGAAGCAGAGCACACAAGGAGGCCCAGCGTCCCTGGGGCGGGGGTGGAGCGGGAGGGCCGCGGTGGTTTCCAGCCCCACAGGGCCCTCCAGGCCGGGGGGCTGCCCATATAAGGCTGCAGCCGTCCAGCATGGGTAGGGGCTCATTAAGGCCCCCAGCGGCCAGCGTCCTCCTCCGCGGCGAGGAATGTGTGGAATCTCCTCCCTAGCTGCCGCCCACCACATGGAGGACCTTCCCTCCACCCACACCCGCCGGGATTAGCCCCCAGTCCCGGTGCCCGCGGAGCGCACTCCCCGCCCACCCGGGCCTCGGGCGCGTCCTCGCCGGCGCGCGCGCAGCTGCCTCGCCGCTGGGGGGAGCGCGGCGCCTCGGCGGAGCGGCCCGGGAGGCGGCGGCGCGCCCTCACCTGCCCCAGGCGCGGCTCAGCGGGGCGGCGGCGGCGGCGACCGAGGAGGCCGCGAGGCCGCCCGGGAGGAGGCCGGGGAGGAGCCTGGCGGGGCGGGAGGGCGGCGCAAAGTGAAACTCCTGGAAGTTGCGGGAGCGCGAGGAGCCGTCGCGGGCTGTGCGCCCTCGGGCCGGACGGGCCCGGCCCCCGCGCACAGCGCACCCGGTGCCCATGGCCCTGAGCAAAGGGCTGCGGCTGCTGGCGCGGCTGGAGGCCACGGGCGAGAGCAGCGTGCTGCTGGAGGCGCGCGGCCGCGGCGACTGCCTGCTCTTCGAGGCCGGCACGGTGGCCACGCTGGGTGAGTGCCGCGCCCTCGCCCTGCCGCCCGCGGGCGGTGACGCCGGGAGGACCGGCGCCTGCCTGCGCCCGGACCTGGGGAGACCCGCGCCTCCCTACCCCAAGGGGCCAGTCCTGGAAGGCGCGGGGACCGCCAGGGCTGGGGATCGCGGGGAGGCGGGTGGCTTTTAGGGAGGAAGGGGCGCAGGGATGGCCGCGAGCACCCCTGGCTGAGCACGGTGGCGCACGGCGGGCACCCGGGGTCTCCGTCTGCGCGCCCGAGGACTCTGTTCTTGGAGAGGCGGCTCTGACTTTTTACTCTTGGCGCTGAGTCAGAGCGCGTTGCAAATTCACGACGGTCCCTTGGGACTGACTTAGGAGCCGGCAGTCCTGGCCCAGCGCTGGGCCTGGCGCTCCTTCTTGTGCACCTGTTGATGAAACCAGTGATTGCCTTTAGGTTTGTGTTGGCTTGGCTCCACTCCCAAAGGGGATGGGACCCAAGCTCCGAAACACAGACTCTGGGGAAACCACAGATGGCATCTTTGTCTTACGTTAATCCTTGGTCGAGAGCGTCACTACTTTGGCATATAGGACTTTGGAAGCAAATATACTATCTGGTGAATTTACCTGTATGCTGGATGTTAGAAGATGCCAAGCCAGCATATTTCACCTCTGGGCTTAGAAACCTTTAAATTGGCATGATGCTGAGGGTTTGGAGACATAATCTCATTTAATTTTCACAATTTTACAAAACCATTATTGTCATTCGCATATTACAGACAAGCAAACTGAGGCCTGAAGATGCTAAGATACTTATTTGCTCAGGGTGACACAGTCCACCTGACTTGTGTGTGGCCATTTTGATAGTGTCATACAATTCATGGCTTCCTGATCCCTGGTTTTGTGGCCAGCACTCAGGAAGAAGGTTCTAGGTGGCACCAAAGCCAGTGACATCAGGTGGGGTTGTTGGGTTTGTCATCATAAACCCTGGAGAGAGATTTACAAGAGCAGGTGTCCAGCTGCACTATCTTCCGGTGTTCTTAGCTCACCAAGTGCAGAATCACTTGTTCACTTGTACTTAAGATGTTCAGCAAATACAACTGCCACTCAAGCAGTGCTTCATAAATGTCTCCAATTGTGTGTGTGTGTGTGTGTGTGTGTGTGTGTGTGTGTTTTGTGGTGGTACTGGGGATTGAACCCAGGGCCTCATGCATGTGCTCTCCCACGGAGGTACATCCCAGCCCTCTGGGCTTGTTTTTACATTTATATGCATCAACTCCAGTTAGGACACAGGACTGTGTGCATATATGTGTGTGTGTGTGTGTCTCCACAGCACCATTTCTTCTATTTCTGTTTCCTGGATCATTTAACATATAATTATCCGGATTGCTTTCAGTCACTTGATTATTGAAACAGTGTCTCCAGTATTCTTTGCATCAAAGTGTGTAGCAAATCATGGATTAAATTATTATCAGATTATTCCATTTTGGGCTCTGTCCTGAAAAGTCCAAGTTTGGTCATTTGTTATGGCCTTGAAAGAAAACCACAGAAATTTCCATTCCATTTTAGTTGTCTATTTCATACCACATTTATCAAAACTGAGAGATTAATTTCATGACACAAAACTACCATTTCATCAAAAAGATTAAAATATCCTTTGGTTGGATTACAGTGACATAAGGCAAGGTTCATACACATTTAAGGGCTCCTTTGAAGCCACTTGGAACAAAAAAATACTTTTTCTAAAGTGAAGGCTTTTAAATGATTAATGAAGGCGGCAGAGTGCGTGTCTTCCAGTGGAAATGGGCTGTGGGCTGAGGTGCCTTTCCCTGGTGTTGGTGATGCAGCGCCCTGGGTTTATAGTAGAGGTGATGAAAGCAGTTGGCATGTCCTTAGCTCATGTGCAGTCCACACTTGTCTCTTAACCTATCATTTGTTTTTTGGTAGACCGCAGGCTAAATACTTATGCTTTTAAAGATTGTTTTTAATTAAATGAAATGAAGCTATTTTTAAAAAGCAGCTGTACCTTTTGATGGTATTCCTTGTCCAGAGGCTTCTGAGGGAGTGTTCAGTGACTAGAAGTTGTTTCAACTTTGAAGACACCCTAAGTGCACACATTGGATACATGGGCGCTGACCTTGAGATTCCCCTCTGTGCCCCAGGGCTGGCCAGCTGAGTTGCTGTGCTTTGCTCTTCTCAGTGAGGCGAAAGGCGCTCCCCCTGCCCCCAGGAAGGTTGCATCTCTCCTTTTGCCGGGACAGTGCACTTGTCCTTTCCCTGAGAGTAGGGGGTGGGGACAGCTTCCCTTTCTCTTTGGTTGTGGTTTTTCTGTGATGGATGTCCCCAGTGAGTAACAGGAGCCTAGGACACTAGAGGTGTGGGCCGTTGCCGTGTGGATCATGGTGCTCCTGGCTCCCGCGTGGCTCCGAAGCCTGCCCAGCCCTGTGTCAGGTGCACACTACTGCTTTTACTGGGGTCAACAGGTGATGAGGTGGCTTGGCTCTCCCACCATGAGCACGGGTTGCCAGCACCTTCCTGCACATTTCACCCCAAGGATTCTAGTGTGAGGAACGTCTGTCACTGGAAGGGCTCAGCGGTTCCTTAGTGTTTGGGGTCTTTATTGGTGTTCACAGGAAAAGCTGATGTTGCATGATTGGTTGGCAGTTGGACTTCTCCCTCTTGCCTGCTCTAGCCTGTCCTCACCTGTTCCCACCTGTCCTCCTATTCTTCCAGTGAACTTGGCAGATGTTCTCCGTACCAGGCCACCTAACCTGCTAATGAAAAGACTGCTTAAGGAATAGTTCCAAATTCATGTTTCCAGAAGAATAAAGCTGAGAATCTTTTAAATGGATCAGTGGGAGCAGGAATTCCAGAGACAGAAAAACTAAAGGTATGGGCACCAGTTTAAAAGGTTTTCACCAAGTGGATGTGGTGGTGCTCACATGTAATCTCAGCAAATTCAGAGGCTTAGGCAGGCAAATACTGAATTCAAGTCCGGCCTGAACAACCAAGTGAGACCCTGTCTCAAATAAAAATGAAAAGGGCTGGGGATGGGGCTCAGTGTCAGAGTGCCCCTGGGTTCTATTCCCAGTACTGCCATCTTCTATGTAGATGACAATCCAGCGTCCATTGCCCCCATCCAGAATCAGCATCCAGATGTTCTCTTGTTCACACATCCACACAAGAAGCACTGGTCTTTTGCGGCTGTCTCTTTTAGACTTTGGATGGACCAGATAGAGGGAAGCGTGCTGGTTGTTGATGGAGTTCACCTGCTTTCAGAGTGAGCGTCAATGCTCCAAAGTTCAGTGTTCTCCAAACAGCCAGCAGGTCCCCATGTTTACACGTGGGTTTATGCCTGTACCTGCCTCTCCACCCCCCCCCCCCCCCCCGCTTTGTAACTGTTGAGTGTGGGCAGCAGGAGGGAGAATGGGGAAGGAGGCTTGGGAGACTTCATTAGTGCATGTCCCTGCCTTTCTTTGAGCAACTGCTCTTCGCAGCTGCCGAGTTTTCACGGAGGCCACAGTCACGCTTGGCTGGAGAGGGTGAGGTGGCTGAAGAGCCCACTCAGAAGCCTTGGTGTGGACTGTTGCCTTGGTCTCTTGCTTGGGCTTCATGGCTGGAATTATTTGGTCAGTGACTTGAAGCCTGACTGGTTAAGAGCATTGGAGAGAACCTGAGAGGTGGCCAATCTGGGAATGCTCCTGGACAGAGGTGGACGCCCAGGTGGGGGGTGGGGGGCTGGGCTCCTGACTTGGTCCGGTTGGCCTCAGAACTCCTGTGGCCCCTTTCCTGGCTGTAGGTCTTGTCAACACAACGATGTTCACAGAAATGCAGAGCAGTTGATGTGTCCTCTCCCTGTGGTCTTTTTTTTTAACTCTGTCCTTTTGATTGTGACTTCTGATTTCAGATCTTGCCAGGCTCTTGTTTTGGCTGCTTGTCCCAAAAACTTTGTTTTTAACTTTTAATTATGAGCATGTTTAAACATACACAAAAGTACAGTCAATCTCCATGGATGGATCGACACACACAGACACACACACACTCTCTCTCTCTCTCTCTCTCTCTCTCTCTCTCTCTCTGTTGACAGTTACCCATATGGTGTCAGATTTCTTCTGCTTGTCCCTGTATTTTTTTTTAAACCTTTATTATATTTCTTCATTTGTATGTGGTGCTAAGGATCGAACCCAGGGCCTCACAGGTGCTAGGCAAGTGCTCTACTGCTGAGCTACAGCCCCAGCTGCTGTATTATATTTTTAGTTGTAGATGGACACAGTTTCTTTGTTTTATTTATTTATTTTTATGAGGTGCTCAAGCAAGTGCTCAACCACTGAGCTACAATCCCAGCCCTTGTCCCTATATTTTTAATGAAAAAAAAAATGAATCTCCTAAAATTTAGTTTTCTCAATGCCAGGCAAGATTTTGATTTATTTGGACTGGCTCTCTTTTTTTTTTTTTTTAACTTGCATTTATATATGTAAGTTCAAATTTTATTTTATTGTAAATTGGCAAATTCTATTTATGGGGTTCAAAGTCATGTGGACATGTGTATGATGAAATTAAGCTGATTACCATATCCACCACCTCAATACCTGTTCTGTGTGAGACCATTTGAAATTAACTCTTCGTGATTTTGAGCTATCCCAATAGGCTATCATTACCGTAGTCACCAGGGTACAGAAGTTCACAGTTTACTGGATGGATGTCATTGTGACCAACAGCAGAAATGGTGGTGTGAACGGATTCTGAGGTTCTGTACAAGATACATGTTTCAAAGCACAGTGGCCACAGGGTGGAAGAGCCACAGGGTGGAAGAAGAGGGCACTCCGGAGGGCAGCAGTGGTGGGCACAGGAGGAGAAGGTCTGGGCTCTCCAGTGGCACCACCCCTGGCCCTTGCACAAGAGAGGACAGAGGAGCCCTGGCCATCTGACCTTTGTGCTTGTCCTTCTGGGCCACATCCTGCTACTCAGTACCCTGGAGTTTGCCATGCAGATGGCCCAACCTGCTTCCTTAGCCTGCTTCCTGCTTCAGGGGGCAAAGGACTCCTCCCAGGGGTGTCCACCCCAGGCCTGAAGGTTTGGGACCCTAGGGCAAGGGATAAGAACTGGACCCAGGCAAGACACAGCAGCATATGCCTGTCATCCCAGTGGCTTAGGAGTTGGAGGCAGGAGGACACAAGTTCAAAGCCAGCTCAGCAACATAGCAAGGCCCTAAGCAACTTAGCAAGATCCTGGCTCAAAATTTTTAAAAAAGCCAGGGACGGTGCTGGGGATGTGGCTCAGTGGTTAAGTGCCTCTGGATTCAATCCCCAGTGCAAAAAAAAAATAAAAAATAAAAAAAGAACTAGAGCCAGGCTGGTTGGGTGTCCACCCGTGAGCACAAAGAGGGGTATGAAGCCCGTTGGGGAAGACAGTGGAGGAGAAGGGGCCAGGCTGGGATGGGGACCTGAACTTCCGGTTCATCCTGGGAGTGTGCTTCTCAAGGTAGGAGGGGAGAATGTATTTTATTTAACAGTTTGTTAGCTTCATTGAAAGCATGCAGGGTGCCAAGCACCACTGGTACTGTGCCCCAGACCCTGTAGATAGTCTGTGGGCCTGCTCTGGGCACCTGCATGAGTCTGGGGCTCACTTCTGGAATAATCCTTGGGTGCTTAGTTTCTGTGGCCTTGCTGCTTGAGGACAGGAACTAGTTTCTGTTTTCACTTGAATTGTCTTTCAACCCCTGGACGCACTGACTTAGCACTTCCAGGCCGGGCTGTGTGCCTGCAGGGAGGCAAAATCAGATCCAGCTGGGAGGATGTCTGCTCCTGACCAAGCTGAATGCTTGAAAAACCAAGTCCCCGAGCTGCTTGCCCTCCCTGCTCCTCAGGCCAGCGGACCCAGGGCTGAGTGGGGGCAGATGGGGTCCACCTCTAACAGGAAACAGCCCAGGTGAGGGCTGCCTGCCTTCCAGGCCCCCTGGAGGGGGCTCTCCAGCACTTGCAAGTAAATGGGGGTCATTCTTTCTCAAGGAAAATTAGACAAGTGAATGAAAACCTTTCCAAGTGCATGTCCTTGGTCCTGAGTTCCAGCTGCAGAAACTCATCTCAGGAATAGTCACAGATCACAGCCCATCTCGCTCAAGGATGTTTATCTCTCGGTGTTTTGCATGTTTTACAGGTTAAACAAACTCTGGTTCAACTTGGCAGTAGCTCCTATTTGATTACCATACACCAGGTGCTGCTCCAGGTAGTTTACACATACTGATTTATGTGATCCTTACGATGAGGCAGGGGCTAATGACCTCCATTTTACACTTGGAGAAACTGAGGCACAGAAAGGCATAAGAATTTTCCAGAGCTTCCGCCTCAACTTTGTGGCAGAGTCTTGATTTGAAGAAGGCCTGAAGGCTCCAGTGAACAGTGTGTTCAGTAAATTCTGTTTCCTGGGCCAGGGCTGGGGCTCAGCAGTGGAGCACTGGCCTAGCATGTGCGAGGCCCTGGGTTCGATCCTCAGCACCACATAAAGATAAATAAATAAAATAAAGGTATTGTATCTACAACTAAAAAATAAATGTTTTTAAAAAAATTCTTAGTGAAAACGATAAACACATTGGTGTGTGGAAAAGACTCAGCCTGTTCCACAGTCTTGGGCTTCAGGTCTTTTTTTTAGTCGTAGATGGACACAAGACCTTTATTTTATTTATTTATTCTTATGTGGTGCTGAGGATCGAACCCAGTACTTCACGTGCACTAGGCAAGCGCTCTGCCACTGAGCTTCAACCCCAGCCCCTTCTCTTGGGTCTTGAACTCTGGTGCAGTCAGGGAAGACAGGCTTGCAGGTGACTGTGGTGCACCAGCGCGGTCCCTCCAGTTGTGGAGGGTTTCATCTGACACACGCCTTCATAGAGGAGGCTCTTACTTGGGGATCCCATCACCCACTTTCTGAGGGTGGGGTGTGCAGCTTGGCCAAGGGCAGCTCGATGTTTGAGAAGATGCAGGCTTCAAGCCTATGCTCCAAGAGGGAGATCTGGGTCCCCAAGTTGGTCCCCTTCTTCCATGTGGATGTCCCAGCGCCTGGCACAGAGCCCCATGCGGCCTCAGGGTGATGAAGAACGAGCCCCATCCCCCAGTGCAGAGGAAGAGGACCCCAGGCTCCAGGGGTCCTCTTCTGAATAGAACATGAGGAGTGTCCGATAGGTGCAGTGTTGACCTGGGTGGTCCCTGAGGGCTCCAGGGTGGTTCCTGAGGGCTCTGGGGTGATCCGTGAGGGCTCCGGGGTGATCCGTGAGGGCTCCGGGGTGATCCGTGAGGGCTCCTGGGTTTTGAGATGGGAGAAGTCCCTAAGTGAGGTGCCAGACGCTGTAGGAGCAGACCTACCTGCCCCCGTTGGCTGTTTGGGCAGGAATGGCTCTGCCAGGTGAGTGGACATGCTTTGCACCAAGGTGGTGCTGAGCAGGTGCCAGCACCTCTCCAAGGGCCCGCACAGGAAGGCTGTGCGCACCTGGCTGGCCCTGTGGGCCACAGCCATCTGCACTGTGGCATTAAGAGACTGGCAGGATGCCACTTGCTGGTAAAGCTTCCTGGTTCAGAAAATGCCTCAGAACCGGAGGATTCCTTTGATGAGTATCCGCCAGGAGGGCAGCGTGTTCCCGGGGACCGATGGATGACCCAGATTGCAAGAGCAGATTCTAAGTACACAGTGGAAGTCTGAGCTTAATCTTAAGGCAGTTTTGGGGGATATGGGGCTCCTGGTGAGGTGTGAGATGTCATGGGAACTGGCCCTTCGTTCTCTTCCTGGGTCTGTGCCCAGTCTGCCTGGCACCCCCAGGCTGATGGCCATCCGTCCTGCTTTCCTGGAACCCCTCCTAGTGTGATGGTGAGCCTCTGTGCTATGTCCCTGAGTCCCTGGAGTGCATCTGTGAAGCCACACACACCCTGGGAACAGCGACCCTTCCTTCCCCTCCGCCCTTGGCTGGCCATGGGCCCCCCGTATGGAACTTTGGTCCCATGCGCTCTGCCTGCTTCAGCTCCACAGGCTGTCCGAGGGCCTGGGGTGGGGTGGGGAGAGGGTGCCGATCCTGGTGATGCTGAGGTCCAGTGGAGGCCCGGGCTGGCGGCTGGAAGGTGAGCCTGCAGTCCTGGTTTGTCCTGCCCAGCTGGCCTTTCAGGAACACAGAGGCAGGCAGCGGTGTTGTGACCACTTGGCATTGACTGGTGGAAGTGATCTTATTCAGAAGAAATAAACGCTTCCTTCCTGTCTTCGGAGCTGACCTTGGAATGCCCAGTGGATTGCACCCCCAAGCCCCAGCCTCCTCCTCCGCCTGTTGGCAGCTGACGGCAGGGAACAAAGGTGGCTGCTCCATCTGTAGGTGAAGCTGACACGGGTGAGCAGCCCTGGGCTCTGGGGACCTGTCTCTGGGCTGCTCTGCCATCTTGGTTTCAGCCTCTCTCCAGCCGGAGGGTCACCAACCTTTTCTTCCCTAGAGGAAGCCTGTGCCTGGCCAAAAGCAAATACTGGAGCTGTGCGTCTTTCGAAGAGAGATTGCTGCCTGCTTCACCCTCTGGCCTACAAACATTTCTTACAGTGGTGACTGTTGTGACCACAGTGACCAGGTGAGGGACAACCCAGCTTTCAGAGGTTTGACTTGGAATCCTTCTCTCCTCCTTGTCAATCAACAAGCACTGCTTGGAAAACTGACCGTCTGTCTACACTGTTGAGGGCCACAGCCGAGTCGGATGACGCATGGCATTTTTGCCAGGAGTAGTGGTTGAGAGGTGACTTGAGTTCCGCTTGAGCTCTCGCGGGGATTCCCGGAGAGTTCCCATTGGTTGGGGAAATATCCCTCCAACAGGGATATTTCCGGTTGCTGGTTCCTGGAGGAGCCGCGTAGAGTCCGGGGGAGTTCCCGGGAGCGTGTGTGGAGTGTGCTGGTGGAGTTCAGAAATAAAGTTTGTTCCTGCTTCAGTGGCTCGTGATTTGTGCCCAGCCAGACGGCGGCACTACACCACCTGTAAGTCTAGTTAAAATGCAAGCCGTGCCTCAGCTGCTTGGGGTGCAGTTTGGGGGGTGCAGTCCATACTTCTTGAAAGCCCCTGGGTGATGCTGTTCCATGGATTGCATGTAGCTAAGGTTCATCAGCGGCTTGGGGGAGACCTGAACTGCTTATGCTGTCCCCCTTGGGAAGGACAACCAAGCCTTCCAGACCTTGGAATCTTTATCTGAAAATAAGTGAATTTCAATTGATACTGCCTTTCCTGTTCTTGAGATCACATGTACCCTTTTTTTGGTAGTGCTGGGGTTGAACCCAGGGCCTCATATGCATGTGAGGCAAGAGCCTTACCACTGACCCACATCCCCAGACCTCCAGTGTGTGTTTAAAAAGAGCTGGGTGTGATGGTGCATATCTGTAAAGTCAGGAGGCTGAGACAGGAAGATCAAAGTCAGCCTCAGCAACTTAGCAGGACCCTAAGCAACTCAGTGAGACCCTGTCTCTAAATAAAATCTAAAAAGGTTTAGGGATGTGGCTCAGTGGCTCAGTGCCCCTGGGTTCAATCCCCATTACAGAGATAGAGAAGAGAGAGAGAGAGAGAGAGAGAGAGAGAGAGAGAGAGAGAGAGAGAAGAAGAAGAAGAAGAAGAAGGAGGAGGGGGAGGGGAGGGGAGGGGAGAGAGGAGACAGGGGGAGGGAGGGGGGCTTAATCACCAAGGATATGCACATCACTACTTCACTCACCTACAAGTTTAAACTACCCAGAAATTTAGGAGAAGTTTAGGAGAAGTGATGTGGCAAGGTTCCTTATAAGAAAGTCAGAGCTCAGCCTTGAAATCTCGTGCTCTGTGATTTCCTTGATCTCTACTTATGGGTTAATGAAAATACATGAGATTCTCTCAGATTCTGCCAGGTCCCTGTCACTTGCAAAAACTTATAAAAGCAATGGCACCTTCAGCTTAAATAGAACACCAAGTAAAGTGTTCACTAGTGTATTATGAACTGTGCTAACTTCAGGCAGATTATCAAGAGCCCAAGTTTCATTATTGTACAGCTAAAAAAATAACTGGAGGGCTCGGGTTGTATGCAAGCCGTGCCTCAGTTGCTTGAGGTGGAGTTGGGGGGCTGCAGTCCATACTTCTTGAAAGCCCCTGGGTAGAGCACTTGCCTAGCATGTGCAAGGCACTGGGTTGGATTCTGAGCACCACATATAAATAAATGAAAAAAATAAAGATCCACCTAAAAAAATAAAATAACTGGGCTGCCGTTTGGCTAGGGACGGGGCAGTTCGTGTACCTGGGAATGTGTGATCTTTTTTCCGTCTGTTGTAACTTGGCCTCACCAGAAGTCTTGCCAGTGGCTGACAAAGTGTTGGACACTTTAATAGAGAGAGGGTCTCTGCGGTTCCTGCTACAGGACTCAATGGAACCCAGTGGCGTGCTGCTGGCAGAGATGAGCTGCTTGCAGCAGGACATGTGCTCTGGGTGCAGGACAGTGACGTTGCTCTCAGTGTCGGGGTGTGGGTACAAAAAGGAATATTAGTAAGTCAGGGCTGGGGTGACTGGCTGCCACTGGGCCCAGCCAGGCCCTTGTAATGGTCCATGGGGCGGAGGAAGGGTGGGTGCTGGCCTGTGCCTCTCCTGTCCCTGGGACCACCAGGAGGGCAGGGGAACAGGTCTCAATCACATCTGGGTGGTAATTGGGGGCCAAGGTGGAGGTGTAAGAAAGAATTCCATGTTGGAATGCATCTCCGGCCAGCAGAATCTTATGTTTCAGAGGGCCACCTGCTTCGTCCAGACCAACCATGGAAACAGTCCCTTTGAATGAGGACTGAAAGACCTTGTCTGGTTCTATAAGTGGATTTTAACCCTGAAGCAATAGAACTTAACTTTTTTTCCCCTTCTATTTTAGTTTTGCTGTTTACTGACAGGTAAGAAGTATGATTTTGAATAGGTTGTTAAAAAGGCACTGGGCTCCATTCTGGGGGTACCCCAGAGTCTCTGTGGTAACACAGAAGTCTTGGCCTCCTATAAGGTCCCCTGGGGTCCAGGACAGGGGCTCCTCCTCCCTCTCCCTGCCCACTTTTCCCAGCTGCCAGTTGGTGTCCAGATCTGCCCTCGGGCCCTTTCCTAACTCATCAAGGCTCCCTGCTGGCTGCAGGCTGCCCTGGGGGGACCCTGTAAAAGCTCCCTGACTTGTGGGGTGGAGATGAGATTTCCCATTGTGGGTTTTTTTTTTGTTTGTTTGTTTGTTTTTTTGTGGCATGCTGGGGATGGAACCCAGGCCTTGAGCATGCTAGACAAGTAGAAAAAACTTAAAAGACCTTTGTCTTGTCAGCTTAAGGATAAAAAATAACACATTGAACCAAAAGAGTCATGGTTCTGATTCCACGAATGTCTGGAGTCTTACAGAATGCAATGACTATTCTCCACCTAATTTTTTAAAACAATATTACTTTTCACTGGATATAAAATATAATTAATGATTTTAAGTGGTGTTGAGGATCTGTAGCAGGTGAGGCAAGTGCTTTTAAATTGAGGTACACATGCAGCCCATTCAAGAAAATGTGTCCCCAACTCTGTGATGAACTATTTTGTCCACTATGGAGGTGTGTTTGTAGCTTATCTCTAAAATATGGGATGAGAATCGTAAGACCAGATATATGAAATGGGGAAACAGAATGAAATCCTGTTGTGCATACAAAGTCTCCTGGCCTTCTGGGCTTGACTTGCTAACACCTTCCCTTGTAGGTTTCTGGTTCACTTGGCTGTCAGGAAAATTTGGTTACTGAGAGCGTATTACTGAGACAAATAAGTTCAGAAGCAAGACTTGATGGGGTCCCATGGCAAAAGTCCTTTGGGGGACCCCCCAGCCGCGGGCCTTCCTAGAGGGCTGCCATCTTGGCTCCTGTCTTCCCCCTCCTGTGCCCTGGAAGGCTTTGGGTGTGGATGATAAGCGAGCTGGGTCTGGGATTAATTTGGTGTTCTCCAGATGGACTCAGGGCAAGTAGGTGATATCAGAGTGGAGAATGTTGGTGACCCCAGGGCTATGAGATAAGCTGGATGGTGGCTCATTCTCACAGTGAGTTCTTAAATGGGCTGCTTTTCAGTGTCGCCAAATCAGTGGCCTTCCCATACTCCAGCATTCACCAGTTAGAGGGCGCAGTGGGGGAAAAGGTCCCCTCTCCACAGTTTCTGGGAGTAAATGAAATATGTGAGGCTGAGAAGAAGAAGGCTATGCAACTTGACAGACGCTAGGATCCATGGAAGGGACACCATGTTCTTGGGGTGGGACCACCAGCACCGTGAAGAGGCCCGTTCCATTTCATCCATAGACACAGGTCCCTGAGTAAAATCCAGCCGAGTTCCAGCAGAGGGCTTATGTTAAGGGTAACAGGCTGGTTTTAAAGTGTGTCTGGAACTGCTGCACCTGAAGATTCTGACCCTACTCTCCCATTTGGGTTCTTGGAAACCCCAACCAGCGGATGCATGACCTGAGTTGGGCAGGTTCTTCTCTGTTCTTAAACCCCAGCAGGTCAGCCACTCTGCAGCCACCTCAGAGCCCAGCCTCTCCCTGCGTGGTGCAGCTGCCTCCGACTAGCCCGCTGGCTGCTGGTGAGGCCTGCACACCCGGCCCACTCCGCCCTGCTCTTTCTTCTCCTTTTCTAGGGCTTGCCCCCCCCCCCCCCGCCCCCAGCAGCCTGACTTGTTCTTGCTGTTCCACCTGCCCCCAAAGCCCTTCCCCGGGGTCTGCCTGGCTGCCTCCTCCGCATCCAGGGCTCAGCCTGGTGACTTCAGCTGGACCTTCCTGAGCTTGGTAGCTGTGCTGGCCTGTGGTCTGTCCCATTGCCTGCTTTCCTTTCTTTGTAATGGAATACCGTGTGTGTGTGTGTGTGTGTGTGTGTGTGTGTGTGTGTGTTCTGTTCCCACCACAGCCACAGCGGTGCATGGGCACTGGATTGTGTCCCCCAGATTTGTGTGAATGGAGTACTTGTTTATTTAAAAGTCTAGCTGGGAGCAATGGCACAGCTATAATCCCAGCACCTCGAGAGGCCGAGGCAGGAGCATTGCAAACTTGAGGCCTCAGCAACCTAATGAAACCCTGTCTCGAAAGGAAGGAAGCAGGGGAGGGAGAGAGGAAGGGAAAGAAGGAAGAAAGGAAGGAAGAGGAAGAGAAAGAGAGGAAGGAAGGAGGGAAGGGAGGAAGGAGGAAAGAAAGGGAATGGTGCTGGGGTTGTAGCTCAGTGGCCCTGGCCCTGGGTTCGGTCCAGGAGGGTGGGGTTTGCTGAGGGGCCTTGCCCAGTGGACAGTGTGGTGTCTGACTTTATCTAGGTGAACACTCCGAATGCCCAGCCCTGCTTGGCAGGTCCCTGAGCAAAGGAGGAGGCTGGCAGGACGGGCCACTGCTCCTCGTCCAGGGAGTGTGGTCTTCACAGCGGTTCATGCCAGGGACAGCACCATGGCTGTCAGTCTAGTAGCCCCTCAGGTCCAGGTTCTATGTGTATACATAGATCTCAGGGCTCACAAACATGTCCCCTTACAAAGGTCACCCCTGAGGCCCCAAGCCTGGTGTCCCATTGAGGTTCTGATTCACTTATGGATGTTTTCTGTCCAGAGGCAGTTTGTCAATTAGTTGTTTTGTTTTTTTTTTTAACCATAAGAAGTGTTGAGGGGCTGGGGTTGTGGCTCAGCAGTGTGCTTGCCTAGAACGTGTGAGGTGCTGGGTTCGATCCTCAGCACCACATAAAATAAATAAATAAAATGAAGGTATTGTGTTCACCTAAAAGAACTAAAAAAAAATAAATATTAAAAAAAATTTTTAAAAAGAAGTGTTGAGTGGCGACTGTTGCCGTCCTACCTTTATGGGGTTCCCAGGTGTCCTAGTTCTTTTGTTTGTTTGTTTCTATAACAAAATATGCAAGGCAGGTACTTTATAAAGAAGAGGTTCATTTAGCTCATAGTTCTGGAGGCCCGAGAGCCTGGATGACCCCTGGTGAAAGCCTTGGAGTGGACAGAATCACACGGTAGGAGCACAGGGGAGAGAGGAGGGGTGGGGGTCAAGGGAGGGAGCCGAGACCTGGGAAGAGCCAGGCTCCACCTTGGGAAGAAAAGAAGAAGAGCTAGAGCCCTTCCTTCTATCATACATTAAAATAAATTCCAGAGATAATGAAGAATGAAATGTGAAAAACCCCCCAACTTTCAAAATTGCCGCAGTCTGGCTGGGCACAATTCAGGAGCCACTTGTCAAAAGAAACGAACTTTATTTTTAGAACCACACACACGGCACCACACAGCTCTTCAGGAAAACCCTCAGAGCCCAACTGCCACCACCGGCTTCCCACAAGCCTCTCCACCTCCCCCACTCCTCCTGCTCTTGAGGCCCATTGGCTGGGTCGCATGGGTGGAGCCAAAAAAGTCCCCCAATGAGCATCTCCATGGTCTGAAAGGGCGGGGAAACAGCCCAATGAGCATCACCGCAGAGGAGCCAGTCAGTTGGCAGCTAGAAGTTTGCTGCAGCCCCTGTGAGCCAATCATCAGCTGGCAGCTGGAAGTTTGCTGGGCCCCTTCAGCTGTGGCTATCAACAAAAATATTAGAAGACAGTATCTTACCAGTTTATGGTGTGGAAAGACTTTCTAAGGAAAGCATAAAACTCAGAAGCCATCAAGGCAAGAAAAAGTATAGATTTCAGACTTTGTTTTTCTAAATGGGCATCAAACCCAGGGCATTCTGCCACTGAGCTATACCCCCAGCTCTTTTTTATTTTGAGATAGTGTCTTGCTGGGTTGCTGGGGCTGGCCTCCAACTTGCTGTCCTCCTGCTTCAGCCTCCCAACTTTTGGATTACATGCATACATCACCACACCCAGCTTAAGAAATCTTTTTTTATTGAGCTATAAAATGCAATAGAAAATGGTCACTCTGAGGGCACAGTCCATGAATTTTCACCAAGTAAGCCCACCCACATATCCAGAGGGGGAGTCTGGAGATGGAGTGTCCAGCACCCTGGGGCTCCTGCTGCCCCTTGCATGGGTCACTCTGATGGATTGAATTACATAAAAATTGCAAACTCTAGTGTACCACACACTCCAAGTGTCATTAGAAGGCAAGCAGCAGTCTGGAAGGAAACTGCGTTCAACCCTTTATGACATATAAAAGCTAAAGACTGATAATCATAGCATATAAAAGAGCCCTGGAGATCACCAAGGACAAACAGTGAGCACAGAGGCTGGCAGGGGGATAATACCCGATTCTCAGAAGAGAAAGCACAATACTCAGAACAATGGGGCTGGCGCTGCCAGCTCTGCCCGCAGCGGCGTGTGATCAGGGTGGGTGAGGGCTGAGTCTCCCTTCTGCGCTCCCCCCCCCCCCCACCCCCCCCACCCCCCGTGAGCCAGGCACAACCGTGGTGCAGCGCCCTCCTCACACCTGCCCGGGTCCTCCTGCCCCCACCCTGGCATGTTGGTTCTCTGGTGCAGGCTCCCTGGGTGGGCCCTGCAGGCTTGACTGGACTTGCCCTCCAGGGGGCCCAGCTGCTGGGGTTCCAGCCGAGGCCTTGAGAGACACAGTCAGGGCAGGACTCGGGTGCTAGGGACACAGCCACAGCCTGGGACAGGCCTGAAGTGGCCAGAGGCAGCGAGGACCCCACAGGGTGGGGTGACTTGGCAAGGCTTCCTGTCCCAGAGGGCCAGGGTTAGGAGGACAAAGCCAGCCCCCTGAAAGTAGGGGACAGGCAGGAGGCTGGCAGCTCGTTCTGTAAAGTCCAGACCCCACCCTCAAGGGGGTCCTTGGAGACAGGATTTCATGGGCACAAGACACTGTGTCCACCTTGCAGAATGTCCCCCGGCAGCTCCCGAGGTCCCGCAGTAAGACCGTTGCTCAGCAGTGTTGCTCAAGACCCGTGGCCTTTTGTTCATGGAACCTGTGGCCGCATCTTGGGGTACACCAGTGTCCCAGGGGATGCAGTTTGGGAATCCTGCTGGGACGTGGTTAAGGCCCAGAGCCTCCCTTGGGAAGAAAGCCTTGGTCCCGGGAGTGAGGGGCAGTTTCAGAGTGGTCCAGAGGTGGGCACTAGGGTCATCTGAGAAGGCCTCTTCTGCCTGTTGTGGAAGGGAGCGTGGTGTTCTTTTCCGATGTCAGCCAGGCCCCTGTGAATGACAGACCAGGGTAGAGGAGGAGGAGTCGGGAACAGCCGTGGCCCGCGCGGCCTGTCCCTAGTCTTCCCCACAGGGGCCTCCGTCTGTCCCACGCTGTCCGGGAGACCCCGCTGCAGCTCTGGCGGGTGGTCCTAGGAGTGCACCTGGCTTCCTCCCCAGACAACCACAAAGAAAGACATCGGAGAGGCCTGAACAATGGGTGACGGCCTGTCCTCTGGATTCCGGGTCAAACTGTAGCTAGGAGCTGGCCTCTGGTTGGCTGGCCTTTCCCTCAGTACCCCCCCACACTTCCTGTCGCCTCTCTTTGGAACTCTTCCCTCCTGCGCATTCCTCCCCCAGCCGGCCTCCAATGGAGGCTGCTCTGCCCTCTGTCCGTGGGGAGGGTCTCCTTGGCCTACCTCGCTGCCTCCACCCCTTCCCTGGAGAGCCTCCTGCCGGCTCTGTCCCTATCCAGGTGAGGCCATGCCCACAGGAGGCTCCACCTCCTCTGCTGGCCTCACCCTCTGGCCTCCTCACAGCCATGTCTGTCTCCCTTCCCCGTGGACCTGGCCCTCCCAGGTTGGAACCAGCCCTGGTGGCTGAGTTTCAAGGCCTGCCCCCTACCTCCTTCAGCCCTTCCCCCGTCAGGACCCCAGCAGGGCCTTGTGCTGACCTAGGCCTGTGTCCTCTCCCTCCCCACCCCGGGGCTGTGGTGACTCTCACACTCTCTGCTCCTTTTACTGCCTGCTTCCTTCCCTCCTCCTGCACTTGAGTGGCTCAGCTGGCCAGAGAGGAGCAGGACAGTGCTGACTGAGTGCTGTTGGGTGATCTCAGGCCTTTTGCTGGTCAGAGTCTCCTCCTGGCTCTGGAGTGACCACTCCACCCACTTCAGTCCCTCTCACCTGGGACTTTGCTTCCTACTTCCCTGAGAAAATGAAAGTCACTGAGAGGGAACTTCCCCTAGTTGCTGCTCTGAGCTGTGGGCACTGTCTCTGACATGTCCCCGTCCTGTCCGCCCGTCCAGTCCCCCTTGCCTTTTAACCCCTTGCTGCAGTGCCCCCTTTCTTTCCCCCCTGGTCCACGTCCACCATGACCAGGAGGCTGGCATATCATCCTGAGGGACCTGACCTGACCCTGGCCCCTCCTCATTGCCCTGTCCCTCACGCCAGGGACTGTCCACACGGGCTGCATCCACTTTCCTCCTCCGTGCTCCTCTGAAGCAGCTCGGGCCAGCTCCAGTCCTTGCCTCTCCCCTGAACTTGGCATCCTGGCCCAGGGCCCTCACCTGCAGAGTCCCCTGCCAGCGGCCCGCAGGCCTCCACCGCTCCTCCCTGGTTGGTTGGCTTCTGCCATGCTCTGTTCAGGCCCTTAGCAACCCTCCGCGGGGGAACTCAGGAACTGGTGGGCTGGTCCCCGCGGAGAGGAGTGATGGAGGACGGAGAGCAGCTGGGCCACCTCCAGCGCCGGCCTGGGCCGGAACCGGCTTTAGGGTTAGATGCAACATGGCACCAAGGGCCCCTCCCCTCCCGTTCCCCACCGGGTCGGAGGAGAAGCGACACCCGGCCCTGTTGCTGCTCAGCCCAGTGAGCGGATGTGGCTGCCAGACGCATGGCCAGCATTGAGCCAGATTTTTAAAGGTGATGATTTGCTTTCCTGGATTCTTTTTTAAGGAAAAAAGACTCAACTTGAAAGACTCCGGGGCCAGATCTGTGCCCAAGCTCTCAGGTCCCAGGAGCCTGCCTCCCCCTCGGGCCTGGTCCCCTCAGCCATGCTGACAGCTCAGCCAGGGGTGTGGGGAGTGGGGGAGGCCCCTGCCCAGGACAGTTTTCCATTCCGGCTGCAGGAGGCTGGGCTTCCTCCTGTTTTCCCTGGCTGCGCAGGGACGTCAGCACAGCATTGGTGGGGACAGTGCCTTTGCTGACCTAATGCTTGTTAAAAGTTTGAGCCCCAGGGCTCCTGATGGCCTGGACTTTTTGGTGAGGGGGAGATGCCAGTCAAGTCTCTCAAAGGCTGAGCGGCTGGCCAGCTGGCTTTGTCTCGGGCTCGGCTTCTGTTTCCAACAGATGTTTTGGTTTGCGTTTGCTTAGCAACCCTCCCGCTCTGCGGGGCTGCCTGGGCTCCAGCTGACAACCCTGGAAGGCTCAGCCACAGCCAGGCTGCACTGAGCCGGACCCGCTCAGAAGGAGACTCTGATCTTGACCTGGACCCGTCTCGAGACCCTGAAATACAGGATGGTTTATTTAATGTCACATCCAAGGATGGGGCCACAAGTGGTACCTCACTTGGGGGGCTGCAGTGCTCAGTTGACCTACTTAAAATTGTTCTGACTCGTGGGCAGGGCAGGGCTTTTCCGGCATTTCCTTATGGCCTATCATTGTGGAAATCCTGTTAAAGAGGAATGTGCGGCTGCCTGACTCTGGAGCTGCACCGGGTCTGCTGCCACAGATGCTCTTGGCTGGGCCTTCAGCAGAGCAGACCCTGGCCCTAGCCCCTGGAAACGGCTGCTCCCACTGACGCAGCCCCCACCTAGGGTGGCCTGGAATCGTGGCCACGCTGTTCTGCTTGGGGGCGAGTCTCCAATGCCCAGAGCTGCTCAGGTGGCCTCTTTCTCCTCCACCCAGAGGGTGACCTGAGGGCAGGGAGCCTCCACTTCTCCTCCAGGCTCCTGGAGGCCCACCCCGACCTTTCTTTGAGGTTCACCTGGGGTTCCTCCCCGTCCACACTCGGCTTTTGCCAATGCAGACTGGTTCTAGCATAAGCCACGTTGTCGAGGGATGAGGAACTTTCCTCAGGTTACCAGGGAAACGACTGCAAGTCTCTCCACAGTCAGATTCGCCTGCACAGAGGGACACCGGCTCTGTCACCCTGGGCCCCAGCCCACCGTGACATCAGAGACTGCCTCGCAGTCAGCTTCCCCTGCCCTCCGTTCTCTGTCGCGTTCTCGAATCACATCCTGTTCTTGGTACCTTGGGTCCCCACATGGGTGGCCCTGGTGAAGACAAGGACGTCTCCTCCCTAGCCCAGGGTGCCCTAGTCCCACCACCATCTGTGTCGGACGCCCCACTCCATTCCCCTCCCCCGTCTTGCCGCCCAGCCCTCCTGTCCCTGGGCCCTTCTGTCTGGTGGGGTCTCCACCTGCAGCTGTCACCTTTCATGCCCGCTCTGCCCTCTGCCTGCCTCCTCTTCACAGGACAGAGAGCACCCACCTCCTCCCCCTGCCCCTCGCAGGCTCCCACCCCCTTGGCCGAACCAACTCATTCTGGCCCCATCTCTGTGGCTGGAAGTTCCAGGGTCCCTGTGTCACCTCCCCATGCTCAGCTCACCCTCCCTCCCTCCCCGAGGACAGTCACCCCCCTCCCCCGCCCTGCCTTCACTCCTGCAGATGGCCTTGTTCTCCTCACTGGGAACATCGAAGCCCTCAGGGAGAGTGCCGGCCAGTCGCTGCGCACCCATCTGTCCCCACGTGCTGTCCCTGCCCTCCTGTTCACATGCTGGACTTCGGTGGCTGGGGCTGGCCCCGCCTGTGCCGGATCCTGCTGGCCTAGCCCGGGCGAGCGTCTCTGGGACCTAGCTTGGTGGCCGTGCCACATGATGGAGGAATCTTTTGCCCGACTTCCCTCAGCAGCCCGGCATTTCTCTGCCCAGCCCCACGTGTGGCCACGTGCCCCCAGAGTTCCCCGGGGAGTGGTCTCCTCGCAGCCTGTTTGCTCCCACTGCTCCGTTAGGTCCTGCTCCTGTCTGGTCACCAGTGTCCCTGAGCGACTCCTTCTCAGTTCGCACGCTGTGGGCGGCACAGAAGCCTCTGCCCTCTCAGCCACTTGCAGGTCCTTCTCCCCCAGCCTCGAGGGCCCTGCACCTCTGGAGTTCCTTAAATGTTTTTTGGCCACTTCTCATTGTCCCCAACACGCTGTGCCCAGAAGCCAGCCCTGGCTCCCTCCACTCCCATGACATAGACACCTCCTGCTGGCTGAGGACCAGCTGGGCTCCCGCTGGCATGGCCCTGTGTCCTGTGGCCACTTGGCGGCGCTTCTGGCCTGGCCAACGCCAGGAGCCGCCCTCAGGCTCCGGTGCTTTGTCCCTAGGAGCTGGGTTAGGTCCTCCGGAGGCTTCATGCCGCTGAGGAGTCTCGGGGGTCTCTTTGCTTCTCTGTTTGTGGTGCTGGGCTTTGCGCCCAGGGCCTCGCACAGGCGAGGCAGTGCCGTACCTGAGCTGCATCCCCCGAGGTCCCCGAGGTGTGATCCTGGTGTGGGTGGCCTCACTGTCCGTGCTTCTCTGGTGTGGGGGCAGGACAGGGTTGACAGGCGGAGCTGGTGATTCATGGTGACGCGGGTACCTAGGGCCCGATGTCCTGCTCGAATTCCCACGGAGGCCAGCACAGTGCCCTGAATCTGCTTGCTTCTCAGCACTTCCTGGGCATCTGCCCTGTCCAGGCAGTGACCTGGTCCTTTCTTCCTCGGCCATCCCAGTTTCTCCAGTGGGTCTCCCAGCGTGTCTTCTTGTCCCCCTAGCGTCTGTTCTCAGTGGCAGCCAGAGCAGTCCTCACAGCCCTGCAGTGACCCTCCTCACTCAGATGAGAACCAGCGTCTCCTCACCACCGACCAGGCTCTGCGCTCTGCGTCCTCTGTGACCTTTCAGTCACGCTGACCTACTTTCTCCAACTTGGGCACTTCAGTAGTGCTCCTGGACATTGGCACGTGCTCCTCCTCCCTCTATCTCCTTGGCCATCCCTCTCACTTCTTTCAAGTCTGCAGTCAAATGTCGCCATTGTAGTGAGACTTTCTCAGATCAAACTATGTAAAATCTAGTCCCAAACCACTATTCATACTCCTGCTTCTCACTAACTGGTTCTCTTTGTCTGGAGTCATTGTTCCTGACATTCTTATTGATCTTATCTGTCTACCTTGGCTCTGCCCCTGCCTCTGCTCCTGCACAGGTTCAGCCTCCCACCCCGCCAGGGCTGCCCTCAGCTGCCATTGCTCATGCTTCCTCACTGTGTCCCTTCCTGGTCCCCATCAGAGGCCTGCCTCGGCTCCCCTCGGTGGCTGGTTGCCTGGTCCTCTGTGGGGTCCTGGGGCCTAGAACACGCCAGCCACAGTCTGTGGACTGAGATGGGGGTTCCCCGAGGCACGGTGAGCCCTGGCAAGCAGCAGACAGGAAGGGGCTGCGGGGGTGAAGGGGGCTCATGGCCCCGCGGAGGACAGGAAGGTCCTCCTGCGGGAAAACCTACAGGAAGTGTGCAGGCAGGCAGCTTCCGTCTGTTCCCAGGCCTTCAGTAGGGGGCAGAAGTTGCGGGTGGCGGCCAAACGCAGCCTGCAGAGGTGTGCGGCCGCCCACGCGGAGCTTAAAATAAGCAGAGATGGGTCGCCAACACGGAAACACCAGGAGCGTCCTGTTTCTCTTGCAAAACGCAGCCCTGCAGGCCCCGGGCTGGCACAGCTGTCCACCTGCGCAGGGGTGTGTCCTGCCCCTCCCATGGCGTCCTTCGGCCTTGCCCTCTTGGTGCTTGGACACCTGTTTTGTGGCCTCCGGGCTGGCCAGCAAGGGCACCCCTGCTTCCTTCAGACCCACCTGGGAAAGTAGAGGCTGGGGCCAGCAGGGGCTGGTTCTGGGCGGGCGTGGGGAGGTGAGGCTCAGGGATGCCACCCTGGGCAGGGGGGGGCACCAGGGGGGCTGCAGCCTGGGGGCGGGGTGCAGTTAAGGCCAGAGGGCCCAGGCCTGGGAAGGAAAAGGAGCCTGGAGAGGTGGCCACAGGAGTGCAGCCTCGCGAAGGACGGCTCTCCCAGTAAGGGTGCCAGGTGTCGGGGTCTGGGTTGTGCCCCCCAAAACAATGCGCTGACCTCCTAGGCCGCGGGACCTCCTAGGCCGCGGGACCTCACAAGGAAACTTATTTGGAAATAGGGTCTCTGTAGCCTGGTCACTGAGATGAGGTCACACTGGAGAAGGGTGGGCCCGTAGCACAGGGACACATGGAGAGAGGACACTGATGACAAAAGCAGACTGCAGTGATGTGCCACAAGCCAACAGTCCCCAAGGAAAACCAGACACCAGAGTCTAGAAGACCCGAGGAAGGACCACCCCCCCATGTCTCCAGGCCTGGGAGGAGGCATTTGTGATGCTGGTTTAAGCCCCAGGGTAGCAGTGTGGGAATGACGGGGAGCAGTACTTCTCCCCCGTTGTCAGACCCAGAGGTGGGCCGCTAAGTCTGTGGTGAAGGTATTCCTATGAGGGAGGCAGTAATCTACAGGAGGCCAGCCTCACCAACTTAGTGAGACCCTGTCTCAAAATGGAAAATAAAGGGCTGGGGTGTAGTCCAGTGGGAGAGTGGCCCTGGGCTCGATTCCTGGTACCAAGCAGAAAAAAAAAAAAATGTTTATTCAGGAGTGGGAAGAAGGGCCGTTGGGTATTGCTTGCTTGTTTGTTTTTAAATATGGGGGCATGGAGCCTCTTTGACCTCTGTGTTTAATTTTGCCTTTGGCAGAGGCCATGTGACCTGTGATCCCACAGGGCCGGGGATCCCTTTCCTGCCCCTGTGGGTGCTCATGACCACCTCACTTTGTTTAGCACTTCCTGTGGTATTTGCTCAGGTTTGTTTGCGCTGTGGAATGAATGCACAAAGGTTTCTTTGTTTTGTGGTTAACAGGGTGAGAACCAGATAACACTGAGGCTGAGGGCTGGGTGGAAGAGCTGGGGTTGGAATGATCCTTCTGGGGTCAGAGTTGTTTTATTGCATTTGTTAGCTCTCTGTGGAGATGACAAGGAGACCTGCTGTTTGCTCTGCTGGCCCTGCCTGCCCCTCACCTGGGGAGGAGGTGCAGAGGAGGAGGCCCCTTTCCCAGGACTCCAGAAAGCAGGGCACTGGACAAGCCTGCTGCCTCACAGTGGGCTCCTTACTGCCTGCAGCAGACCTTCATTGTGGGCCTGGGAACAGATCCTGAGGAGAAGGATGCTTCCTCCTCCTCACTCCTCCTCTGTGGACAGAGAGCAGGAGACCTGGGCCCCAGAAGACCACATCCTAGTCCCCGCCCAAGCCGGGATGTGATCCTGGACCATCTGGACGGGAGCAGTGTGTTCACAAGGGTCCTTCAGTGATGGAGGTGGAGGCGGGAGGCGGACAGACTGAGATGTGAAGATGGAAACGGGTCAGTGCCGCGATGGCTGAACTGGAAGAGGGAGGACTGGCCAAGCCAAGGACTGCAGGCAGCCCCCAAAGCTGGAGAAGGCACCAAGCCGCCTGCACCCTCCAGGTGGAGCCCAGGCCCACTCATACCTGGCTCAGTGACTCCCTCTCACAGCTCAGACCTGAGAATCTAAGGTCAGCGATCTGCTGTTCCAAGCCAAGTGTAGTTTTGTTACAGCTGCAACAGGAGACGAATACATCATTCTCCCACCTCCCCCAGGTGCCCTAGGATTTCTTCTTTTAGTACTGGGTTTGGACCCAGGGGTGCTCCGCCACTGAGTTGCATTCCCAGCTCTTTTTATTTTTTCATTTTGAGACAGGGTCTTGATCAGTTGCCCAGGCTGGCCTTGGACTTGTGGTCCTCCTGCCTCAGCCTCCCAACTCACTGGGATCACACGCCATGCCCAGCCGCCCTAGGTTTTTGAGGCAGGTTGATGGCACAACTGGATCTGTGTCTTCCCAGTCCTCTTCTAAGGGACCCTGAGACCCCCATTTCGTAGGTGCTGTATTTGCTGTAAGTACCCCCCACCGTGTGCCAGCACAGTCTGCTCAGCTGTGAGCATTGGGGGCTTTTGGCAGCTGGTAGAGATCTGTGATCTTATTAATTATGCTTAGGTTACTACACCTGCAGTCTCAAAAAAAAAAAAAGTCAAGTGTTGGGGGAAACCAATTCATTAAGCTGGTTCTTGGCTTTTTCAAGGTCAGTCACCACTTTAGACTCTAGCCTCATAAAAATACATTTCAAAATCTGCACACAGAACGAGCTGGACATGGCTTTCCTGGGTTCATATATGAGACACCACCAGTATACCTCTGTATCATGTATAACCACAAGAACCGGGAGTTGTACTCCATGTGTGCATAATATGTCAAATACACTCTACGGTCATGTATGTCTACAAAGAACTAATAAAATGAAAGAATTTTCACATAAAAAAATCCACATGCAATTTTGGAGATTATATAGACTCTCCCAAAGCTGTCTCTGAAGCTCTTGTGGCTGCTGGGAACTTCTGGTCACCAGGCGAAGAGCCCTGGTGTTCCCGTAGCTCTCCGGAGGTGAATGGCTGCTTCCTTAGCAAGGCTCCCAACGTCTTTGCAGAGCCCTGGAACCGTGTTCAGGGGACCCTCGTGACTTGCACATTCCATATTTGTAAACTCACATACTCTCAAAAACTTGTTCGTAACCCCAAGATCAAGACTCGTGGGGTTTGTGTGTGGACGTGAGCGTGGTGACAGTTTGGAGCACCTGATACACATGTTTCTGGCAGAGGTGGAGCATGTCCTGTCTCATGCAAGTGCCCTTTTTGAGACTCAATCCGTGCCACCTCTTGTTCATTTTTTATGTTTTTGTTGGTGATTTCACCGTTTAGTATTTCTAAGTGCCAAGGGGCTGGGATATGCCCTACTGAGAAGATACTTTTTGTTGTTGTTTTTGATTGAACTCAAGGGCACTGTAACACTGAGCCACATCCCCAGCCCTATTTTGTATTTTTTATTTAGAGACAGGGTCTCACTGGGTTGTGTAAAACTTCATTTTTGCTGAGGCTGGCTTTGAACTTGTGATCTTCCTGCCTCAGCCTCCCGAGCTACTAGGATTACTGCTTTCTGTCTCTATGAATTTGCTTGTTCTGGACATTTCCTATAAACATGGAATATTTAGAGGTCATTTATGAGACTGGCTTCTTTCACGTAGTGCGAGCTCCTCAGGATTCATGTGTGTTGAGATTTGGTTTGATGCACGTAAGGTCTGTTCTGAGAAGTGGTCCTCGGGCCCCTACCGTTGGCATGAAGTCGAGTCTGTGGCCTCCTGTGAAGGTCGGCACTCGCTGCTTCTAAGGGGCTTCCCTCGTCATTTTCTTTCCTCTTCCGCTTTCAGACTCGGCTGTGCCTTTGCGTGGGCACTGACAGTGCCAACCACCTGCGGGAAAGGCCACAGCTGGCTGTGACTCACTGGCCCCCATCCTGGGTCATCCTGGGGTGCCCCAGCTCCTCTGCTCAGCTCTGGGAGGAAGCAGTGCCCTGGGAAGTTCCAGATGAGGCCCCCACGCTGGCACTCAGGAAGGAGAGACCTCAGGAGCAGTCCCAGAGTCTCACTCGTTACTGAGAGGACGGAGTGGATGTGTGTGTGGGGGGGGGGCAGGCCAGGCCCAGGGCACCTGCTCCTCCCGGCTGCAAGCCACTGGCCCCCGGAAAGCTGCCGGCACCTCCAGAGAAGCAGCCTTTCCTGGGAAAGTGTCCGTCCTGGCCGCTCAGCGGCGGCTGGGGGCCGAGCCATTGTCTGCCTGCTCCTTGTCGCGTGGGTGGGAGCAGCTTGGCAAGCGCAGTGTGAATGAAGGGGCGTGAGCAGGAGCCGCTCGCTGATGTCTGCTCTCCTGTGCTTCCCCCCAGCTCCGGAGGAGAAGGAAGTCATTAAAGGACAGTATGGCAAGCTCACGGACGCATACGGCTGCCTGGGGGAGCTCAGGGTGAAATCTGGTGAGTGTCCCTCGGCCACAGCACCGTCGGGCCTCCCCGCGGGGGCACGGTGGCTCTTGCCTTCTTGGGGAGGCAGCGGGGTTGGGCATTCCATTTGATCACTCCAGGTGACAGTAGCCCAGCTGGTACCTGCCCGGGCGGAGGATGGGGTGCCCAGCCCTGGAACCAGGAAGGCGCCCCTCCACTGTTCTCCCCAGGACCTAAGTTTTTCCCAAAGGTGGCCGGGGCTGGTGCTGCAGGGGTCATGGGTCTGCCTCTGGCTGGGCCCAGGTGGGTGGATGAGGACCGGCGAGCAGGCAGATGCCGGAGACTCTGCATGGCCGGGCTCCCTGGGTGTATGGAGGCAGGAGGGGCTGGACTGGGGGTTGGTGGCCAGGAGAGAGGGGGCGCTGAGACCTGCAGCCCCAGGCTGAGAGTGGGAGTGGTTGTGGGGAGAGGAAAGGAGACTGCACTTGAACATGGCAGAGGGAGGAGAGCTGGGGGGCGGCAGCTTGGGTGAGACTCAGGGCTGAGCCCTTCTGCGTCTCCTCTGTAGCCTCCGGCCCTGGGGCCCCTGGGAGTCTGCAGCCCCCCTTTCCTTCCTCCTCCCTCTGCCCATGCACTTGGTGTCCTTCCCACCCTGGGTCATCAGCGACCTGGCCATGGACATTCCAGCAGCCTCTGGGCCAAGCCTCCTGCTTGGCAGAAATGACAATGGCCATGGCTTGTCCAGCCTCGGGCCTCGGCTGTTTTGGAACCGGTATGTGAAACTTGTCTGCATCACGCACAGCCTCTGTCGTTAAAGACCCAGGGCTTCTAAAGCTGAAAACAGGGTGCCTGTGGCCCCCCCTTTTCTGGCTCCTTCCTGCCATGGGGTGTCCCTCTCTGCGCTGTGAGGGTCACATCGTCATTTTCAAGTAGGAGCCCCCCAAGGAAGCAGTCAGGAGTCACGTGACAAACTGCACTTGGTGAGGGCTGCTTTGTGCCAGAGGCCAGGTGAACCCAGGCAGTCCTGAAGATAAGCCGGTGGAGGACGTGTCTCTGTCCCCGTGGACAGGGAAGGAAACAGGCGCAGAAGGTTCAGCCACCTACCTCGAGGGAGCAGCTCGCTGGGCTGCAGCCCCCCCCAGCTGCCTCCAGCCTCTGCATGAGAGCCCGCAGCCTCCGAGGGCTCGGGTGGCTGTTTCTGTCTGCAGTGACGAGGCCCTGCCCTCCACAGTGGTGCTGGGGAGACACAGACCCTGACGGGTGCTTTCCTGCCCTGGGCGGAGGAGGCCGCCTGGTTACCCTCCCACTCTGCACATGCAGAAAGGGAAGCCCTGGAAACCTGTGCTGTCCTTGTCTAGTCAAGACACCTTTCTTCTCAGGGCCACTTCTAGGTGCCCAGGATGGCCCCCGTCATCTGGCAGTTGGCACCCCTTTTTTCCCCCCATGAATGATTCCTTTTGCATCTGCCTTGGACTTGCACTCAGGGAAGAGGGGTGACTGGCTCAAGTTCACAGCATCCTCAACCCCTGGCCTGGGCTTTAAACTCGTGCCTTGTGCACCAGGGGTGTGCCCACCACCAAGCTGTCTGCATTCCTGGAAGGAGCAGGTGGCAGGACATCCAAGGAGGACAGGAAGCATGAGCCTTTCCCTCCAGGGAATGGCCAGCTTCCTCCCTGTGGTCCAGGTCCACTGTCAGGAATCAGTCCAGAGGAGAAGGGTGGCAGCTCCAGTCCCCAAGAAGTCCCGGCAGAGCCAGCCAGGGCGTCTGTGGGTCCCCAGGGGCCGCCGCAGGGACTTCTGGGGTGTGGACTGTAGAGGGAGGTGACGGACTCCCAGCTGCCAGCCAGGCCCTTGTCCCTTCCCCAGCGGTGTCCCCAGGAGCGAGTGGACACAGCCTGTGGGCGAGCCAGGGCGGATCAGCCAAGCTGCACATGCCCACCTGGGTGAGGCCATCAGATCGCAGCCCCATTTCTTTGTCTGAGACAGGGCCCCCATGGTGGCCAGGCTGGCCTTCGCTCCCCCCAGGCACTCCCCGCCCCATCTCCGAGTCCCCAGGCCTGTAGTGCCCACCGCACCGGCTGCCAGCCCTGCCCTGTGCTCGGCTCCTCCGGCCGCCGGCGAGAGGTGAAGGCGAGAGGCTGTGGGAAGGCCAGGATCCTTTGGCCCGCTTTCTGCACACTGCAGAGTGTCCGTGGGAGCCCTGAGAAGCCCCCTGCCCGTGAAGGCTGGAGGAAACCCACTGTGGCTGGACTGGGGTCTGGCTTGGCCTTGATGTTGTGTTTCACTCATGGAGTGCGTAGGGCCTCATGGAGTGAAAGTCCAACTTTTGGTGACCCCCGAGATGACATCAGGAGAGGCTTCCCTGTGGACCCTGAGGCTGAGGTCTTCCGAACAGAAGAAAGAGGCTTCCTCCCTGAAATGCCAGCAAAAAAGAGCTGTCTCATGATCAGCCAGGGTGTTAGGCTACCGGATAGATATACGACAAAGCCTAGAAATTAAGTACAGCAGAACGAAGAATTTATCCCAGCGATTTTAGGGATTTAATTCCTCTTTAACCCAAGCCCTCAAGATCTTCCGATTTCACAGTTCAAGAGACTCTTGTTCAACTCCTAGTCTGTAATGAATTGTGTCTCCTGGACTGTGCAGTGCACAACCTGTGAATCTGTACGTAACAGCCCTATGAATTCTCCACCAGACAGCCTTCCTGCCTTCCAGGTCCAGCTTTACAGCTGGCTTTCTGCATTCATTTAATTTCCCTGGGGCTGTTTCCCCATCTGTAAAACCAGGGAGACTCCTCTCTCTCGTACACAGTTCTTAGGAGCTCTTCATGAGGGGATGAACATGGAAGTCTTGAAAACTATGGGATGTTCTTTGAACACTAAGGCTGGCCGTAGAAGTTTGTGAAGGGGCCTGGGACCGTGGCTGTCCTGGGGCTGATGGGAGAAGCTCTGCTGTTTCCTTCCTGGGTCTCTAGGAGGTCTGGAGGGGAGGCCTCCTTGGGCTGTCACCTGTAGGCTGCTGACAACTGATTTCCAAGTCTAGTCACTTCAGACTGAAGCTTCTCGGGAGAGGGAGGTTTGGGCCTTTTGAGATTCGGGTTTTGCAGCGTTCTGAAACGGACGGCCTCTGTGACTTAGGATGATTGATTTCAATACTGTGCTCAGTGGTGGCTGTGAATACTCAGCTCCAGATAGCAGGGGAGCACTCTAGAGGGCAGGGTTTGCCAACCTCCGTGGTGACCGCGCTGGCCATGGCCGACTTCAGGCTCCCCCTGTAGAGGTGGGAACATGAGCCGCTGGCCAGGGGACGCGGCTCCTGTAAAGTGCGGTGGGTGCCCCTTTGCACTCCTCAGAGGCAAGGGGGGGAGGGGCTGGAGACCCATGTAGGACCCTGAGCCGTTAGATCAGCGCAGCTCAGGCCCCATCTGGGCGAAGGTCCTCGCTGCACTGGTGGAGAGAGCCTGGACGTCCAAGTCCTCAGAGGCCCCAGTGTGTGGCCTGGGGAGGCAGAGGACAGGGGAGGGGTTGGTGTGAATGTGGCCTGCGTGAGGAAGGCCACCGAGGGGGACCAGGAGGCTAGGGCTGTCCTGATAGCAGGGCATATGTCTGCACAGGCCCCATCTTCATCCGTGTCTGGTGACAGGTGGCCACCAGTGGTTGACATGTAGACCCTGGTACTGCAGGGTCTGGGAAATTGGGCAGTTCCGAACTTGGAGCTGGTTTTGAAGGCAGTCCTGTTGCAGGAGGGCGTCTCTAAGCTGACGTTGTGGTTTCGGGGTTTTTTGGTCCTGGGGATTAACCCAGGGTGCTTCACCACTGAGCCACATCCCCATCCCTTTTTATTTTTTATTTGGAGGCAGGATCTTGCTGGTTGCCCAGGCTGGCCTTGAACTTGAGATCCTCCTGGCTCAGCCGCGGGATGACTGGCAGGCACCAGGGCCCCCGCCTGGGTTATTTTAAGCTCTTATTGTGGAAACACACATGTGACGTGCAGCTGGCCATCCATCATGCAGGTGTGCAGTTGGGTGGCCCTGGCACGTGCCCTGCTGTGCTGCGGCCACCCCGTCTCTCCAGGACTCGTGGTGTCTTCCCACCAGATCCTTTGCCCCCACAAGTGACATGGAGAGGTCGTTGCCCCGGTCCCTCCAGCTCTGCTGCTGCAGGCGGTGGGCCAACACGTGCCTCTGCCCTCCTGTGGGCGGATGTCCCCGTCCTCCTGGCCCGTCGCCCACTCTCATCTTTCCCTCGCCTCACGCTGGCTCTTTCTTTGGCCTGAGCCCAGGGACCGGAGTGTTCAGCCTGGAAGGGACACGGAGGCCACATGATGCACCCTTCCTGAGGCCCAGACAGGGCAGGAGACTGGCCCCACAGGGCCCTGGAGGGGCAGAGCCGGAGCCTGGTCTCCTGAGTTTGAGTCTTCCCTTGCTACAAGATCCTTGCTGCTGTGAGCCACTGTCCCAGCCTCCGCTGGCACTTCCGCGACCTCCTCAGGCCTGGTGTGCTTCTGGGTTGTCAGAAAACTGACCCTGTCTCACAGAAGCACAGCCCAGATCCTGGGCCAGGTCACCCTGAGGAGGGGCCTCACACCAGAGGCGGGTCAGTCCCCAGGGACACCCGTGGGGGTCGCTGGCCAACGCTGCACTGACAGGTGGGAGGGGCAGTGCCTCCCATCTGTGCTGGGCTTGAACCCAGACATTTCCTTAAAATCTGTGATACATGGAGCACAGACAAGGGCTGTCAAACGAGATTGGGAAGGACAGCTGGGCGCATGGCACACGCCTGTCATCCCAGTGGCTTGGGAGTCGGAGGCAGGAAGATGGTGAGTTCACTGCCAGCCTCAGCAACTTAGCAAGGCCCTAAGCAACTCAGCAAGACCCTGTCTTCCAATAAGAAATAAAAAGGGCTGGGGATGTGGCTCAGGGGTTAAGCGGCCCTGGGTTCAAAATACAATATATATATATATATATATATATATATATATATATATATATATATATATATAGGGAAGGACAGAGTGGAAGACAGAGGAAGTCATGTGTGCCGGTGGAGCCTCCTGGAAGGGAGGGAGCCTTCTGGAGGGGCCCAGAGGCCCAGGTCCGGGTCCCTGCGCAGCCACACACACCGTTCAAGGTGCGCAGACGCAGGGGCTCTGAGCAAGACAATTCCCTTGACTCTTCCCTGTAACTGCTTTGTGTAAGAATGTGCCCACGCGGAGGGCAGGTCTCGTGTCCTCACTGCCCGCACCCCCCCACAGTCATCTTTCCTTCATGGTAGGGGGAAAGGCACCTTCCTGGGTGTGGCCCAGAGGGACGAGCCCTGGGATGCCACCCAGAAGTGGAGAACTTCACTGTCAACAGTGTTGAGGAACAGCTTGGCTTGCAAGTCGGGGGATGGCCACGGGACGGCTCCCCACAACGGTGAAGGAGGACTTGGGGGCTGTGGCGGACAGCAGTGTCGGTCATTTTGTCGATAGGACCCTGTCGTGTTGTTTTTTTTAGTCCTGACTTAGGAGGACTCTGAATTGAGTGGCACTTCTATAATGAGGTTCTTTCTGTTCCCATCTATGAACACAAACAAATGTGCGTCATGTTTACAGCTACAAAGAGAAAAGCAGAATTAGAAGTGGTGCAGAATCTGCTTTCATTGCCTTAAGAAATAATGTGTGCCCGTTGCATTGAGATGCCTTCCTAACCCGGTTTTACTTTTTTGTTACATAATTATTTGACCAAATGTTTTATTGACGCTGTACTGTTTACGTTGTTGAACCAGTTGGGCACTAAACGTAACCCCAATGATGAGCCAGAAAACGCTCTTCTAAGCATTGAGTGTAGGAACAGAATCCTGCATGGCGCGATGATGTGACCCACGGAAACACAGAAGCACAAAAAAGAAATAAAACAGAGAAGCGCAGCTGTGCTGTGGTGGGCTGAAACTCCACGGGGCGGGATGGAAATGTGGCTAGACATTCCACCTGTTCGGGAAGAGCTTGTCCGCGTGTTCCTTAAATAATAGATGGCGACAGGTATCCAGTCTCTGGATTCCCCGGACACTGCTCAAGAGGGCCGTGGGGCTTTGGTCATTGTCCCTGTCAATATGCAGACTACGCTGGGAATCTTCATGCTAAACAGAAGGTGACTTGTGCTGTCAGCTGGTTCACTGGTCAGGCCTCCATGGCCAAGGTCCCTAGAGGGAGTCGAGCTGTGGAGGCGCAAGCCCAGGGTCAAGGTGTGGAGTCTGTGGTGAGGAGCTGGTTCAAGATGGCGCCATTTCTGTGTCATCAGGTGGGTGGGGCCAGGGAGCTCCTTGGAGCTCCTTAATGAGGGCACTGACCCTTGTAGAGGGCTCTGCTGCTGTGACGTCTCCCAGAGGTGTCACAGCCTCATCCCACCACCTTGTATTTCAGTATGGGGACATCAGGGTGACACAGGCAGTTTACAGGGGGCCCGCTGGTGGCCACATTTCTCCAAGAGTACAGCCACAGATACCACTGGACTCCAGGGCCAGACAGCACCTGGGCCTAAGCTGACCATACCTTTGCATCGAGGTTCCTATGTAGACCAGTGTATTTGGGCTGCATTCCAGTAGCTCTGGGGACAGTCACTCGTATGTGAAATGGTGATGGTGGCCCTGAAAGAGCATTGGGAGGAAGATTGGTGCTGATACCTGCAGAGAGGGAAGGGACTCTGCTCTGGAGCCAGGCTGGGCTGGAGCAACTGGCCCCGGAGGTGCAGCCAGAAAGTGGGTTTGGAACCCTGGCACGTGGATAGGTCACTTAACTTCCCGGTGTCTCCATTTCCCTCTCTGTGATGATGTACCCCTGCTGGGTTGTCGGGAGATCGAGTCAATGTGCAGGAAGAACTAGTGCTTGGTGCTTGTTGGTGCTGTCCTGTTCGCCAGCGGTGGCTCTCACCCACTGTTCCCCTCGAGCCCCTCACCCAGGACTCAGGAGCCGAATTCTCTGGTGGCATTCTTCCTAAGAGCCCTCCCGAGCCTCCCCCAGGCCACCGGCCTGCCAGGAGCTGCTGGCTGCCTCCGCAGCAGCCTGGGACTCGTGCCAGGGACTCAGCCCCCACGCAGAGGCTGCCGCGGGCGTGGGCTGGAAATCCACTTCCTGTCTCGGAGGGTGGGATGGAAGGCAGAATTTTCCATGCCTCTTCCTGAGCCCCTCCTCAGCTAGACCACAGAGGCTTCCTTGGCCAGATCAGGAGACTCTGCAGCCGAGCTGTGGGACTGCTCGGGTCCTTAGGGCCGAGACCTGAGGATGTCAGTCCCACCTAAAGGCCCCCTGTCCTGTTGAGACACACAGACACTCACAGCACCCCACACCCCGCCCGTCACTGTCCACAGGATAACGTCCCTGGTGCTCCGGATGTTCCCCAGTGGATGGCTGGTGGTGGGAGCGGGAGTGGTCAGAGGGGCCGGTGACCTGCCTGTGGGTGCCCCTACCCCTGTGGTGCACCGGGACCTGCTCACCAGTGAACACTGTTGGGGCCACATGGTTCCCACGCCATGAGCTGCAACATCAGGGTCCATCTTCTAGATAGTGGCCACTGGCCACGGGGAAGAGGTCTTGCTGGTAGGGATTCCTGAGAGCTCAGGGGGGTGGGAAGGGTCCTCTGGGTCAAAGGTTTTCTCCTGGGCTCTGTCCTTTGATGGGGGCAGTGTTCCACTGTCCCTGGGGCACAGCATTGCCACCCGTCCCCGATTTGCACAGGATGTAGGGAAGCAGCTGAGGGGTCGGGGCATGGGACAGTGGCCGGCCCCGAGAGGGCGCGTGGTGTGGGAGGCAGGGCAGGAATCTCTCAGGAGTGTTCGCTTGGCACCTGTGTGTGGGAGTCACCAGTGCCACAGAGCCCTGCCCAGAGGAACCCCTCGGCTGAGAGCCTCAGGCGGGACCAGGCCATCAGCTCTGGGTGCCTAGTGCTGACGGGGAGCTGCTGGCCCATGGAGGGACCCTACCCTGTCTTGGGGGGCCCAGTAGACTTCCGGAGACGGAGGAGGAGTCGGCCTGGTGAGGGCAGAGGGCAGAAGCACGTGGGAGGCCTGTGCTGAGATTGAGCCCTGCTGGGGGGCAGAGGGGCTGGGAGGTGAGCGGGAGGGTGGTCTTGCTGGGTGGGCGGCCGTGGGGCATCTGGGCAAAGCACAGGGTGGATCAAGTGTGCACGTTTGAGAGCAGCAGGCCTGGGTGTGTCCACCCACCCGTGGGGCAGGACAGGAGGGGGCAGGGGCAGAACAAGGGCACCTCAGGAAGGGCTTCCGTGTCAGTCCTGGCTGAGAGTGGGAGCCAGGGGGGGCTTGTGTCTGCCATCGGACAGGGTTGAGACAGCTGCGAGGGACTGACGGGCTGGGTCCAAGTCGAGGCAGTGGCCAGGGGTGTGGGGAGGGGCTTGGAGGGCTGCAGGTCAGACATGGCAGAGGACTGGGGTCTGGAAGGCTCTAGGAGCAGAACCACCCGGAGGGTCTGTTCAAGCAGGGCCTCCACGTCTCCAAGGCGCTCACTGCCAGGTTCACTGTGCTGCCGGGCGGGGATGCGCAGGCTTGGCGACAGCTGTAGGAGCACCCTGGGACGGTGAGTGCTCGATGGGCCCTTCAGCTCTCCTGCCTGACTTCCCTTCCAGGTGGCGCTTCCCTGAGCTTCCTGGTGCTGGTGACAGGCTGCACGTCGGTGGGCAGAATTCCAGATGCAGAAATCTTCAAAATCACCGCCACGGATTTTTACCCTCTCCAGGAGGAGGCCAAGGAGGAGGAGCGGCTGCTGGCCTTGAGGAAGATCCTCAGCTCCGGGGTGTTCTACTTCGCCTGGCCCAACGAGGGCTCCCTCTTTGACCTGACTGTGCGGGCGCAGAAGCAGGGTGACGACAGTTCTGAGTGGGGGAGCTCCTTCTTCTGGTGAGGGGACTCTGCCTGGCACCTGAGTCCTGGAGCCCACCTTGCACCAGCCCCTTCTGGAGGCTGAGGGTTGAGATCCATGCCCACTCTGCCCAGTGAGGAGCAAAGTAAACTGAATCCCGCCTGCCCGGCCCGCTTGGGGAATGGGTTCGGGTGGCCCTGTGTAGATACTAACTCGGAATCCTCATGCCCTCTGAAGTAGGTCTGTGACCCCATTTACAGAGAGGGAGACTGAGGTGTGAACCAGCGGGCAGGGGGATTTGCTAAACTTCCCACACCTGCTGAGTGGCAGAGCCAGGATTGGAACCCAGGCATTCTGGCTCTAACCCCAAACTGGTCATCACAAAGCCAAACCAGCTCTGACCAACGGGGAAACCGAGCATCTTGCCCAAGGAGCCTTGCAGGGATGTAACCAAGCAGGGTGGGCTGGGTTTCTGTCGGGGGGGGGGGAACCATTTGGCATCTACTCTGTGCACAGTTAAGCCTCCTGACCCCAGGGTCACAACCCTGCCACGTCCTGCAGAGAAGCCAAGGGGCAGTGATTGCGTAGGACTGCGTAGGGCTTGGGCCCTTGCTGATGTGCTTCCCTGAGCTTCCCTGAGATGGGCGAGAGGCAGGGCAGAGCACAGGTGGGGGGGGGGGTTGTGCTGCAGCGTCTGTTCCCAGGCAGCTGGTCTGTGTGAAGTGTGGGGATCCCAGCACCCCCCATGGGGCTTTTCCCAGCCCTGGGACAGGGCTGATGAGGCCGTTCCCTCTCCATGGGCCTCCCCCCTTGGCCCACACGGGGCCATCAGCCTCGGCTCCCCACTCAGGAATTCTTGCCTTCTGCTGAGAAAAGGGCCTTCGCTGTGTCCCTGTGTCCTCCCACTGCGCCTGCCCCCCATGCTGCTTGGTTCTCTGCTAGAGTGGAGTTTTACTTCTCTGCTGTGGGGCTCACACTTCAAGCACTTGTGAATCTCCTGCCGGTCTTGTTAAGGAGCAGATTCTGGTGCACAGGTCTGCACTGGGTCCGAGATTCCTCCCACATCTCCAGCCAGCAGCCCACCGTGGTCTGCAGACCACAGGCCCAGCAGCAGGCTCAGGGATCAGCGTTGCTGTGAGTGGTTGGCTCCATTTTGCGGGGACAGCATGTTTCCCTTAGGCAGCCGAGCTGCAGGCTGTGCATGATGAGGCTTTGAAGACTGTCGGGAGCAGAGCAGGACTCCTTGGAGCCCGTAGGAGAACTCTGGGTTGTCTTGCCCTAGCACTTATTTAAATGCCAGCTCTGGGGCTGGAGATATGAGGGACACAACACCATTCAGATAAAGAGGAGACAGGTAAAGTTGCGCAGAGAGAGCTCTTGGGGAGGGAAGGTTCCCAGGGTGCCCTTTTTTGACGTGGACTCATACTAGATCTGCAGTTGGTGAGGAGGAGGCCACTGTGCAGGGCGCCTGGTGCCGCTGGTGCCCACTCTGGGACCTGGTATGGGAGCTTAGGGAGGGGCCCACAAACTGCTCGTACTGAGTCACTGGCAGAGTGACCACAGGCCTGTCACCTCTCCTTGCCTTGCTATGGTGCAGCCTCTGAAGCTTTGCTTCCCCACAGTTACGTCCTGGCAGGAGGCACAGAGCTGTTTCCCTTACGGAGGTGGCCCTCCTCCTCCTGGATTTGAGCCCCCCCCCCCATCCCCCCAGAGGGCCAGGCAGCATCTCTAGAAACAGATTATTCCAAGTCGTGCATTTGCCAAGAGCCTCCTCCCCTGCCCCCGTGCCTGGCCGACTCTGAAATCCAGAGCCTGCTTCTGCCGCCACGGTGGTCTATCATCTGAAATTTAGCAAGTGACTCAGAAGAGGGAGTCCCACTCTGTGGTCACTGGTTTTCATGCAGAGGAGCTCAGTGGGGGCAGAAGCAGGCCAGGCTCCCTCCAGGGCGAAAGTGACCGTGGTCACAGTTGAGGAAGTGGGCCCTTCGAGGAGGGCCTTCCAGAAGCCTCCCGAGATCCGCCCCAGCCCACAGCGCGGATTCCCAACCGTGAGAGCGCTGAGCCGTTTTGAGGAAGGCTCCAGGGCAGGAATCAGGTTGCCTTTTTTAAACAAGTAGGGCATTGTGACCTCGATTTACTCCAGACCCGTCAGAGGGAGTCCCCTGGGGACAGGCCTCCCAGCGGCACTGCCAGGTCTCCTGGGTGTAGGGGAGCCAGGTGGCCAGGGGAGGGGAGGGCGTGTGTCCCTATGTAGGTGCGGGGCCTTCCCCAAGAGGGGCTGTAGGAACCCCCGGCCACCCACTGCTCCATGACCACGGGCAGGTGCTTCACTTCTCGTGCCTCAGTTTCTTTACCTGTAAAAGGGGTTTCCGACAACACCTCTCACGTGGGGTCATTTCAAGGCTGTGGTGCCTTAGCCCATCCCAGAGCACGCGCCTGGCTTCATCACCCGGACTCCAGAGCCCAGAAGAATCCTCCCAGTGTGGGGAGAACCCTGTGAAGTTTATTTTCACCATTTTTCACTTCGTAGGCCCACGGTAGTTCCTGTGCCTGTGTGTATAACATCTAGCTCAGTGTGCATGAATTCATGACTATTTTTATCATTTGCCATTACCATAATTATGATTTAATCCAAACGTATGATTAAATTCTTTGCTGATGGGCTTCTATTCACAACATGTGGTGGCCGCGATTGACACGGAGGCCCCTGTGAAGTCCCTGCATGGTGCCCGACTGGCTCACACCCAGCTCCGCTGCCCTTTGCTGACACTGTCCTTTGGGAGAGGGCTTCTTGCTTCTTTCTCCTGTGGGTGACACAGTGGGCCTCCGTCTGGGGTCAGTCTGAGGCACATGAGCTCCCTGGGTCTGTACACCCCCAGTTCACACGGGCACAGAGCACACCCGCCTCCTCCTGAGCCGGAAGCCAGGCCCCAGGGGTGTGTCACCACACCTGCTTTGGGTGCCATGCTTGCTGGAAGCTGCCGGGTGACCAGAATTGGTGTGGGGCTGTGTTTTGCAGGAACCAGCTATTGCACGTGCCCCTGAGGCAGCACCAGGTGAGCTGCTGTGACTGGCTCCTGAAGGTCATCTGTGGGGTGGTGGCCATCCGCACAGTGTACGCGTCACACAAGCAGGCCAAGGCCTGCCTCATCTCCCGCATCAGCTGCGAGCGTGCTGGCGCTCGCTTCCACACTCGAGGCGTGAACGACGATGGCCACGTGTCCAACTTCGTGGAGACAGAGCAGGTCAGTGCCAGGGGCCCGCCTGTGACACCAGGTGGTTCAGAGTCACACAGCTCATGCAAACATGTTTCTACTGGGGACAGAAGCAGCCCTGATGCAGTTGAGCTGGTTCTGATCATGGCTTCTTTCTGCATCTGTGACACTGGAACTCTGCATGGAAATGTAGCCTCTGGTTTGCATGGTCTGTCTCTTCCTTTTGGTTCACATTTCCTGCTGGGGAAATGTTGCTTACCTCAGGTGTTTTTAACTAAAAGCAATTGGGAATGTTTGCTATGGCCAGGAGAGGTGGGGTTTATTCAGGGAGCAGCTGACAGATGTGCCAATAGGGGTTGAAAAAAGTTTGTAGGGAAAAAAGTAGATCAGTACAAGAGGCGGAAGAGAAGCAACTGATGGTTATTCTTCTTTTATTAGTTTTTATTCTAATTTGTTATATATGACAGCAGAATGCATTACAATTTATATTACACATATAGAGCACAATTTCTCATATCTCTGGTTGTATACAAAGTATATTCACACCAATTGTGTCTTCATACAGTACTCAGGGTAATGGTGTCCATCTCAAAAAGATGGTAGACTGATTGTTTTTCTAGCTTTTTTTTTTTTTTTGTGGTGCTGAGGATTGAACCCAGGACTTTGTGCATGTGAGGCAAGCACTCTACCAACTGAGCTATATCCCCAGCCCTCTGATTGTTATTCTAAATGAGCTGACTCCATCTAGAAGCCCGTGCACTGGCACCTGGCAGTTGGGGAGTCTGCGTGCTGAGTGACGGCTTTCAGCTCCTGCGAACAGAACCATCTGTGAAATTCCTCGTTGATTTCTTCCCTAACTTCTGTTCTCATTCTCAGAGATGCTGTCTTACAACTTGTTTTTGCTCTAGCTTTCTCCCTGTAGGACAGTGCCACCTTATAGGATAACGGGGATCAACTCTCAGAAAGGAGGCCCCAGGAGGGCACTGTTTTGACACTGGGGGGGGGGTGGCGCACTGCACACCTGCGGGAGGAGCACAGGTGTAGCTTTGTGTCCTCCTTCTCTGCTGCTGGGGGAGGCTTCTTGGGAGGACTTGAGTCAATTTATTCAGCACAGATTTGCACACCTGTCTCCACTACGTGTGAGCTTATGCATGATCCGGGGTTCAGAGATGACGCAAATTGGTGTGGGTCACCATTTGCGGGAGCCAGCTGTTGCACATCAAAGGTGCAGCAATGAGAGGCTCCTCCTGAAGTCCGGTGTCCACAGGAGGGACCGTGGCACAGGAGCAGGTGCGCTGTCTTGCCTGTGGCTGTCCACGGAGCTTGCTCCTCTGAGTGTTGACCAGGCTGCTCCATAATTATCTGCTAAAAAATGAGTCAGAGAGGGTATATGCCCCCACCGCTGGAGGCCATTTTCCTTGCTCCTGTCTGCTTGATGCCAATGACTTCAGCTCTCACTCCACCTTCACTAGCACCTTGTCCTCGTTTGGGTCCATGTTGTCACCCTTGAGGCCCCTGAGTTCCCTCAGCGGATCTTTCGTATGTATCATCTGCTGGGTGCTGTGCTGGGAAGAGGGAACCAAAGCTGTGCAGCACGTTTGTACAAGATCAGCAAGACAGAGACCTTGAACTTGGTGACACACCAGATTCCAGAGATCACTGTGGGGTCCCCGAGGGAGTTCCTGAGCCCCATCTCCACCACATTCTCTGTCACGCCCTGGGGCACCCAAGCCCTTATCTGGTCCAGGTGTTGGTGTTCCCAAGGTTTTTGGATTTAAACCAGTTTAAAAAATAAAATAAAACAAACTGGTCTCATCTGCTGCATCTGACCCAGCGCTTCATTAGGGAGACAGCTGCCCTCCACGCCTCTACCCTTTCCTAGAAGACGGGACATTTTTTTTTAAAAATATTTTTAGTTGTAGATGGACACAATACATTTATTTATTTATCTTTCTGTGGTGCTGAGGATCGAACCCAGGGCCTCACACATGCTAGGTGATTGCTCTACCACGGAGCCACAACCCCAGCCCCAGACAGGACATTTTCACACTGGACACCATGAGTTTCCTGGGGATGCTGCAATGAACCCCCACCCCACCCCCACCCCCACCCCCACGGGATGGCTTGAAACAATGGGCATTTGTTGTCTCACAGTTCTGGAGGCTGGAGTGTGACATCAAGGTGTCAGGAAAGGCCATGTTCTTAGCAAAGCCACTAGGGGAGGATTCTTTCTCACCTCTTCTCCCTTCTGGTCACCCCAGGTGTAACCAGGCTTGTGGCCACATCACCCCTTTCAACCCCTTCTCCTTGTTTTCCTCTCTTTATAAGGAGGACAGTCATATTGGATCCAGGGCTCGCCCTCCTCCAGGATGGCCTCAGTTAACTAATGGCACCTGCAAAGGCCCTGTTTGCAACGAGGTCACGATTTGAAGTGTTGTGGGCTAGAAGTCGAACTCATCTGACCCACCTCTGATCCGTGAGAGGGCTGTGCTTTGGACATGATGCATTTAGCCTTAGGAAAACCTCCTGTGATCTCCCCTTTCTCCTTCTGCAGACTAGCAGACTTGGCCCAGACTCAGTTGGGGGCTTTGCTCTGGTTATTTCCTGCAGTGTTTCCAGTGACTTAGATGTGGCTCTTGCTGTCCCAGTTACCTGCCCCATGTCTCCTGAGTCTTGCACGCAGGGCCTTAGAGATAGGACCAGCAGGCTCCTCCAGCCCCCTGCTGTGTGTTGTTATTAACGCAGCACCGCAGCCTGGGTTAAATTATGAAGGGGCTTATTTTGGCTCACAGTCCAAGGTCGAGGGGCCACATCTGACGATGGCCTTGCTGGCAGTCTCAGGGTGTGGGGTGTCACACGGGAGCGCTAGCCAAGCTGGCTATGAGCAAACCACTCTCAGACACCCCCCCTCCTTGCCAAGGGCAGAGCCCAATCACCCCTTCAAGATCCCAGTGGTCCCACCCCTAATGTTTCATAATGGCCATCAGTTTCACCTGCGTTTCAGAGGGGACGCACCCTAGCAAGCCCATTGCTGTTTAAATTGCCTTCCTGCTTGGGGCTGGGGGAGGGCTTCCCTGGCTCCCATAAGCCCTGGTGGTCTTCCCAGTTTCTGCTTTTCATCCCTTGACTCCTTTGGGTCAGGCAGGGCTGGTGCCTCCATGAAGTCCCCACCAGACCTTGCTCCCAGGGGCAGCTGTCATGGGGGGCAGCCGGGCTCCACCATCTGCTGTCCACCCAGAGATGCGGGCAGCTGCAGGCGCCAGCCCTCACCCACCGAGAGGGTGTAACTTCACCCCAGGTGACTTCATTTTACCAGACTTGGAACCAGACATGAGGGCTGTGCCTTGTTTGGTTTTTTGTGGTGTGTGTGCATTTCTTCCCAGATGGACCCTCTGGGAAGGAGGAGCCCAGGCTGGCTCAGGCCTTCAGAGACCCCATGCATTCTGGCCTCTATGATGCTGGGGAAGAAGGTGACCCTCTAGGGAGGGCCATGTCACTCAGAGCTGTGTCCAGGTTGTCCTCAAAGCAACGTGGAAACAAACCCTGGGCCCTTGGGCAGAGTCTGGGAGTGAGCCACCTGGGCTCAGAGCTCCCCTCCTAGGCATGTGGGGTCATGGGATGCATCAGGAACAAGACCAAGGTGCTGCCACCTCCCAGGGTGCTTCCCAGCCTCGGCTCAGCTGCTTTCCTCCTGCCTGGCTCTCTGGCCACCTGCTGCTGAAGGTACTTCTAATGCATCAGGAGATGGGAGCTGGGTGGGAGGGGGTGCAGCCCGGCCTGCTGTCTTTGCTGAGCTCAAGGAGCTGTCGGCCCTGCGAAGGGTGGGCTGCATGTAAGCACAGAGGAACTGCCTTGTGGCCTGGTAGCGGTTTGCCCATTCAGGACCGAGGAGATGGTCTGATGGGAGCCAGATGGGTCTACTCCCTCGAGTCTGTGGAGCAGGACCCTGGGCCCCCAGGTGGGTGGTGTTAAGGGCAGTGTCCTCAAGTAGGTGTCCCAGGGCCTTGCTCATGGTGAAAGAGCAGCTTGCAGGGCTCTGAGGCATTTTCCACAGTGTTTGGGTTCGATTCAGCAGGTGGCTGGCTTCTTCCTCTCTTCCTGAGTAAGTGGCAGACTTTGCATCTGGTCACCTTGCCCCAGGGGGAAGGAGGCCGTTGGGGGGCAGTATAGCCCTGGGGGTGTTGCCACAGACCTCTGCTGGCCAGGGATCCTGCTGGGGTCTGGAGTCTTCAGGCCTGAGCCATCCCCTAGTGAAGTGGAGGCGCTGCAGTGGGCCCTGGAGGCCTCACTGGTGAACAATCAGGGGACCACATGGTGGAGACTCTGGGAGGCCAATTGGCTTTCGTGAATTCATGCTCTGGAGGCCCAAGCCGGCCGCTCTACTTTTACTTTAGCAGTCTTCCTCCTCCTGGGCTGGCTGGGTGTGCACAGGTTCCGTGTGTGTCGTGTGTATATTTGTGTGGTGTGCACACATGTTCCGTGTGTGTTGTGTGTGTATATGTGTGGTATGCACACATGTTCCGTGTGTGTTGTGTGTATTTGTGTGGTGTGCACACATGTTCCGTGTGTGTTGTGTGTGTGTTTGTGTGGTGTGCACACATGTTCCGTGTGTGTTGTGTGTGTATTTGTGTGGTGTGCACACATGTTCTGTGTGTGTTGTGTGTATATTTGTGTGGTATGCACACATGTTCCGTGTGTGTTGTGTGTATTTGTGTGGTGTGCACACATGTTCCATGTGTGTTGTGTGTATATATGTGTGGTGTGCACACATGTTCTGTGTGTTATGTGGGTATTGTGTGGTGTGCACACATGCTGTGTGCTCGTGTGAGTGGCATCTCGGGCTCCTTGGGCGGAAGTCCTGAGCCTTTCAGCTCTGCCATGAGTCATGCGGTGGACGCTTCACCCGTGACTCACTGTGCAGAAAAACAACCCCAAAAGTCCTCCATTCTGTCCAAAAAAAAAGACATTTGACTATGGAAGATAAGTGCAGCGCGTGGCGTGGGGGTGGTACCACTGGGTGTGCTCCCAGAGGGCAGGGGCGGGCGGAGGATCTGGTTTGGAAACTCCGATTGGAGTCTAGCAGGAGCCTTCCAGATGAAACTGGTTACAGAGCTGCCTACTCTCCTATTTTACACCCCTTTAAATAGCCCTTTGGTTTCTGCTCCCACCACCTCTGACACTGGCAGCTCAGGGTGCCCTCTGGACTCCCCAGTCCAGGAGTCACACTCCTGCTGGCCTCCCACGGCCCTGGGGTTCCCGTGTCCTGGAAGGGCTTCTGCTTGCCTTCAGGGGCCTGGGGCTCCTCCTGGTCTCCCCCCAGCCTTGTCTGTCCTCCTCCCTCTTCTCCACTGAATGCAAGTGCCTTGGGGCATCACTGGTGCTGGGGGCCAGGTGTGGACAGTGCGGGGACAGACATGGACGGTTCTCCCAGGGAGGAAGGAGCAGACAACACGACCTTCCTGCCGGTGTTCAGAAGCTGGTTCTGGGCAAGTGCAGCTCAGGAGGACCCAGCACTCCTGGCACGTGGTCGTCAGAGTGAAGGAGGAGAGTCCCTTAACTCGGTCAGATTCTGGGCTTGTTAACGGTCCATTTTAGAAAGTGGCCCAGCTGGTTTCTCTCTGAGGAATCTGAACCTGTGTGGCTCCCGGTGCTGGTCAGTTGATGTCCTTAATCTCAAGGTAGCTTTCAGGGCTGCGGTCATTTGAACAGCCTGCTGTTCTGTCCTGTTTTTCTTAGAATACAGGAGGGTCACAACAGACAGCACATTCTGAACCCAGTGCTTCGCTTCTTCTGAGACGAAGACTAGAATTACAGTTCGCAGCCTAGATACCCGGCTCGTGTCATTCCTGTGGTCCAGGGGACTGCGGGTCTCATGTCACGCTCTCCCCTGCGGAATTACTAATGCATGTGTGATCTGAGCGAGCTCTGACCTGCGTGGAAAACTACCCTATAAGGGAGCAGGCTGGTTAGCAATGGAAAGGACTCTCAGCGGCGCCCAGGCTGGCCTCACCAGGCCAGGGTAGGGTTGCACAGATAAAGGCCAGGCATCTGATAACCACGGCAGCCTTCCCCTGGGTGCTCAGGACTGTACCTTTTGTCCTTCAGACTCCTTGTGCTCCAGTAACTCTGGAGCCCACAGGCACATGCTGAATAACAGGGCCGGGGGTGATGTTTTTTAAAGCCTGAGTGTCATTTGCTTCTATGCAGGGAGGGGCTATACCCTGGAAGCTCCTGGACACCGTGTTGCTTTTGCTGATTGAGTAGTGTAGTGGCACAGGGCCAGGTGCAAGTTCAAGTCCAGTCTTGCCTTACATTGTGAAGCACTAGACTGACAGGTGCAGTCAGTTAGGTCCTTTGACTGTATTGCTTGTTCATTTTATTTCATTTAATCCTTTCCCAGTAGCTCTCTGCTCTTTAGCTATTGGACAGGTAAAAATAGAGGCTCTGAGGAAGGTCTTAGTTAAACCCCAGGCACATCTGCTTCTATTCCTAAATAGAGGTGGGTAGGTGCTGGGCTTTTTAGGGATGTGGGTAAGTTTGCATCCTAGGAGGGTGAATTCCCACCAGGTCTGGGGGATCTCCAGCCCTCTCCAGACCCCTCCCCTGATGCTGGCCAGCAACTGGTGTGCCCTGTGGATCTCCATGCTGGGTGAGAGAGCAGAGGGCGCCGCAGTCCACTGTCTGCCCTTCACGGCTGGTGTCGGGTCGCAGGCACCAGATCCTGTTACTGGCCCAGGACATTTGGTTTCATTGAAGAATACCTTTCCCTCTGTTTCCTTCTGCTGCAGACAATTTACATGGATGATGGAGTGTCGTCCTTTGTCCAGATCAGAGGCTCGGTTCCACTGTTTTGGGAGCAGCCAGGGCTCCAGGTAGGTAATATAAACAAAAACATGTCCACTTCTGTTACAGTTCCTCAGCCCTTCCCTTTGATAACTGTGGTGTGTTTCTTTAAATGTTTCTCTCTTGTGCTGTAGTTTCTGGTCTTTCCTCAGCCCACCTGTTCTGAGCTGAGTTTTGTGTGTGTGTGTGTGTATGTGTGTGTGTGGTGTGTGTATGCGCGCTGTTTTGCAATTTCTGGATCTACAAACACACATGGCGTTTGCTGTTGACCCGGGTGCAGAGCACAGACCCTGCTGGGGTGCCACGGAGCGTGCCTGGGAGGGTGGCCTTAGAGGGGACCCTAAGTTTGGTGTGCTGAGAATGACTTTGAGAGCAGCAGCTCTACAGAGGCCTTAGAGGGTCAGGGGGCCCTTTGTGGTGGTGTCGTGTGTCTGGCACTCACGGTGCCTGCGTGCCACGTGCAGATTGCACAGAGCTTTCTTGTGGTTGCTAAAAATACCCTGGAGCATCCAAAGCAGGGTGTTGGTCGGTGCCAGAAGGATTTGGCCTCTGTGTCCTGGGAAGAGTTCAAGGGCTGCGGACTCCGTCCAAGAGCACACTTGTCAATGGACGCTGGGCTGCTCCCTCAGCAGACAGGTCAGGGCAGAGCCGGCTGGAGATTCCTCACGCTGACCCCATCTTCTCCCCTGCCCTGAAGGAACATGGGAGCCTTCGGAAAGCCCGTCTCCTGGGGCCTTTGTCGTCTCCCGCTCTTCTTACCGAGGGCTCTCGTGTGACTGCGTTTGGGTCTGCAACCAGCAGCGGCTGAAGAGGCCCCAGGTGCTGTGTGCCAGGTCGTTAGGGGTGTTTGACACAGTGGGGCTCAGACTCCCTGGTCTTGAGTCCAGCTTTTTAGCCCAGCCTGGATGTGGCCCAGTGCTGCTGGTAGGTGAGCCTCTTGTCCCCAAGTTGCTGCCTTGATGGTGCTGGCATGTCAGCTCACTGCCATGTCGACATGCCATGTCGACTGCCATGTGAGGCCGATAGTTGAGCATCCCATTTGGTCTCTGGGTTCTGTGGGGGGAAGGTTTTATGGACAACGTCTTTAGCTAGACGACCCAGGTGCAGGGGTACGGCTGGTGGCCTTGAGAGGTAACTTAGGCAAGTGCACCGGAGCTGGATTGTGACAAGGACAGTTCCCCCAGAGCACCTCCAGAGCAGTCTGTTTTTTGGAAACGGCTTTAGTGAGATACAACTTCCTCACTGTCAACTCCTCCCGTTTAAAACACACGACTTGGCAGTGTATTTACAGGGTTGTGTAACGAGTGCCACAATCTAATTTTAGAACGTTCCCATCGCTGCTAGAAAACCTCGTGTCTGTCTTCCCAGCTCTGCCTCAGGCCTGGGCCGCTCCTGTTCTCCTTTCTGTCTCTACAGAGTTCTCAGGCTGTTGAAGGGGAACGCAGGCCGTTCCTATCACAGCTGATTGAGGCTGGATTGTCTTTCAATTTGGAGTTTTCCTTTGGAAACATCTTGTTCTGTTTTTAAGAGGATGACCATCATAGATCACATGAGTGTAGCACAGAAAGGAATCGGGAGACCATGTTATATTTCATGGGCAGTTTGTAAGAAATCCCCAAATTGGGGGGACTGTCGTGACAGTCTTAGAGTTTTGGAAGGAGCTTTTGGAATTATCCGTCTTGCCCTCACACCAAACTCGAGGGTCCTTCTCCAGTTGGCTGTGCTCTGGGCTACCCCTGGGGATGGCTCTGATTGACTGTGACTTCCTCCTTGGACTGTGCCTCTGTCTGTCTCCCCAGGGTGTTCAGGACAGGAGTAGGCCTGACTCTTCCTCCCATGGCTCACCTGCATTCTGGAGGGGCAGCCTCGTGGTTGTCCCTCTGCTATTTTGTCTCCTCCAAGGCCTTCCAACTCCTTGGCCATCTTTGGTTCCATTTCTAGGACTCTTGGAGTTTTCTGGTTTCCCTCGTCTGAAAAACAAAACCAGGCCTGTCGGTCCCTTCTTTGGTTTTGGTCTCCAGCTTGGCCACGGTGGTGATGCTGCAGGTGCCGCCTGACCCCGTCGTGGACCGAGTGCCTCAGTCTGATGTGAGCCGGGCCGAGGGACTTGGGCGCTTTCTGGCGGCTCTGTCCAACTTGAGCTTCCCTGACGCCTCCGTGGTGTCTTCAAACGCAGTTCTCAAGTCTTTAGTGCTCATTAATCTTATTAGGGATTTGTTGACCTTTGGGCCCCAGGCCTGTGCTTATCCTCTGAAGTATCATCCGCCATTGAAGAGAGATGCAGCCATCTTCAGAGGGCACCACGGGGGCAGCCTTCCATGGTGGACTGTGGTCGCCCAGGCTGGACATCAAAGCAGGCTTCCAGGTCCCTTCTGGCTATTTTTCTCCATTTTGAGCTTTTCCCCTTCTTTCATTACTTAGGATGAAACATTCAAGGACTTGGGGGTAGAGGACTCTCCATTCCAAGTTGCAAACCAGTACCTTCCTGAGGGCCACTCTGGGAACGCCATCCCTGCCAGGGTGGGGAGGACAGAGGGGCCTCTGGGTGATGATTTGTGCGTCTATTCACAGGCGTTAGGCCTTTAGAACACACTCTGGCTCTCGAGTCTCTCTCGGTACCTTTAACAGTTTTGTCTTTATAACGTAAACAGGTTGTACAGTTTATAAGTGAAATTTTACCTTAAAAATTCATTGCCCCCCCCCACTTTGATGTTATATAGAGTTGGGTTCTGGTTCAAATTCTGCCACCCCACTTAGTACCATGTACTTTTGAGAAGTTCTTATGTTTATGAAACCTTAGTTTAATCTTCTGTAAATGGGGTTAGTAATACCAACCTCAGGGTTACAGAAAGGATCGAAGATTAACACAGGATCTGCAACAAGAACGCTCAAAATGGTGGCTGTATTAATAATAGAAAGACATGATAACATCTGGGACGAGCTGCGGACAGAGAAATGCGGTTCTGTGTCCTGAGACACAGCACAAAGACCTGTTTCCTGGGCTGTCTCTCTGACAGGAAGTCGGCTACCCTGGCTGAGCTGTTGATCATCCTGGGGACTTGGGACAGCATCTTGCAGGTTTCATGTGGCATCGGGATCAGAGCCTCTGCCTTGGGGCTGGGACATGACAGTGTTCTGTAAATAGAGCTATGAGGGAAGGCTGAGATCCCCTGGGCCGCTCTGGGCAGGCGGCCCAGGTTGAGGGGCTGGGGCTGGGGTGCAGCTGCCCGGGAGCCCCGAAGGCAGCCTTCTGGATGCGTGTCTGGACTGACTGGGGTGGGGTGGGAGGGACCTCTTAGGTGGGGGAGGCAACCCTGGCAGAGGGAATAGCAGGTGCGTGCTTGTAACCTCAGGGTCATGGCGGCGTGTCCAGGAGCAGCTGAGTTCAATGCTTGGGCTCCTAGGCGAGAGGAGAGGTGGAGAGGTGCGCAGGAACCAGGTTAAGCCGCTGTGTATGTTGGAACTCCCCCAGGGTGGGGCCCAACTGTGCTGTACATCAGGATCACCTGGGGCCTGGAGGGTCGCTCGGTGAGACCCTGAGTTCCATCCCCAGCACCAAAATAAATTTCTTAAAAAATGAAGTAATAAGCTGAAGAATCGCCTGGGAGCTTTAAGCCTCCGGACTCTCGGGCCAAAGCCACATGGATCAGCAGGCTGTGTGGCGTGGAGACGGCCTGCTTTCTGAAGCCCCCTAGGGCACTGCAGTGTTCTTGGGTGGGGTGCAGGGAACAGTGACCGAAGGCTGGTCTGGTAGGGCTGCGTGGCCATGGGAGCCCCCCCACCACTGTGCAACCCAGGCTGCTGCACTGAGGGTCAGCAGGGGGCTGTGGTTAGCCAGAAGTCTCCGTAGTTCAGTCTGGAGAGAGGACTGAGGGAAGGACCCCAAGTGGGAGAGGCTGCAGGTGAACCCTGCCCTCAGGCTCCAGGTGGGAGCAGTTCGGGGAGCCTGGGGATCCTGATGATGATTTCAGTCCCTTTCGAGTGTTGCCAGGTTCTCTGGAGACTTGGACTGTTCGAGTGGCCAACCCCCTCAACACCATGTGTGGTCTCCAGGATGGAAGAAACGACTTTAGGCACCAGACGGGGGCAACTGACCCTTTAGCAGGGGGCGGGGGTGGTGGTGGGGGGCGAAGTAGAGGGAGGGAAGGTAATAAAGCAGGGGACCCGGCTCCAGCGTCCATGGCCAAGGGAGGCTTCACTCTGCCCCAGCTGCAGCTTCTTCCTGAGCTCTGACACATGTGACCTCAGGAGTAGGTGACACCAGAGGAGGGCAGTGAGGGTCAGCACAGGAGTGGGCCAGCAGTGGGGGAAGCGCTGGCAGGGCCGGGCAAGCTGGACTTCAGAGAAGGAGATGATTTCCTGAGAAAATGGGGGCTCCAGTTCCCCTCCATTGCCACCCCAGGCCCCTAGCCACTTTAGAGGCAGAGGGGCCCAGGGCCATCATGGCCGAGAGGACACTAAGGCCCCTGTGGTTCTGTACTGAAGTCCAACACCCTGCTCTGGGGACTTCAGTCCCCAGGTCTGCTGCTTCCTCGCTGTCCCTTTCCTACCCCTCACGGGCATTTACAACCCAAGCCAAAGGGGAAGGGAGCAGACAGGGAGCGAGTCAAAACCAGCGTTGCCCACACACTGGAGCAGGTGCGCGGAGTCATGGCCTCCAGAGCCCGTGGAGGCTCCCTCTGGGCCCGCCCATGAGACTTGCTTCAGCACACTGGGCTGGGCCCGTCGCCCAGGGACCACACTGTGAGAACCACTGGGGCAGCCTTGGAGGTCTTTCCTTGACTCCTCCGTGTTCCCAGGCAGGCTTGTTGTGTGCAGTGGGGGGACAGGAGGCCTTTCCCATGACAGTCATGCCCGTGGAGAGAGACAAGCCAGAGGCCTGGGAGACCCAGGCTTTGGCCTCCATCCTGCTGTTGGCTGCTTAGTCCCATCTGCTTCCCACTGACCCCCACTGATGTTGAGGGGACCACAGACGGCAAGCTGTCTCACCTCGCCTTGTGTGCTGCTGCTTCTCGGCCCCCGAGGGCCAAGTCTCAACCAAAGTAGCCTTTGTTATATAGGCTTGTCGGGAACTTCTCGGTGTCTCTGGGTCTTTCCATGGTGACCCCCGCTGGGTGGTAATCATCAGGGCCCGAGACTCTGCCTCCCCTTCCTGTCGGCACCCAGTACCTCAGCGGTGGGCTGAGCACGTGGTCTTCGTGCCGAGGTCGCAGAGCCTGGAGACCACGCTGCCGGGTGGGGTGTTTGCTGTTGGCTCCACCTTTTTAAAAGAAGAGCCTTGGCTGATGGGGGAGAGACAGTGGGCCTGTCCTGCCTACAGCTAGTCACGACTGAAGGCCAGGCCCCGCGCCTGACTCTGTTCTCGTGTCCCTAGGCTCCCACGGGGGTGGCTCTGCAAAGAGTGGGCTCCTCGCTGCCCCGTCGGCCCAGAGAGCGAGAGGCGCGGTGGGTAGGGCGGCCTTGTCAGTACCGCAGGGCCTGCGCGGTTTTCGAGTCGAGTGTATGACCCTTCCTCAGCCGGGCATTGGTGGGAAAGGAGGGCAGGGGAAACTTGGCAGCAAGATGAAGGCATTTAAGGCTTATCAGTGGATGACCTTGGCTGTTCTTTACTACTGATGGTTGCAGAATGATGATTTTCTGCGACTCCCTCTACATTTACAGTTGATATTCTATAAGGAAGAGCCTTCCCTTCTTCCCTATTTACCTACTCACCCATCCATCCACCCACCTATCTATTCATCTACCTATCTGTGAATCCATCCATCCCCCTGCCTATCCATGAGCTCATCCATTAGTCCACATGTGCATGATCTCAGCCATCTACCTACCTACCTGCCCACCCCCACACCTGTCCATCTGTCTACCTACACATGAACTTGTCCATCCACAAATCCATGAATCCATCCATCTCTCCATAACTATTGTCAATATAGATCCATGGATTTCTCTACTTTATTCCTTAGTTTATAATCCACTACTGTCCTTGTATAGTTTGATGCTCAGGTTGTCCCAGATTTTGCCAATGACACCCCTTCAAGCGCTCTAGTAACAGTATTTTTAATTCGTTTTTTAAAGTGAGTATTAAGGAGGTAGTTGGAAATATTAAAATGAAATCAGATAATGAGTGTAACCCAGATTTTTTTAAGTATTTATCTTTTAGTTACAGTTGGACACAATACCTTTATTTTATGTATTTATTTTTATGTGGTGCTGAGGACCGAACCCAGGGCCTCACATGTGCTAGGTGAGCGCTTACCACTGAGCCACAACCCCAGCCCTAGTATAGCCCCGATTTTACCAGGAATTTGAGGTCCTTGAAAAAGAGAGGAAGCTGAAAATCAGTTTCTCTGCCTTGAGAGTTTGGGGATCTGACATTTGCTTCATAATTTTATCCTAGAATTTCTTTTGTCCATTGGAAGAACCCCACCCGGCAGGTTCATGCTGTAGGCAGGACTGGGCAGAAGCAGATCTGTACTCAAGGCTCTTGGACCTGAGTTGGGAGCATGGTTAGCAGTGTCTGGTGATCAGGGCCTCCGAGCTGGGAGTGGGCCCCAAGGTGGCTGAGGGCTGCCATATTGCCTGGCTGACGGTGAAAAGTGGGGAAACCATGGCCTCCTCGAGTCACAAAGCAGAGGAATCACCACTGTTCTCTCTCCTCGCTGCAGGTGGGCTCCCACCATCTGAGGCTCCACAGAGGCCTGGAGGCCAACGCCCCTGCTTTCGACAGGTAGGCATCTTTGAATGCCATCCGAGGCCTGGCATTCTCCATTCAGGCAGGGGGACAGGGGGCAGCAGGGAGGGGTACCCCAGACCCCGAGTCTAAATCTGCCTTTTTACTTTTGTCCTTTTGCAAGAAAGGAGGTTACAAAATGGGTTTTCACATGCTCTTGGATTTCCCTGAAGATTAGTTTGTGACTTTTTTTAAATCATAACAGTTTCTTCTTGCAATGAACTTTCATGCATTTCCCCTGATTAATAAGGGATGGTCTAAATTATAGGATATAATGGTATTTGGAAATGAGGTGACATGCGTGTGAGGCCACCCTGAGGGCAGGGCTGCTGTGGCCCCCAAAGCGCAGTGAGGCGTCCCTGGACTGATGTGCCAACTCCTCTCCAGGACGCTGCTACTCTCTGTTGTTCCACAGATTTATGCAGAGCCAATTCCTTCTTCCGCCACCCTTCCCACGGAAGGGCTTTCCCTACAGGACACGTGTTCCTCAGCAGTGCTCCGTGGCTGCACTCTGGGTTTGTCCTGCTGTCGCTGACCGCTCTCTGGCTGCATCTGTGTGTCCGAGGAGAGGGCTTTCGGAGCAGGCCTTCCACTGCTCCTGTTTGAGCAGGAGCTTGTCATCTGGGCATGGTGCCAAGGGCCACGGGAGCGCTGACCTTTCATGAGGACAGTGTCTGCGTTGCCTATGCAGACAGTGAAGCTCTCCCCTGTCC